>NC_056746.1:1362083208-1362283855 GCF_019279795.1 Protopterus annectens
TATAATTTTTCACAAAGATAGTCTCTTTGTGAACCAACTCTTCCTCCCTTCTTACCTAAAGTAGCTGCAGAAATGTCCCTCAATCAAAGCATTCACCTACCATCATTCTTTCAAAATATACGTGTTACACTTGTTAGATATACATTAACAGCTGCACTTCTGTCTTCCTCAAATGAAATCCTTTAGAAGATCAGCAGCTGTTTGTTTCCTTCATGAAAGCTAGAATGGGACAAGATGTTTCTAAGGTCACCTTAGCCAGATGGCCAATTACTTACATTGTACAAGTTTACCAAGAAAAAGATCCAACTCTACAGAGACCACCCATAGCACATTCCACAAGGTCAGTCTCTGCCTGTTCAGTCTTCTTTTTTAAGGTCTGAGTTGATGACATTTGTACTGCTGCTACATGCTCTAAGATTCATATCTTTATTTTCAGCACAATTTGGATCTAATCTCATATGGTGTGTGTGTGTGTGTGTGTGTGTGTGTGTGTGTGTGTGTGTGTGTGTGTGTGTGTGTGTGTGTGTGTGTGTGTGCATATATATATATATATATATATATATATATATATATATATATATACATACACACAGTTAAGATAGGAGGAGATGAGATAAAAATGGTGATGTATAACCAATCTGCATGAAAGTCTCCAGGAGTAGATGGTATTCTGGTGGAAATTTGGAAGTTAATAAGGAAGAAAGTGATACAAATCTGGAAGGTTTTGTTCTATTTTAAAAGGAGGGGCGGCAACAACTTCCTCAAAAAAAGCTGTAGAAGCTGTAATACCTAAAGATGGTAAAGGCCCATCTGATCAAGCTTTATGTAGGCCCATTTTGATTCCAAACCATGATTATAAAGTGGTCATGTCTGTATAGGCTAAAACAATGGCAAAGGTGATGGCAGCATTGATACATATGGGCCATTGTGGTTTTGTGCAGGGGAGGCAAACATTTGACAAAGTTAATACAATAATGATGATCCAGAGGGAAACAGAATATAAGAAAATTCTGCTGTTACTGTTGGGTCTTGATGCAGAGAAAGCATTCAGTAAAATAAGCTGGTTGTTTATGACTATGGAAGTAAAAGCATTTGCATTTCCTGATACAATAATAAGGTTAATTAGAAGGATATATGAGAGATCAGAGGCAAAAAAATCAAAGTGGGTGAGTTCCTTTCTGATAAGTTGTGTCTGAACAGAGGAACTGGGCAGGGGTGTCCTCCTTCTGCTGTACTTGCATTATATTAAGAACCATTGGCAGAGAAAATAAGGGACTCAGAAATTCAAGGATATAACTGGTATGGTGTTCAGGAAAAGTTGGCTTTTTATTGCAGATCATATTATTTTGCACCTGATGGAACCAGAAAGGCACATGTCATTGTTGCGGAACATTTTGACAGAGTTCTGGGGTTTTTTTTTTTAGGATTTAAAATTAATGAATATAAAAAAAGGCTATAGTTATGAACTGTGCACCCACCCATATTTATGGGGACATGATAAAATGAAGTATTTAGAAATGTGGATTAAAAAGGATTCTGATATGGCAGCTAAGGATATGTGGGACTAGAACTAAATAAAAGATAATACAAAAACTGAGAAACTGGAAGCTTTGGCCTATGGATATGGATGGGTCTATGTCATAACATCGAAGTGTCAAAACTTTGAATGTTATAACATCAAACCGGAAACATCGAAAGCTGAGAATACCGAAGCCGCGGAACATCGAATTCTTTCCCAGGAAAAGAATTCAGTGGGCCGTTTCCATGGCTTTGCTATTTCCTCCACTGTGGTGTGATCATGGAGTTGGTATATTTAAGTAAGGCATAGTTAGCAGTGTTTGTGTGTTTTGTGTTGTGTACTGCAACAGCAATTTTTTTTTCTCTGGGAAAAAAATCGCTGTTCTCAGTCTTCGGGGTTTTTAGCTTTCGATGTTTCCGGTTCGATGTTATAACATTCAAAGTTTTTACACTTCGATGTTATGATTTAGACCGAATATGGATAGCAAGATACACGCAGTAAAATGTTTTTTATCCCTTTAATTTTATGCACTGGTCAGGCATATTTTTTATCACCCAAAGGAGAAGTTACAGATAGTAACAAACAGAGTTGGAAGGATTTTATTTGGAAGGGGAAGAGGGCAAGAGTGAAGTAGGATAAATAAACCAAGGTATTGGGAAGAAATAATTAGACAGGTAAAGGCAATAGAATGGGAAGAGACCAAGAAGACATTTGGAGTACAGGCTAATGATTGGCTTCCCTATTAGAGACTAATACAAGAGTATAGAAATAGGGGAATCCTAAATGAAAGACCTACACTGGTCCTTTTAAATAATCTAGAACAGAAGCTGCTGTTAAAAAAGGATAATTAGGGCATATAAAACATTGCACTATGACTATAGGAATCAGAAGAGATCACAAAAGATTGGGAAGAGAGATTAAATATGCAAGTCACAAAGAAACAATGGGACGACGTGCATGCTGCGTGGTTTAAGCACTTGGGCTTTGGGCCAGTTATTTTACATTAAGAAGGTGTGGTCTGCACTCTTGTGGGAGGCTGGATTCTGCCCTTCTGAGCTGGGAATTTCTGGTCACAGGCTTATTATGCCTGCTTATTTGAACTGTTTCTTTCTGAAATTGGTGTGCCTTGTTGCTGTAGCATAGACCAGATTCAGGCCTGCTGAATCTAGCTTTGTTTGTATAACTTGAGCACTGATCCAGGCCATCTTTTTTTTGAAGAAGGTTCCCCTGCACCCTAGCAGCAGGAGTGTGCAGTTAGAACTTGTCTGATTTGAAGACTGCTGGAGCAGGGCTCAGTTTTGAGCTTTTTTCTAGTTAATTGGGTAACTTGTTTAAATCAGTTTCATTTTCTATTGTTTTATATATAAAAATATTGCACTTTATTCATCTGCTTTTACTATATTTGTGTTTCTTCCTTCTTTATTACTAGGGGCATTGACTACAACTCTGATCTGCGATATATAACAATAAGTATCCTTTCCTCTGCATTTAAAGTGTTTTTGTGATTGTATCGGCTTTATTTTCTGGGGAAAAAAATATATACTTGTTTCCTGCCTTTCTAAGCTAGTATAGTCCAGTTTTCAGGTTAAGTGCTGAATTCAGAGCTGTGTTACAAATCTCTGTGTTTGCCCATACCTTACTTGGATAGAAGGAAGTTTCTCTGTTCACCTGTGAGAAAGGGGAGCTTTGAGCAGCCTGTTTGTCCCTGGAGGAGTGGTTTCAGCCCAAAAAGTAGTAGTTTATTGGCCATTTTGGGCTAATTTCTATCTGTTTCATTTCCCTGCTATAAATACTACATTTGCCCGGTTTTGCACACCAAGCAGCACCGGTTAGCTAGGGTATAACTATTCCCAGCTCCACAAAGTCTCCTGTTCAATTTTTCCCTTGGAACTAGACAAACTTTCAACTTAAGCACTCAAGCCATTCATTTCTCAGCCTGGCACTTGCTCAAAACTCCTAACAAGCACTTATAAACCCTAGCACTAGACCCATCTATACTGTACAAAAGGACAAGGCTCTCTATTCGACCTCACCAGCCATTCAGTAAAACAGTTCACTGTACCTATCCAGGCATATCCAAAGGGCAGTTTCAGGCGTACTCTCCAGTCCAACTGGTGAATCTGGGCATTTTGAGGCAATGTTACAATTGCCTCATGTACACAGACAACTCTCTCCTCCTACCACCAAACACTAATACATGTGAGAGATACAGTTATACAGCCAAACTGGAGGCTAAGCTCTCTCAACCCAAGTCTGGATCAGACAATCAAGAGGAGACGGGAAATACTTGCATCACACCACCAGTCTTACATAGACCCATTAAACCAGCACCGGCAAAAAACACGCATAAATACACAAAAACATACTCGGAGGCTCTAAATAAAAATCTGCAAAAACAGCGAAGACCTCCAAAGCAGACATCCAAGCAACCTCCACCTCCTAACACAAATCATGAAACATATTTCACAAAACCAGTGTGCTATGCAATCACAGCCCTTAAGGCAAAATAACATACCCAACATACAAGTAATAGGTGACTCTATAGTCAGGCACACTGACGTCCCACTCACTAGGCTGAACAAGGAGAAGGTTACTGTTAGCTGCCTGTCGGGTACCAAGATCCGCCACATAACACAAGGACTAGGGTCACTCCAGAACAAGTACAAATATGACTGTCATTGTTCATGTTGGTGTGAATGACCTGAGCCGTACCTCCCTGGACTACATGAAAAGAGACATGGAAGAGCTCACTGATCATGTAGCCCAGGCCGGATGACCCTGACCAGAGTAGCATCCTGCCCTCACCAACAATGATATCACGGTATAAAGAAAAAATGATCAATTTCAACAATTGGCTAAGTTTATGGTGTCATTCAAAGGGGATCTAATGTCTGTCCGCCTGGGATGACATGCTCGACAAGCCACACTGCTTTGCTAGAGACGGCTTGAACCTGTCACCCATAGGCTTTCGAATACTGGCCAAGGCTCTTTTTTTAGGCAAGGCTCAAAAGACAAACCCACCACCATAAATAGCACAAGTAACAAAAAAATGAGGGTAATGTTACTCAATGCCAGAAGTCTACACTTCAAAATGCACGCACTCAAGGCACTCCTCAGTATGGAGAAAATCGATATATGCGCAGTAACAGAAACCTGGTTTAAGGCTCCAGAGAGCACCCCATCACTACCAGGCTACAACTCATACCATACATTTCGGCCACAGAACCCGGACCGAAATACAAAATTCAGGGGCGTATCTATATTCATCAAGGATACCCACACCTCCAGGTTAGTGGCACAGCACGATGCTTCAGAGATTTTCCACATGCAACTAACAACGGGCAAAACTGCAATTCAAATTGTAGCTTGCTACAGATCACCCACCATGTCCCAGGATGCCCATTCCGCATTTCTGGAAACACTGGGAATTATAAAGGTCCTACCAAACACCCTAATATTGGGTGATTTCAATTATCCAAACATTAACTGGGAGAACTACTCAAGAACAACTCCCTTGCTCAACATTTCCTAGAATTTATAAACTCAAATGCCCTGGATCAACTGGTCAATACTCCCACGAGAGGTGACAACATATTGGACCTGGTCATCACCAACATGGGTGACTGGTGCTCCACACCGGAGGTCAAACCCTCACTGGTTAGATCTGACCATAAAAAATCACTTTGGATATCCACATTCCACCCCCATCCCTGGACAAGGAAACCACAGTGAAAAACTTTTCAAAAGCAAATGTCACGTTACTTAAGACCGAGGTGGAAAGTTTCAAAGCCCCCATGCTAAAGGATAACATTGTCCAAGCTGCAAAATCCTTTACTAATGCATTCTACGGGCACCTACAAGAATGCATGGATCGTGCTATCCCAAGAAAAACCAAGACTCACTCCTCCAAGAAAAGGAAACTAGTCTGGTGGACTCCTGCTATAAACAAGCTGTACAATAGAAGGAGGAAACTAGTACAGAAAAGAGTAAAATCCCAAGAAGGGAAGACATGCCTGATCAGTATCAACAAGAAACTACGATCCCTCATAAAATCATCCAAGGCGAGTTTCAAAAGAAAAATTCCCAAGGACTCCAAAGATGACCACAAGGCATTCTTTAGCTATGTCAAGAATCTAAGTGGCAATGCTCAGACCTGCTCGGAGTTAGTGCTGAACCGACTGATATCGCCAACATCCTGGCAGACAGGTTCAGTGCACACTTCACCCCCAAAAGGGTCCATAACCATACCAGAAGAATGTAGAGCCCCTGAAATCACAGACACTCAGGTTAAAACAGCCCTCTCCAAAGCCAAAAACACAGCATCAATTGGACCGGACTGTGTCCCAGGCTGTGTCCTACACGAGCTCAAAGATGAACTAACCCCTCACCTAAACACACTGTTCAGACTCAGTCTCTCCACAGGTTATGTACCCATAGAGTGGCGCACAGCAACGGCTATTCCACTCCACAAAGGTGGAGCCACAACAGACCCCGGGAACTATCGCCCTATAAGCCTGACTAGCTTGGTCTGCAAGGCTATGGAGCACATCATCATGGAACTTATTAACAGAGACATTGGGACCCTCCAAACACTGGACCCTACCCAGTTCGGCTTTGTTAAGGGCAGATCATGCCTCCTAAGCCTGGTGGACTTCTTTGAGACAGTTACCAAGGCTATAGATGAGGGAAAGGTGGTACACACAGCCTACCTAGACCTCGCAAAGGCCTTTGATATCATTCCCCATTCTGGTATTATAGACAAGCTCACCAGCCTGAACATAAACCCCTACATCACAAGATGGGTTGCCAACTGGCTCATGGACAGAACCCACATTGTAAGAGTTGCGGGAGCTAGGTCTAACTAAACCGGTTACAAGTGGCATTCCCCAGGGCTCAGTCCTAGGACCCCTCCTATTCAGCATATACTTCTCAGAGGTACAGGCAAGCACATGAGGACTATGGCTGACCAAGTTCACAGACGACTGCAAACTAGGGGCTATAATTGACTGTCCGTCTGACACAGACATCCTCCAAAAGGGTCTCACTGAGATGGATACCTGGTGTCAAAATCATGGCCTCAAGCTAAATGCCAAAAAGTGCATAGTCATCCCCTTTGGAAAAAACAAAGTACCCACAAACTACCACATAGGTGGTAGTCCCCTAAATATGGAAGACGTAATAAGGGATCTGGGGACCCAAGTAGATAGTAATCTCTCCTTTGATAATCACATTGCCAAAATGGTTAGTAAATCCTTCTACGTGGCCCACTTTATCACAAAAGGGTTCACATCCAGATCAGAAGAGGTCATTGTGCCCCTCTATTCATCGCTCATCAGACCCATCATAGAGTACAACGCCCCATTTGGGATGTATCTTACAAGACACCTGCAACAGCTGGAAAGACCACAGAAGTACCTCACCAAGAGGGTCACTGGCCTCAAAGAGATGCCCTATGCAGCTCGACTGAAGAAACTCCAGCTGTACTCAGTTGCATACTGCCTACTCAGAGGTGATCTCTGCCTGACATACAAGGCCATGTCCAACCCAGAATTGATGGACATGCTCCACCTAAAGAAAAGCTTATCTGCTTGAGCCACACGCTCTAGGGATCTAAACCTCACCACAACAATAAATAGGATGTGCTGGAGGGATAGATTCCTATCCCAGAGGCTTCCCGTGCTTTGGAACAAGATTCCAATCTACGTTAGGCAGAGCTCCTCACTAACACTCTTCAAGAGAAACCTTGATGAGTGGATGGGAAACAGAAAGCTTAACCCAGGAATCACTTCAGTGGCTTTGTTGGACAGAGGCACAGGGAACTAATCTAAGGGGGCAGCAAAAGCCAACACATTCTGGCTATGCTTATAAATGCCTTCGGGCAGATAGCCTAGTACCTACCTATGAACCTATGACTCTCAAATGCGCAATCAAATCTTGGAATATTTAGGAATTTTGCCTGGAAGTGTCTGCATAGATAATTTTATAGCCCAGACTCCAAAGAATCTTTCCTCAGGTAGACAGCAGATGTTCGATGTGTAGTGGTAAAGAAAGAGGTACCTGGGAGCATATGTTTTCATAGTGTAATGAGCTGGTAGACTTTAAAAATTCCCTGTCAGAAGTACTGGAAGAGCAAATGAGTGTAACTAAGGACATTATTATTTTTTTTAACTGGGATATGGGATCTGAATTGCCTAGACATAGTGAGGCCTTTTTAAGTTTAATTCTGATAGCCTCCAGAAAAGCAATTGCTTGAAAATCAAAATCACAATCTAAACCAACCATACTTCAGGTAGTGTATATTGTAACAGAGAAGGTACAAGAACATGAAGTGGGATCTTTAGAAAGGGATATGAATAAATTACATAGAAAAATGGAAATTGTGAGAATAATACAGGCAGAAAACATTTTTGGAGCAGGAAAGAGGTTTAAGAGAAGGCAGGAATTAAACAATTTACATAATGTTGCTTTGATCATATACTATATATTAGTATATGGGATGTTTAACATTTATAAATGTGAACTTGTTAATGTGGTTTGTCTGTGTCACAAGTGATGATTCAATACGAACTGAAAGTCAGCACCATGGTGTAGAGGCATGTGGCCCTAAACACGCTGCAGGCAACCTATGTTTAACAAACAGATTGAATGCAGGGGAAGGGCCAAGGAAGATGGGAATGAGTGGACACTGCCTGCTCACCCATGCTCCCAGGAGGAAGCTGGCTGTGCCTCGCCACCAGGGTGACCGTTAGCAGTAGTATTAACTGCTGATCCAGTAGTGCTACCCATCAGAAATAGCATTTCTCTCAGTTCATATACCAAACATTCAGAGACCTGAAGTTTGCCAGTACATAAACAAATAATTTTATGATAAGCTGAAATAATTTTTACTTATGTTTATTCCATCAAGACTTTGTACAGCAAGTTTTAAAAAATGTTAATTAAAATGAAAACTTTGAATTTTGCAGGTTTCACTTCTCCATGGAGGTCAGACTGGAGTCCCCTAGTGGGTTGCTGCTGTATGTATCCAATGATCAGGAAAGCTCTTTCCTGGCCCTGTATGTTTTCAATGGGTACCTGGTTTTCCTGGTTCATATTCAAGGCGAGAAACTGCGAACGAAAAGCAAAGAGAAATACAGTGATGGCAGGTGGCACACGGTGAGTGATGTGGGTGATGTTCTGAGCACCAAGGGTTTTTTCTTTGCTATTTTAATATCTTGAATACTTTGCTAATCTGTTTGGATCTGTAGTCATCTGAGAGGTACATAAATTGCCATCAGTGAACAGCTTCCACTTTCTAAATGTCACTTCCTTTATGTTTTAAACTACAAGCATTGTTTCATGTATGAAAATCTCAGATACTTTGATGTCAGTGGTCACTTAAACATATAAAGACACTGACGGAAGCTGTCATTTGAACATATAAAGACACTAATGGAAGAAAACCTGTGACCTTTGACACCACCCAGGTTTTGCATGTAACTTCTGTGCAGCTACACTTTTTACTCATTTTTATTTATTTGTTAGCCAGATAAGTACACTAGACACAAGTACCTCTTTTTAGTATACCCCAGGAGCAAGCCTGGTTAAAACAGACCTGTAAAATGAAGGAATCAGGCCTAGGACCACAGGGCAAAACTTACTGGGAAGGACCACAGGGCAAAACTCACTGGGAATTCTTAGTCCTTACGATGTGTATGCTAAACTTCCCTACCCCGTCTCATCTCATTTATCTACCCACAGTCATGTATAAACAACTTTGTTGACCCATCTGATGACCACTGAAGGATAACAGACCACTTTAAAAGACAAAGGTTCCACTGCTGCATCAAGAAACAGATGTTAAAGCCCCATCACTCATGGGGTTAGATAGTATTTTCTTAGGTCAGACATAAATTTCACGTTTAAATCCCTACCTGTGAACCCATCCTTCATTTTCAGTCCCATCACCACTATTGCCTCTGAAAATATATTGCAAAGACTAACCTCCGTAATGCATTAAACTGTCCTTCTTCCCTTTGTCTCCCGTGTACCCTGCCCCCACCTTCCTATTCAGCCGCACCTTCTCTCACTTGCTCTCAAGCATCATAATGTATCCATCCTCGAGTCTTCTTCCTGTTTGTCTCTAGTCTTCTTCCTGTTTGTCGCTAGTCTTTTTCCTGTTTGTCGCTAGTCTTCTTCCTGTCTCTAGTCTTCTTCCTGTTTGTCTCTAGTCTTCTTCCTGTTTGTCTCTTCCATTAAGCACATCCAAAGCTTTTATGTACTTCCTCTAAAACCTAGTTTTCTTACATCACTTTCTGTGAGCCTTCAGAACTTGGCACAATAATCTATGCACAACCTTAACAGTGTCATACATAACAGAAGGATGACATTAGCCTATGTCAAATTCCCCTCCTCTTTCTATTAATCTCAGCAGCATGGTTATCTTCAGTCCTGCTATTTCAAATTGCACTGTAGGATACAACCTAGGCGTGTTTGTAAAGTCAGGATGTTAAGCATAAGGAACACTGCTTCATTATAATTCCTTAATGTGCATTAGCCATAGATGGCTTCTAGAGGAGTCGAATATCCTAGTGTCAGAGCTGATCGCCTCCCTTCTCTGAAGATATCATCTCGGTAGTAAATAGTAGTCCACATCATCTTCAGAAGTGCATAGTCTTTATTGTGAGAGTCCCTCAGAGGCTCATCTTAAAAATCACTGCTTCAGTATTATTCATAATAAACATCTACCCATCCAGCCTGACTTCCAGAATTTTGGGCTTCCCTGTAGTAAGCTGGACCCCTTCGAACCAATGACATCAATTGGACATCAAGTGGATTATGGAAAGCAGTGTGTGCCGTTTTTATTTATTTTACACTGCATCAGTGCCTTTGGTACTCAGTCCTTAGCTCTCATCCAGGCAACTTCCAGATATGCTAGCACTTAGGAACATGTTTTGTTTTTACTTGTTTAGATTGCGCTGTTTGACTGATCATCATATACGTTACTATTCTTTGGCTTTTGTTGTGTTCCTTGAGTATCTTCAAAAAAGACCACCAACAGATGTCCTTGTGGTTGTCAGGTCCCACCAGAAGATTTTTATTTTCAGTGCTTGTTCTCTCAAGGTGAGGACCACCTTGTTTATTGCTGCAAATAGGATTCTTATTTTAAGAAAAAGATGTTGCTTTGTATGGCTAGGTTTGACTGGCAGCTCAGGTGTCTGTTGCAGTATGTATGAGGAGGAGGAGGAGGATGGGTGTGTCTACCCTGGACAGAGGAAGGATGGTTTGGGACTATGTAATGCTACAGTTCATCAGAGGTGAGTCAACATTGCAAGGAAAGCCAAGGGGCTGCTCATAGGCTTCATTGTGGGTGAACAGCAGCATAAACTCATAAAGCAAGGGGGAGTGACGTCTGCAGTAATGCAAGTCACAGTCTGTATTCATTTTAGAGTGCAGTCATGACATCCCTAACTGTACCATCTTTTTGAACTTCATTTGCAAGACTCTTGGAAGAGGGAAGCATTCCTTTAAAGGCTGTCTAGGGAAGAGGAGGCTTGAGGTTCTTGCCTGTGCTGCCTGTGTTATCAAGAGGTTCCTCACGTCTGTTGCAGATATTCCTGATGAGAAGAGAAAAGAGGAGCAGTTTAGGAAGGAGGAGGAAAGGAATACGGGAAGTCTGTAGCCCCGATGTTCAAATTCAACTCAAAAGTGTGGGATCTGCTGAAATGCCTTCACAAATCCTGTCCCATGTTCCACTCTGGTGGCTTTTAGGCCTTTTGACAAAGACATGTCCTCCCAAGCTGAAGACTTTTGCAAAGACATCACCCATGATACCCTTTTTGAATTATGTTCAATACCTGTTTCGTTATATCTGAAGGGGAGAAAAGTAGCTATTCAGTTCTTGTTAGGGAAGATATTTATGGCAGGAAGGTGATCCATAGCATGAAGGTGGGGGCAACACTCAGCTGGAGACTCGTGTTCTATGTGGCAACCCCAGCAAAGAAGGCCCAGAAGTCCAAACATGGATGTCCACTCAGCTGAGCTTTGTGCAGTTACATTGGGGCTTGAGGAAACAGGAGATCCCTTACAATCATCCTCCCCACTTCCCAAGCTGTACCCCAGGATTGGCTGTTCATGTTTCAGAGGTTTTTACAGATTTGGGAGGGTCTGCAGTCAGTCGCGGACCAATCCTCACTATCTGGAATTACCTTTATTAAAACAAAGAGGAATCACCCTTCCAGAGGGAAATTATGACTGAAGGAGTAAAGAAAAAGACCTGAATTATGGTTTCAAGATGTCTTTTCTGTTGGGTTATGGAACAGACGCTGAATATTCCATGTCCTCTGCATCTGTCACAGAGGAACTCTCTTATAGTGACACCATCTGTAAAATGAAGGAGCTTTTCACAAGGGATATTAAAGAGGCGTTTGATGCTCAGACATTATACTGAGCTGACAGGCACCCAAAGCTGCAGTAATACCTCCAGTCCCTGTGGCTTTAGAGGATGCCACTGTGACTGCCAAATAAGACTAGATTCCCAACCCAGTCGCATAAAAGCCATACCACTGACTCTTGTATAAATATTATTTCATTTTATTTATTTTATTTTTGCTTGTAAACCATGTAAGTGATCTGGCCATGGCCCTTTTCAGTCGTTATCTAGATCAACATGGCAAACTGAGTACACATAATGGTAAAAGTCATGACAACGTAATGCTGATTAAACACTGACAGAAAATGTTCCTACAGCTGACCAAACAGTGGTGTCTTTGCATACAGAAAAGAAGTCCGAAGTAATTCCAGTTCATAATACTTTTCCCAATGACTGGAAAGCAGAATCCTTGAGAATGAAGGCATGAAAAGTGCAGAACCCTGGAAAACAGGGAGTGCTGTCTTTATATTTAAACCACATTTTAGTTGGTACGTAGACGTGAATGTTTTCCAAATGAAGGAGTGCCTCAAGATCAGACGGCTTATTCTTTAGACTTCTGGCATTGAGGAGAGCTGCCTTAATATGATTCAGTTTCAGGACTGTAATGTCCATAACTGGACTCTGACTCAAAAAAGGCACTAGGAAACAGCAAAGCTTTAGTCAGCATAAGAAAGCCATCCTTGGCAAAGCAAAGAGGACTGCCAAGCAACTCCTTCCATGCTGACATAGTGGATCCTCCTGGAATGACACCAGCTATTTAATCAATAATTGAGGCCAAGTTATATTTTCTTTGTATCTAAACATTTTTCAAGGTGAAGTAATTATTCCACTCAGGACTAGTGTCTTACCTGCATTTGTAATGTGCATGGAAAGTTCTGACATGTCTTTCTGGTCTACTTCATTTGATCAAAAGACCATTTGACTGAAACCCATTTGATCGAAAACCAGTATTCAAGGCAAATAACAGGGATTTGTCCCCCTCCCCAGTGTCGTGCGACCCTGGAGTTGGTATATATAGTTAGGGGGTGCAGCCCCCCACCTATATTCGTTTAAAATCTGTACTTTTGGTGTTATTTTCTTTTAAAGAACTAACTATATATACCCACTCCAGGGTAGTAAGGCATTGGGGAGAGGGAAAATCCCAGATTTATGCCTTGAATACTGGTTTTCAATCAAATGGGTTTCAGTCAAATGGTCTTTTGATCAAATGAAGTAGACCCCTCTCTGCATATACTTCAGGGTTTTATGTCTCACATCATTCACTTCCTCATGTTCCACTAACATGCTGTAGTCATATTTGTTAGGAGTTAGGGTCCTTAGGGCCCCTGTAATGTCAGAGATCTTGGTGCTTAAAAGACAACTCACTGAAACTTTCTCCTTGTCCAGCCTTGTGAGTAATGAGTTGATGTGCCTGATAAGAATCACCTATCATACTCAGGTCTGCAGAGACGGCAGAAGTTCAAGTTGTTTAGTTTGTTGCCGTCCCTGGTCCTCCTCTCACTGGGGCAAGTTATGTAGGTTCCTGCCTGTTCATTAAGACTATGCTCAGGATGTTGGATTTTTTTTTCTGAAGGATTTATGGTATGAAAGAAATAAAATGGTACACATGGATGCCTGCTTTTTCATGGAGAGGTACTGACATCCCACTAGGGCAGGTGTTTATCCTGTCAGGAAAGAAAAGAGTTGCTACATTCTGGAAGTTGGGTTGGACATTGGGCCTTCTCTGGCATGTCAAAGTAGTCAGTACTGTTACAGTAGTGATCCACTTGAGCGTCTACTTATATGTGAAGTTCCTAAACAATTGTACATTTGCAGTGCCTGCATTGTTTTTTCCTGAAAGGTGCCTTTATTTTGGCAAAGTCATTTTAGCTTAGAAATTTAGAACTGTTAAGTGCCAATGAGAATGGTGAAAGGTTTGTTGATCTATGTGCTCTCAACAATTTGGTCATTACATATGCATCTGTAGAAGGTTTAGAAGAAACATACAAGATGTCAAGTGAAAAGAAAAAGAACCCAGGTTCAAGAGTCATCTAGGGAGAATCAAATACAAATGTTCATCTATTGAAAGATTCTCAGACAAAAGAACAGTTCAACACATTGCTGAAGAACAAAAAATTTGTTGAGGTGGGTGGAACACTTTGAAGAACTTCTAAACAGACCATCACCTCCCTAAAATTCCAATTATTGCCAATGAGCCAATACCAATCAATTGTGAAAAGCTAAGCAAGGAGAGGATCAGAAAAGAAGATATCCAAATGAAAAGAAAGAAAGAGCGGCAGGACAGGACGACATCCGGGCCAGAGGCCTGAACTTGAATACTTTAGTGACCATTGGTGGAGATGTTGTTGAGAAAAGGAAAAAGAGGGAACTGTTCCCTTCAGGAGAAAAGAAGAATTAATCTATTAAATTTCCCAAGAGGGAAAGGCAGGACAACTACAGACAACTACAGGGTAATCAATCTTCTATCAGTTTCCAGAAAAGTTTTTATCCCCTTCCTTTTGGAAAGGATAAGGTTGACACCACTGAGCTGAAGAGAGAAGAAGAGAGAGAGCAGGCTTAAAAAAACTGATAAAATTGCACACCATTGTATATCAACTTTGTTGACTCTGAAAAGGGCGTTTAGCGTGACTTTGAGGCAGTAAGTGCTGTGGTCTGAAGTACTTTTAATTGTTTTTCAAAGTGTCCTGTACTAATTCAGAGATCCAGCACATGGTTACATCCAAGTTCACCTTCACACCAGACCATACAAGTGATGACGTGTTTTCAAAGTATGCCAGTCCAGGGGAAACATAACATCTAACTCAGCCTATCTATCTCCTAAATTCCACAGAGTCACCCATCTTACATTCACACAATATAGAAAATTGCAACAAAATTGCATTAAACTTCTGAAGCATCACTACAATCCCAGTAGATATCCTCTCCTTCATGGGGACATTCATCCCAACCCAGGACCAGGCAGCAACACCCTTAGCCACCCCACTCCCCCTTTCACTCCCTGTCTAACCCCAAATTCTCTACTAATAGCTCACCTTAATATAAGGAGTGTTAACAATAAAGTAAGCCAACTACACGCACTACTAGATACTTTTTTGATATATTATGCTTAACAGAAACCTGGCTTAAACCTGTTGCAAAAGACAATGAAATACTCCCACCTGGTTATAATATTTTAAGATTAGACCGACCCACCAAAAAGGGTGGTGGGGTAGCAATACTGCATAAATCTCATTTACAAATCACTTCTCTACTAATACAATCACCTCTAGACACCAGTGTAGAAATCCTTATCTCTAAGCTCCAGCTCAGTGCTACAAAATCCATATACATAATATGCACCTATATACCCCCAGGCAATAACATCAGCACCCTAGAAAGTATCCTCTGCTGGATTTGACATCCTTCCCTCAAGAAACCATTGTACTCGGTGACTTTAACATAGACTGGAACACCTGCCACTCTTAAACCTACAGCCCATATAAACCTCTATGGCTTCTCCCAAACTATTACCACCCCCACCAGAATCCATAAACCCAGTGGCAAAGAAAGTATACTAGATTGGATCCTCATCAACAAACACCCCCTCTCTTACAAAGTTGGTATCCTTCCCGATGATATTAGTGACCACTCACTTACCTACTTATCTAGACAAAAATCCTTTACCCCAAATCAAACTCCCTTTAAAATCACCCACAACAAAAAACACTTTGACCCCTTAACCTTTCAATCTGAACTTCAGTCCTGTGACTGGTCACCTTTAAGGCACCTACCACTTGATGAAGCAGTATCCTTTTTCAACTCCAAATTCCTACAAATTCTTGAATTCCATGCCCCTTCACACACTATAAGAATTAGAAGCAAAGCAGTCCCATGGCTTACTAAAGAAACCAGACAACAAAACCTTCAAAGAAACAAAATCTGGTCCAAATGGAGAAACACTAAAGACCCAATCGATCAGCAGTTCTTTAGACAGCTTAGAAATGCCACCAAAAAATCAATAGTTCAGGATAAAAAAAAATATTTCTTGAAACTCCAGAAAAAGCACCAAAGTCAACCCAAAACCTTCTGGTCAGGCATAAGCAAACTATTACATCCAGGCCACTCCAAAGCACCAACCCCATCTGGTCTCTCTCCAAACTCTCCCATCCAGATAGCGGATGCTTTCAATACATTTTTTTCAGAAACTATCCAATCTCTAGCTAACACCTTACCACCTGTTAACTCTACCCCCTCATCCTCCCTAACATCCCTACTATCTACCTTTCACCTAAAACCTATTCCTACATCCCTCATCTATACTCTACTTCATAAACTTAAACCTTGTACTCCCTCAGCTGATCTCCTACCACCTGAATTACTTCAAACTGCTGCAAAAGTTCTTGCCTATCCCATTTCTATCCTAATCAACAGAACCATAACCGAAAGCTACATCCCTTCACTCTGGAAAATCTCTCACATAATCCAACTTCACAAGGGTGGTACCTCAACTGAACTCTCCAACTATAGACCTATAGCTCTACTATCACCACTTGCCAAAATCATGGAAAAATGCATACATCAACAATTTCTTGACCAGATCCTCCAAAATAATCTACTAGCGGACTGTCAACATGGTTTTAGACCATCCCATAGTACCACCACTGCCCTCCTATCCTTTACGGACTGTATAAATAAACATTGTAACAATAACATGCTCTCCTCTGCACTATTTATTGACCTATCTAAAGCTTTTGTTATGGTTAACCATCAAATACTTCTCAACACACTAAATTCATTCTCACTTGACACACAAGTGCTACAATGGTTCAAGTCCAACTTGGACAATAGACAGCAGGCTGTCCTGTGGGACAACAACCTATCCAAACATCTCCCTATTACCCTTGGTGTCCCTCAAGGATCGATCCTGGGACCACTACTTTTCTCCATATTCATTAACGACCTTTCCACTATATTACCTCTACCTACCTGCATACAATATGCAGATGACTCCACTTTGATTTGTAAAGCTTCCACCTCATCTGAACTGTACTCCATCACCCAAACAGTATTTAACCAAGTAGAACACTGGTTCCAACAACGTCGTCTTCTCCTAAACGCCAAAAAAAAAAAAAAACTACTACTCTTCACTTCTACTATAAAATCCACCCCGATTCATTTCTTTATTACATCCATCGATGGCACAACCATAGCTCCTGACCCAACTACCAAACTCTTAGGCGTAATAATTGATAACAACCTCAACTTTGACTCGCATATTAATGCTACTATTAAAACTGTAAACAGAAAACTTGGATCCTTGTATAGGATAAAACCCTTTCTCACCCCAGATGCTAGAGCTACTATTGCCCAGACCCATCTGATCTCCAACCTCCTCTATGCCTCACCTATTTTTATTAATCTTTCCAAAAGCAACCTAAACAAATTAATCGCTTCTTAAAACAATATTGCCAGGTTTGCTACAGGTTCCCCATTTAGAACTCATCACTGTCTAAATCTCAAACTTCTAGGTTGGCTAGAACTTAATAACCAACTTGAATTTCAACAACTCTCCATTACACATAATATTCTATACCAGCCTAATAAAACTCCTATTCTCAAAAACCTCATCTCCCCCTACACAAACCTATCTACCCTTCGATCTGCAAATAAACTACTGGTAACCATTCAGAAATCCCACAATAAGGCAGGTAACTCTCTTTTCTCAAACTCAGTAGGGAAGATTTGGAACAAGCTTCCCAGTAAACTGACATCTCTGTCATCATTACCACTCTTTAAAAAACAACTAAAAATTCAACTAAAATTACAATGGCTATGCCCATGTACTAACCCAGACTAACCCCCCCCCCCCCAGTATTACCTTTGTCTACATCTCCCCTCCACTTACCCACCTTGCTGAATTTAGTAAATTAATCCTCTCACTCCCCTCTTTGTGAATTATCTAAGACTTTCTCATGGTAAACATTACTGTATTTTTGCCTTGCTAATCATTTGTACTCATCCACAGTAGAATTAAGTTTCGGTATAAATCAACTTGTTGAAGGATCTTTTCAAGTTTATGTATTTTGGATTGTTTGTTTCTGTACTTTTTGTCTGTCTCGTATTTATGTAGATTATAGTAGAGCTTATCTCCCCAGGCCTCTACTGAAAATGGACATGTATCCAGTTGGACTAGCCCGGTCAACAAATGTAAAATAAAATAAATAAATTAAAAAATTAGATAGAATGGCTGCAAGCATCAGATGGTCAATCAGATGACCAGGGGAATAGCAGTTTGTAAGATATTCTGCTCGACGCAAGGTGGGTTGGTAAATTGGAGTGCAGACTCCTTCTGAGTCACTTACCTGTTGCATCTTTTACCAATACCAGATAAGGAGTTATGAGTCTCCTTGCCAGATTATACCTCATTTCACCTAGATTTTGTGTAGCAGCTGTGGCGATTTGTTTCGGGGTGTCTCCTTGACTACTATACCTAAGTTATACAGTTGTATTAAGCCTGAATGTCATCATCCCCAGAAAAGGTTTTTGGAAATTTATTGCAAGATCTCTTTTCATCTCTCTTCAGTTTCACTAATTTTGGTTTATTTTATTTACTTTGTATAGATTTGTTGACCATGATACAGCACTGATCCACAAGTGATAAGTACCAATTTCAGGCTCACCCTGAATCCTAAAATGATGCAGACCTTGCAATGACAATTAAAATTCAGCTAGGAGCTTTGTATTTACACCTTTGTAATTCTGTAACTTCTCAAAACTTAGTTTGTTAAATCTGCTTATAGCACCTGCTGAGTGAGACAAATTAGATTAGTAAAAGTTAGGATAATTAGGGAGGGTACATATATAGGTGCATCACAGAAACCTGCTATGCTGACCTTCCTCCCTTTTACAAGAGACTTCAGCTTGTGTTTCCCCTTTTTTCCTTTTCTACCTGATGTTATAGGTTCACAGGTGTGTACTAGGCTAATGGCCCTGGAGCCTTTCCAAGCCTAGCCCATAGGATTACCCTGGCATTGTGCCACCCAACCTTATTTCCCAGTGCCTCTGTCAAGTAGAGCCACTGGAGTGATCCCCGGAATGAATTTTCTGTTTCCCATCCACTCATCAAAATTTCTCTTGAAGAGGGTCAGTGAGGTGCTCTGCTTGACATGTATGGGAAGTCTGTTCCATAGCATGGGCAGTCTCTGGGTTGCGAACCTGTCCCTCCAGCTTGTTCTGTTGATTGTGGTAATGAGGTTGAGGTCTCTGGAGTGTGTAGTGCGGAGGGATTGGGATTTCTTTAGATGTAGCATTTCTAGCAGAGCTGGGTCAGACATTGCTTTGTAAGTCAAGCAGAGATCACCTCTAAGCAGGCGATATGAGACAGAGATTAGATGGAGTTTTTTTAGTCCGTCTGTATAGAATAAGTGTTTAAGGCCTAGGATCCTCTTTGTGAGGTACTTTTGCGGCCTCTCCAGTTATTGCAGGTGTCTAGTGAGGTACATACCAAATGGGGCGTTGTACTCAATGGCTGGTCTAATGAGGAAAGAGTAGAGGGAGACAGTGACCTCTTTCTTCCTGGATGCAAAACCCTTAGTAATGAGATGTGCCCATAGCCGGCCTTAGGTATAGGCCAACTAGGCAGCCGCCTAGGGCGCTGCTTTACTAGGAGCACTTCTCCAGTATTTATTTGGTGTAGGTAGACCAGGATGGGGGCACTGGGTGGTGTGGTGGGGGGTGCCGTGGGGCCCTTTTGCCTGGGGCGCCAGTTGACATAAGGCCACTCCTGGATGTGCCACATAGAAGGACATTCTGACCACAGTGGCAATGTGGTGGTCAAAAGAGAGGTTGCTGTCGACCTCTGTTCCCAGATCTCTTATGATGCCTTCTGTGTTCAGTGGTCTACCATTGATGTGGTAATTCATGGCACCGGGTTTTTCCCAAAGGGGATGACAACACATTTTTTTGGCATTGAGCTTAAGGTCATGGTTTTGATACCAGTCTTTGGTCTCAGTGAGGCCTTTCTGTAGGATGTCAGCATCACCTGGGGAGTTAATTATGGCTCCCAACTTGCAATCATCTGCGAACTTTGTCAGCCAAAGTCCCTTTGTGTTGGCCTGGACTTCAGAGAAGCATATACCAAACAGGAGTGGACCCAGGACCAAACCCTGTGGGACTCCACTTGTGACTGCTCAGCAGTCTGACTTAGAGTCAGCTACTTTCACACTGTGGGTTCTATCTGCGAGCCAGTTTGCAACCCACCTTGTGATATAGAGGTTGATGCTTAGCTTAGTGAGTTTTTTCTATGATTCCTGAGTGAGGAATGGTAACAAAGGCCTTGGCCAGTTCAAAGTAGGCTGTATGAACCACCTTGCCTTCATCAACAGCTGTGGTGACTGACTCAAAGAAGTCAACCAGGCTGAGCAGGCATGATCTACCCTTCACAAAACCAAACTGTGTGAGATCCAGAGTTTGTTGATTCCCTATATCCTTGTTTATTAGGTCCGTGATGATGCGTTCCATAGCTTTACATATCAGACTCATTAGACTAATGGGGCGATAGTTCCCAGGGTCTGTAGTCGCTCCTCCGTTGTGGAGAGGGATGACTGTAGCAGTATGCCATTTAGTAGGGACAAAGCCTGAGGTGAGGCTGTGATTGAACAGGGCACACAGGTGAGGTACCAGTTCACTCTGTAGTTCATGTAAAACACAGCCAGGGATATTGTCAGGTTCCATAGAAGCTGTATTTTTGGCCATGGACAGTGCTATTTTAACCTGTGCAGCAGTAATACTGGGTGCCTGGCAATCTACTAGTATTGTGATTGATCCTTTGGTGGGGGAGAGAGGGGTAAAGTTGGCACTGAATCTGTCAGCTAGTATATTGGCAATATCTGTTGGCTCAGTATAGGAGGTGCCATTGTGCAATAGCTCCGAGCAAATCTGGGTATTGCCATGGAGATTCTTTACATAACTATAGAGGACCTTGTGGTTGTGTTTACTATCTGCTGCAATTCTTTTTTCATAGCTAGCTTTAGAGGATTTGATGAGGGATCTCAACTTTTTGTTGAGGCTAATAAGGGAGTTTTTCCTGTCTTGGGACTTCACCTTATTTCACATCAGTTTCCTCCTTCTGTTGTAGAATTTGTTTATGGCAGGGGACCACCAGATTGGCTTCTTTCTTTTGGAGGAGAGTGTCTTGGGTTTATTGGGTATTGCGAGATCCATGCATTTGTGTACATGTTCATACAGGGCATTAGTATATGATTGGGCGGTCATGCAGCTGTTCTCCAGTTGCATGGGTGCCATGAAGTTAGCCACCTCAGTTTTTATTAGCCCAAAATTAGCTTTGGAGAAGTTTTTCATGGTGGTTACTTTTGCGAGGGGAGGGGGATTTCCAAGGTGATTACTTTGTGGTCGGATCTAACCAGGGAGGAGTTGACTATTGGTATAGAGCAATGGTCGCCCATGTTAGTAATGACCAGGTGAAGGATGTTGCTACCTCTAGTGGGGGTAAGAACGAGCTGGTCCAGGGCATTGGAATTAATGAATTCCAGGAAACATTGGGCAAGTGTATTGGTACATGAGTAGTTTTCCCAGTTAATGGAGGGGTAGTTGAAGTTGCCCAATGCCCAGTATGAGGGTGTTAGGTTGGACCCTAATATTCTCCAGGGTGCTTAGGAACATGGAGTATGAGTCTTGGGACATGGTTGGGGACATATAGCAGGCTACGACCTGAATCACTGTCTTACCCAATGTTAGCTGCACATGAAGTATCTCTGATGGATTATGTCATCATTAGCTTTCCTTCAGGGATACAACAGGAAGGAACAGATGAGAAGAGAAATCTATTTTTTTTCCTCTTTGTCACATAACCTGTGTGTATGCTTGTGGAATTGGACTGCTCCAATGAGAAATGTTTTGTCTTTTGTTGTTAGAGCACCCCCACCTTAACTGAATGTTGCAATGTTGTACCTTCTGATTGGAAGAGATTGCCCAAATTAGAAATGCTATAGCTTTTTCTTATTAGATCATCCCCTTGTGGCTCAATGCTCCAGTGAAGTGCCCACTGAAAGAGGTTTTCTCAAATCTTTGGGATTATAATGTGGAACAACTGTCTTTTTCTGTGTTACTAATTTAAAAGTAAATTTGAGCAGTCATATCAAGAACAGAAAGTGTCTGATACTTCATCTCAGAGGGTTAAGGCTGTGAGCTGCTAATTGCCTTAATCCTGTCATTCTAAGTTTGATTCCCCCAGTTTCCACTTGCAGACTGTGTCAGCTTGTCATATGGTAGTCCTGTACACTTGTGCCTAGTTGGCTTACCCAGTTAACACATGAATAAAAAAACATAAGGAACACAGTAACACTCTGGGTGTGAAACGGGTAACCTATACCTAACTAGAGCTGGAATTTAATAGAGTAACTGTGGCAAAGGGGCTGTAACTAGGCTTCTTATTGGCAAAAAGCATCAAAGATCTGTGCTAGAACTGATGCTGGTATTTTGTGGTCTTATTTTATTTATTTATGCATTCATTCATTCCTTTATTTTTTAAGCTGGGTAAAACCCACTGACCAGAGACTCTTTTAGCAGGATAATCTGTGGTAAATAGCTCTTCTCTTAACTCATTCACTCCAATGTAGTTCAGGAAGTTTGCACTGTAATTTCCAATGACCGGAGCCTAAGCCTTTTGACAGAATCAAATTACATCCTCACATTTCAAACAAATGTTCACTTCTCTGGAACCATGAAGTATAAATTGCAAACTCTTCAGCGCAAACTGTTTTTACGGTGGTACTATTCTTCAGGTTCTAAGGTCTTAAACAGAGTTTTATAAGACATGGTAAACGCAGTAGCTGTTACATTTGTAATATTTTGTAAATAACTTGCAATATCTCAGCAACCACTCAAGTTACAAACATACTGTCAGTGAAATTTTATTCATCTAGCTGAGAGCTTTCATATGAGGATAAGGAGTTCTGTCTGTGTTACTTGGTTGTTGTATTTATAAAAATGTGAAAATTATATCTGTATAAATTAACGTAAAACACTTAATATCTATTTACCCGCACTAGACAGAGATCAAATATTAATGTAGTTGAGTTTGCTTGTGTAAGCTTTAAGATGAAATATTTTAAAACCTAGCACATAACATTGTTATGGAATTATTCAAGCAAATATGAACAAGCAATATTTGACGCCTAGAGGCGTCAGAAGGAGTTAACTGCAGATGCACCTGGAGGCAACACTCGGATGTAATGAGTTAATGTCAAAAATATATCCAGTTTTGTAATTGCAACACAACCTGAAGTGTACCATATAAGGAGTCAGATTTCACAAACAGCCATCATGAGTAGTATGTTGTAAAAATGTCACCATGATTTGTAGCTGCAGTGGAACTGATGCTCTAGTATTGAAACAAGAAGCATAAACTCATGTATTCCAATACTGATGGACTGAATGGCATAAAAAATACAACTGTTTTAAGGGAGTTCACCCCGATTCCTCCCTTGTATCCCCTGCTTAAATATTATAACTTCTGAGTCTTTACAGCTCACAGGTAAAGGCTGTCACCATATCTCTCAGTTGTCCTGATTTTGCATAACGTTCCTGATGTTGCTTTTTCTCTCTCCATTATAAAATGTTTGTGTACTTGTAAATCACTGAGGAGTACAGTGACTCAGTAATTCCAGACATTGGAGTTTCCGAATTAAAATTATTCAGAAAATAAATGAGGGTACAAAATGTGCTGTTCAATTCACTTTCTAAGTATATTGGAGTATTATTTTAAAATTACCTCTGATTTTTGGAATCTCCCCACATAATTGTTGGCTTTGTCCCTGATTTTTAAAGAGCTTGGCAGTTATGGCCATTACTTTGTCATTTTGAATTTCTGGCATCACAACAGTTGGATTTGCACTTCATGGCTCTGAGCAAATATGCAGAGCTGAAGAATAATCCCTTTGGACAAACTTGAGGGATGCAGGGAATGGACTGCAGGACTGATGCTGATAATAACCAATGGTATCTGGTACAGTAAAAGTAGATAGAATCTGAGCTTTCTTTTGAAGTTTGCCCCACACGATTATTAAATTAGAAGACAGGGCATTCTACACTACAAAAGTAACAGCCCTAAAGGCATTGTAACAGTTCACAGTACTTGAGCTGTCTTCCTGAAGAAGTCACTGGAGAAGCTAAATTCTTTAGTGGGAATGAATCCTTTCCTAAGTTTGTTGCGTGCATGATTCATTGTAAATGATGGAGCATGACAAATATAACAAGTGAACTGAAAATATATATTGTATCAAAAGGATTGCCTTAAGATTATCTATAAAATGGCATGCAATGTTGACACGTGCTGCCTTTTTATTGCTTGCTGTTGTTACTTTTTATTTTGTCTGAGTGATAAAATTCAAGAGCCAAGGTTATTCTAAAGAGTAATTTACAACAGAAAATTAAAATCAGCCTTTGTGCCTTTCTGTCTGTTGTATTTACTATAAGGTACTCAACTGGACATCATTTCTGTAGGTCTTTTTCAGCAGAGTGAACAACAAGATTCAGCTGTTAATAGATGGCTTGAAAATTCAGTCCAGTACCTTGCCTCAGGTGGGTTACCTCAAGGTTCAGACCCCAATGTACGTGGGTGGAGTGCCTGCAGAGAAAGCAAATAAAAACATTCCAGTAAGTATGACTCGGTTTTGTACTTTTTAGTATTAGGTTTGTCTCTACTGCATTTTTTATATAATATTTTTTTTCTTTTAAGTCTGCAGCACTGAATAGCTTCAAGGGTTGCATGAAGAACCTTCAACTAGATGGCAAGCTAGTAGAACCCCCAAGTCGAACCTACAAAGTAGAAC
Source organism: Protopterus annectens (assembly GCF_019279795.1). Classification (NCBI taxonomy): domain Eukaryota; kingdom Metazoa; phylum Chordata; order Ceratodontiformes; family Protopteridae; genus Protopterus; species Protopterus annectens. Next base: position 1,362,107,969 of record NC_056746.1, read on the forward strand.
CATGTTTTGTGGGGGCACTTGAAGAGGGAATCTTCTTCTCAGCTGAAGGAGGTTATCACACCTTAGGTAAGAAGCTCCAAAAATGTGGAATGTACTATCAGGCATTTTGCTGTTTCATGGATTGTGTTCCAATGTTTGTATAGTAGGACACGAATGTTTGTTGTCTCAGTTACTATTCAGTGTAATTTAGTGCTTTTGCAGTCTCATCAATTTGTACTGGCTGCATATACTTCCAAGTACAGGCATGTCTGTGGGTCCTGTCCACAGGAAATCAAACAGACCACATTTAAAGAAGTCTGCAGTTCAAATGCGTATCTTGAGTCCTTTAACATGGAAATTCACATTATTATCCAAGTGAGCTGTTGCCGGTACAGTTAATCAGCTCCCAGCTTCCACTGTGTTCTTAGCTTATTAATTACTCTTGATACCCATATCTGTTCCCGGTACAGTTACTCAGCTCCCAGCTTCCACTGTTTTAATTACTCTTGATACCCATATCTGTTCCCGGTACAGTTAATCAGCTCCCAGCTTCCACTGTGTTCTTAGCTTATTAATTACTCTTGATACCCATATCTGTTCCTGGTACAGTTAATCAGCTCCCAGCTTCCACTGTGTTCTTAGCTTATTAATTACTCTTGATACCCATATCTGTTGCAGGTACAGTTAATCAGCTCCCGGCTTCCACTGTGTTCTTAGCTTATTAATTACTCTTGATACCCATATCTGTTGCCGGTACAGTTAATCAGCTCCCAGCTTCCACTGTGTTCTTAGCTTATTAATTACTCTTGATACCCATATCTGTTGCCGGTACAGTTACTCAGCTCCCAGCTTCCACTGTTTTAATTACTCTTGATACCCATATCTGTTCCCGGTACAGTTAATCAGCTCCCAGCTTCCACTGTGTTCTTAGCTTATTAATTACTCTTGATACCCATATCTGTTCCTGGTACAGTTAATCAGCTCCCAGCTTCCACTATGTTCTTAACTTATTAATTACTCTTGATACCCATATCTGTTGCAGGTACAGTTAATCAGCTCCCGGCTTCCACTGTGTTCTTAGCTTATTAATTACTCTTGATACCCATATCTGTTGCCGGTACAGTTAATCAGCTCCCAGCTTCCACTGTGTTCTTAGCTTATTAATTACTTGATACCCATATCTGTTCCCGGTACAGTTAATCAGCTCCCAGCTTCCACTGTGTTCTTAGTTTATTAATTACTCTTGATACCCATATCTGTTCCAGGTACAGTTAATCAGCTCCCAACTTCCACTGTGTTCTTAGCTTATTAATTACTCTTGATACCCATATCTGTTCCCGGTACAGTTAATCAGCTCCCAGCTTCCACTGTGTTCTTAGTTTATTAATTACTCTTGATACCCATATCTGTTCCAGGTACAGTTAATCAGCTCCCAGCTTCCACTGTGTTCTTAGCTTATTAATTACTCTTGATACCCATATCTGTTGCCGGTACAGTTAATCAGCTCCCAGCTTCCACTGTGTTCTTAGCTTATTAATTACTCTTTCTACCCATATCTGTTCCAGGTACAGTTAATCAGCTCCCGGCTTCCACTGTGTTCTTAGCTTATTAATTACTCTTGATACCCATATCTGTTCCCGGTACAGTTAATCAGCTCCCAGCTTCCACTGTGTTCTTAGCTTATTAATTACTCTTGATACCCATATCTGTTCCAGGTACAGTTAATCAGCTCCCGGCTTCCACTGTGTTCTTAGCTTATTAATTACTCTTGATACCCATATCTGTTCCAGGTACAGTTAATCAGCTCCCGGCTTCCACTGTGTTCTTAGCTTATTAATTACTCGATACCCATATCTGTTGCCGGTACAGTTAATCAGCTCCCAGCTTCCACTGTGTTCTTAGCTTATTAATTACTCTTGATACCCATATGTGTTCCCGGTACTGTTACTCAGCTCCCAGCTTCCACTGTTTTAATTACTCTTGATACCCATATCTGTTCCCGGTACAGTTAATCAGCTCCCAGCTTCCACTGTGTTCTTAGCTTATTAATTACTCTTGATACCCATATCTGTTCCTGGTACAGTTAATCAGCTCCCAGCTTCCACTATGTTCTTAGCTTATTAATTACTCTTGATACCCATATCTGTTCCAGGTACAGTTAATCAGCTCCCGGCTTCCACTGTGTTCTTAGCTTATTAATTACTCTTGATACCCATATCTGTTGCCGGTACAGTTAATCAGCTCCCAGCTTCCACTGTGTTCTTAGCTTATTAATTACTTGATATCCATATCTGTTCCCGGTACAGTTAATCAGCTCCCAGCTTCCACTGTGTTCTTAGTTTATTAATTACTCTTGATACCCATATCTGTTCCAGGTACAGTTAATCAGCTCCCAACTTCCACTGTGTTCTTAGCTTATTAATTACTCTTGATACCCATATCTGTTCCCGGTACAGTTAATCAGCTCCCAGCTTCCACTGTGTTCTTAGTTTATTAATTACTCTTGATACCCATATCTGTTCCAGGTACAGTTAATCAGCTCCCAGCTTCCACTGTGTTCTTAGCTTATTAATTACTCTTGATACCCATATCTGTTGCCGGTACAGTTAATCAGCTCCCAGCTTCCACTGTGTTCTTAGCTTATTAATTACTCTTTCTACCCATATCTGTTCCAGGTACAGTTAATCAGCTCCCGGCTTCCACTGTGTTCTTAGTTTATTAATTACTCTTGATACCCATATCTGTTCCCGGTACAGTTAATCAGCCCCCAGCTTTCACTGTGTTCTTAGTTTATTAATTACTCTTGATACCCATATCTGTTCCAGGTACAGTTAATCAGCTCCCGGCTTCCACTGTGTTCTTAGCTTATTAATTACTCGTGATACCCATATCTGTTATCCCAGCTTCCACTGTGTTCTTAGCTTATAAGGAGATGAGGCGCATGGCAAAGAGAGAGGTGGTGAAAGCTAAGGATAAGGCATATGGAGAGTTGTATGAGAGATTGGACACTAAAGAGGGAGAAAAGGACCTGTACTGATTGGCTAGACAGAGGGACAGAGCTGGGAAAGATGTGCAGCAAGTAAGGGTGATAAAGGATAGTGAGGGAAAGGTACTCACAAGAGAGGAGAGTGTGTTGAGTAGATGGTAAGAGTATTTTGAGAGGCTGGTGAATGAAGAGAATGAGAGAGAGAGAAGGTTGGATGATGTGGGGATAGTGAATCAGGAAGTGAAACAGATTAGCAAGGAGGAAGTAAGGACAACTATGAAGAGGATGAAGAGTGGAAAGGCTGTTGGCCCAGATGACATCCCAATGGAAGCATGAAGGTGCTTAGGAGATATGGCAGTGGAATTTTTAACTAGATTGTTTAATGAAATTTTGGAAAGTCAGAGGATGCCTGAGGAGTGGAGAAAAAGTGTTTTGATACCTATCTTTAAGAATAAGGGTGATGTGCAGAGCTGCAGTAACTACAGAGGGATACAATTGATCAGTCACAGCTTGAAGTTATGGGAAAGAGTAGTAGAAGCTAGGTTAAGAAGGGAGGTGATGAGTAGTGATCAGCAGTATGGTTTCATGCCAGGCAAGAGCACTACAGATGCAATGTTTGCTCTGAGAGTGTTATTGGAGAAATACAGAGAAGGTCAGAAGGAGTTGCATTGTGTCTTTGTAGACTTGGAGAAAGCATATGACAGGGTGCCTAGAGAAGAGTTGTGGTATTGTATGAGGAAGTCGGGAGTGGCAGAGAAGTATGTAACAGTGGTACAGGATATGTACGAGGGTAGTGTGACAGTGGTGAGGACTGCAGTGGGAGTGACAGATCCGTTTAGGGTGGAGGAGGTGGGATTACATCAAGGATCAGCTCTGAGTCCTTTCTTATTTGCAGTGGTGATGGACAGGTTGACAGATGAGATCAGACAGGAGGCCCCGTGGACTATGATGTTTGCAGATGACATTGTGATCTGTAGTGAGAGTAGGAATCAGGTTGAGGAGACTCTGGAGAGGAGGAGATATGCTCTAGAGAGCAGAGGAATGAAGGTCAGCAGGGCTAAGACAGAATATATGTGTGTAAATGAGAGGGAGGGTAGAGGAATGGTGAGGATGCAGGGAGTAGAGTTGGTAAAGGTGGACGAGTTTAAGTACTTGGGATCAACAGTTCAGAGTAATGGGGAATGTGGAAGAGAGGTGAAGAAGAGAGTACAGGCAGGGTGGAATGGGTGGAGAAGAGTGTCAGGAGTGATTTGTGACAGACAGGTACCAGTAAGAGTGAAAGGGAAGGTCTACAAAGGGTAGTGAGACCAGTTATGTTATATTGGTTGGAGATGGTGGCATTGACAAAAAGGCAGGAGTCAGAGCTGGATGTGGCAGAGTTAAAGATGTTAAGATTTGCACTCGGTGTGACTAGGATGGATAGGATTAGGAATCAGTATATTAGAGGGTCAGCTCATGTTGGACAGTTTGGAGACAAAGCAAGAGAGACGAGATTGCGTTGGTTTGGACATGTGCTGAGGAGGGATGATGGGTATATTGGGAAAAAGATGCTAAGGATGGAGCTGTAAGGTAAGAGGAAAAGAGGAAGGCCTAAGATAAGGTTTATGGACGTGGTGAGAGAGGACATGCAGGTGGCTGGTGTGACAGAGCAAGATGCAGGGGATAGGAAGAAATGGAAAGAGATGATCCGCTGTGGCGACCCCTAACGGGAAAAGCCGAAAGATGATGACCCATATCTGTTCCCGGTACAGTTAATCAGCTCCCAGCTTCCACTGTGTTCTTAGCTTATTAATTACTCTTGATACCCATATCTGTTCCTGGTACAGTTAATCAGCTCCCAGCTTCCACTGTGTTCTTAGCTTATTCATTACTCTTGATACCCATATCTGTTCCCGGGACAGTTAATCAGCTCCCAGCTTCCACTGTGTTCTTAGCTTATTAATTACTCTTGATACCCATATCTGTTCCAGGTACAGTTAATCAGCTCCCAGCTTCCACTGTGTTCTTAGTTTATTAATTACTCTTGATACCCATATCTGTTCCCGGTACAGTTAATCAGCTCCCAGCTCCCACTGTGTTCTTAGCTTATTCATTACTCTTGATACCCATATCTGTTCCCGGTACAGTTAATCAGCTCCCAGCTTCCACTGTGTTCTTAGCTTATTCATTACTCTTGATACCCATATCTGTTCCCGGTACAGTTAATCAGCTCCAGCTTCCACTGTGTTCTTAGCTTATTAATTACTCTTGATACCCATATCTGTTCCAGGTACAGTTAATCAGCTCCCAGCTTCCACTGTGTTCTTATTAATTACTCTTGATACCCATATCTGTTCCCGGTACAGTTAATCAGCTCCCAGCTTCCACTGTGTTCTTAGCTTATTAATTACTCTTGATACCCATATCTGTTCCTGGTACAGTTAATCAGCTCCCGGCTTCCACTGTGTTCTTAGTTTATTAATTACTCTTGATACCCATATCTGTTACCGGTACAGTTAATCAGCTCCCAGCTTCCACTGTGTTCTTAGCTTATTAATTAATCTTGATACCCATATCTGTTCCAGGTACAGTTAATCAGCTCCCAGCTTCCACTGTGTTCTTAGCTTATTAATTACTCTTGATACCCATATCTGTTCCCGGTACAGTTAATCAGCTCCCGGCTTCCACTGTGTTCTTAGTTTATTAATTACTCTTGATACCCATATCTGTTCCCGGTACAGTTAATCAGCTCCCAGCTTCCACTGTGTTCTTAGTTTATTAATTACTCTTGATATCCATATCTGTTCCCGGTACAGTTAATCAGCTCCCACTGTGTTCTTAGCTTATTAATTACTCTTGATATCCATATCTGTTCCCGGTACAGTTAATTAGCTCCCAGCTTCCACTGTGTTCTTAGTTTATTAATTACTCTTGATACCCATATCTGTTCCCGGTACAGTTAATCAGCTCCCAGCTTCCACTTTGTTCTTAGTTTATTAATTACTCTTGATATCCATATCTGTTCCCGGGACAGTTAATCAGCTCCCAGCTTCCACTGTGTTCTTAGCTTATTAATTACTCTGATACCCATATCTGTTCCCAGTACAGTTAATTAGCTCCCAGCTTCCACTGTGTTCTTAGTTTATTAATTACTCTTGATACCCATATCTGTTCCCGGTACAGTTAATTAGCTCCCAGCTTCCACTGTGTTCTTAGTTTATTAATTACTCTTGATATCCATATCTGTTCCCGGTACAGTTAATCAGCTCCCACTGTGTTCTTAGCTTATTAATTAATCTTGATACCCATATCTGTTCCCGGTACAGTTAATCAGCTCCCACTGTGTTCTTAGCTTATTAATTACTCTTGATACCCATATCTGTTCCCGGTACAGTTATCAGCTCCCAGCTTCCACTGTGTTCTTAGCTTATTAATTACTCTTGATACCCATATCTGTTCCAGGTACAGTTAATCAGCTCCCGGCTTCCACTGTGTTTTTAGTTTATTAATTACTCTTGATACCCATATCTGTTCCCGGTACAGTTAATCAGCTCCCAGCTTCCACTGTGTTCTTAGCTTATTAATTAATCTTGATACCCATATCTGTTCCAGGTACAGTTAATCAGCTCCCAGCTTCCACTGTGTTCTTAGCTTATTAATTACTCTTGATATCCATATCTGTTCCCGGTACAGTTAATCAGCTCCCACTGTGTTCTTAGCTTATTAATTACTCTTGATACCCATATCTGTTCCCGGTACAGTTAATCAGCTCCCACTATGTTCTTAGCTTATTAATTACTCTTGATACCCATATCTGTTCCTGGTACAGTTAATCAGCTCCCGGCTTCCACTGTGTTCTTAGTTTATTAATTACTCTTGATACCCATATCTGTTACCGGTACAGTTAATCAGCTCCCAGCTTCCACTGTGTTCTTAGTTTATTAATTACTCTTGATATCCATATCTGTTCCCGGTACAGTTAATCAGCTCCCACTGTGTTCTTAGCTTATTAATTACTCTTGATATCCATATCTGTTCCCGGTACAGTTAATTAGCTCCCAGCTTCCACTGTGTTCTTAGTTTATTAATTACTCTTGATACCCATATCTGTTCCCGGTACAGTTAATCAGCTCCCAGCTTCCACTGTGTTCTTAGTTTATTAATTACTCTTGATATCCATATCTGTTCCCGGGACAGTTAATCAGCTCCCAGCTTCCACTGTGTTCTTAGCTTATTAATTACTCTGATACCCATATCTGTTCCCAGTACAGTTAATTAGCTCCCAGCTTCCACTGTGTTCTTAGTTTATTAATTACTCTTGATACCCATATCTGTTCCCGGTACAGTTAATTAGCTCCCAGCTTCCACTGTGTTCTTAGTTTATTAATTACTCTTGATATCCATATCTGTTCCCGGTACAGTTAATCAGCTCCCACTGTGTTCTTAGCTTATTAATTACTCTTGATACCCATATCTGTTCCCGGTACAGTTATCAGCTCCCAGCTTCCACTGTGTTCTTAGCTTATTAATTACTCTTGATACCCATATCTGTTCCAGGTACAGTTAATCAGCTCCCGGCTTCCACTGTGTTTTTAGTTTATTAATTACTCTTGATACCCATATCTGTTCCCGGTACAGTTAATCAGCTCCCAGCTTCCACTGTGTTCTTAGCTTATTAATTAATCTTGATACCCATATCTGTTCCAGGTACAGTTAATCAGCTCCCAGCTTCCACTGTGTTCTTAGCTTATTAATTACTCTGATACCCATATCTGTTCCCAGTACAGTTAATTAGCTCACAGCTTCCACTGTGTTCTTAGTTTATTAATTAATCTTGATACCCATATCTGTTCCCGGTACAGTTAATTAGCTCCCAGCTTCCACTGTGTTCTTAGTTTATTAATTACTCTTGATATCCATATCTGTTCCCGGTACAGTTAATCAGCTCCCACTGTGTTCTTAGCTTATTAATTAATCTTGATACCCATATCTGTTCCCGGTACAGTTAATCAGCTCCCACTGTGTTCTTAGCTTATTAATTACTCTTGATACCCATATCTGTTCCCGGTACAGTTAATCAGCTTCCACTGTGTTTTTAGTTTATTAATTACTCTTGATACCCATATCTGTTCCCGGTACAGTTAATCAGCTCCCAGCTTCCACTGTGTTCTTAGCTTATTAATTACTCTTGATACCCATATCTGTTCCCGGTACAGTTAATCAGCTCCCGGCTTCCACTGTGTTCTTAGTTTATTAATTACTCTTGATACCCATATCTGTTCCCGGTACAGTTAATCAGCTTCCAGCTTCCACTGTGTTCTTAGCTTATTAATTACTCTTGATACCCATATCTGTTCCCGGTACAGTTAATCAGCTCCCAGCTTCCACTGTGTTCTTAGCTTATTAATTACTCTTGATACCCATATCTGTTCCCGGTACAGTTAATCAGCTCCCGGCTTCCACTGTGTTCTTAGTTTATTAATTACTCTTGATACCCATATCTGTTCCCGGTACAGTTAATTAGCTCCCAGCTTCCACTGTGTTCTTAGTTTATTAATTACTCTTGATACCCCTATCTGTTCCCGGTACAGTTAATTAGCTCCCAGCTTCCACTGTGTTCTTAGTTTATTAATTACTCTTGATATCCATATCTGTTCCCGGGACAGTTAATCAGCTCCCAGCTTCCACTGTGTTCTTAGCTTATTAATTACTCTGATACGCATATCTGTTCCCAGTACAGTTAATTAGCTCCCAGCTTCCACTGTGTTCTTAGTTTATTAATTACTCTTGATACCCATATCTGTTCCCGGTACAGTTAATTAGCTCCCAGCTTCCACTGTGTTCTTAGTTTATTAATTACTCTTGATATCCATATCTGTTCCCGGTACAGTTAATCAGCTCCCACTGTGTTCTTAGCTTATTAATTAATCTTGATACCCATATCTGTTCCCGGTACAGTTAATCAGCTCCCACTGTGTTCTTAGCTTATTAATTACTCTTGATACCCATATCTGTTCCCGGTACAGTTAATCAGCTCCAGCTTCCACTGTGTTCTTAGTTTATTAATTACTCTTGATACCCATATCTGTTCCCGGTACAGTTAATCAGCTCCCAGCTTCCACTGTGTTCTTAGCTTATTAATTAATCTTGATACCCATATCTGTTCCTGGTACAGTTAATCAGCTCCCAGCTCCCACTGTGTTCTTAACTTATTAATTAATCTTGATACCCATATCTGTTCCCGGGACAGTTAATCAGCTTCCAGCTCCCACTGTGTTCTTAGCTTATTAATTAATCTTGATACCCATATCTGTTCCCGGGACAGTTAATCAGCTCCCAGCTTCCACTGTGTTCTTAGCTTATTAATTACTCTTGATACCCATATCTGTTCCCGGTACAGTTAATCAGCTCCCAGCTCCCACTGTGTTCTTAGCTTATTAATTAATCTTGATACCCATTCTTCATTCCTGCCTTAACCCCATGAAATATAAAAATGCCTTTGATATTTTTTTTTATGTTGTAGATCTTTCTTCAGGCATTGTGTGCTTTATAGTCTAAAAGTATTCTCTAGTGCCTGGCATCTGTTCCTATTCGTAGTGTCATAGTATTATAAAATATGTCGATATCTAGTAAAGCAGCCTGTTTTGATCCTTATAAATTAGTTCTGTATTATCTTTGCATGCAGAAGAAAACTTTTTTTCTGCTCGTTTGGGATAAAGATGTACACAGTTTGGTGTTCCCTGTTGTGGTATGCTGTTCACCTCATCATGTACTGCCTTTGTATACTCATATTACATAACATAAATGCAAAACATACAACTATGAGTCATATTAGCTATGAATGTTAAAGGGCAGCTCACATTTAGAAAAGCAAATCTCGAAATTCACCTTAATACTGTTTAAATCATTGTTATAGACTGCCTTCAACTGATGCACCCCTACTTATATGTGCTATGACGCAAAGAGAGTGGAGTTGTGCAAGATACTGCAGTTTTTGCCTTGCCATATATTCAACTTTCAGGTCAGTGTAGTGAATTTTGCTCCTTGCTCATTTAAATGAGTCAAAACCCTCACTTTAAACTCCAAGCTGTGAACTGTAGTGGTAACTGTTCACCTTTCTAGCCTTCAGTGGGGTAGACTACAGGCTTCTTTGGGCTTGCTTTGTCCATTTGTAAGGCTACATCTCCACTATTGTCTCATGTTTTGACAGACAAACAAAAGAAAGATGGCAAGGCTCATGGAAAGAATGTATCACAGAGTTATCAAAATGATGAAGATGATGGAGAAGTTGGGGTATAAAAAAATCAAATGAAATTGTGTAAGATCGTTTGGTTGCAAAGGTATGACATGTTAATAGATGGGAATCAGAATGCAGTAACTAGTGGGAAACATCTTTGATTTGTTTTCTGTGATACTACTTGTATTGGAACTACCATATTTTTATTTTTTTTATTTTGTGACTATGGTTGAGTAGAACATTTTTCCTGTAATTATGGATCTGTGGACCCTTTTGCCAAATTTGGCTAATGAAATGATTTTTTTTTCGGTCACATTGACCAGAATTTGTTTGGGCCTAGTGATGTGCTTCAGTCTGTACTGCCACTGTCTCAGCTGCGAGCCTAAGGACACTGCCATACTGAAAACCTAGAAAGACTTCAAGAACAGCATCCTTCTCCATTGTAGCATCCTCATTCCAATGGTTTTTCTCTACATATCTCGTCAGTTTGGTATTCTTTGCTACCAAGACCTGTAAGTGACTTTCAGTTTATTCGTTTCAATTTTGTCCTCCCACTGTTCGTGAAGGGCCCACCATCTCCTGTTCAGGTATCATGATACATCAGAAAAAAATCAGTTTCATCCTGCATGACATGGGGGACACAACATCTTGCCTGTAGTTTCAGCCTGTGTCTAATTACAGTTTTACATACCAAGACTGCGCTTTGCTGAGGTCAGTGAAGCCTCACATTGCAGACCTAACACCCTAAAGGAAACTTTTTCCACGGATCTGGTTTTTGGCATTTTTATGAAGATAGATAAGTTATACTGTAGCTCAACATAAACTATTTACAACTCTCTTTTTGCCATTGAGGTATTGCCTTTAGCCATTTTTCCTGTACAGAATTAAGGACAGCATTAAGTACTTCAAGTAACTTTGCATCTGCCTTACCAGCTCTTTAAATTGATGGCTGTCAGTCACAGATAAAAAAGGGCTGCTACTGCACTTGTCAGAGAGCTGTAACACCTAAGCAAGCTTGGGGTATCTGCAAATTGCCTAGGAGCAACAGCTTCCAATAAAACCTTAAAATTTGCCTAAGTTGTACTGAAGAAATAAACATTATAATGGATCATAAGATCATAGGAGATTATTAGGCTATCGATCCAGAGGTCATTTCAAGCCTAGCCATTTCATCCCAATGTAATATAATACCATAGAAGTGATAGTCAATACACAAGATTGCATTTAGTAATGCCCATGTCCAGGAAGGTTGTGGATGCTATCCCCAGTAAGACTTTACGGTGCCCCATCCACTCGTATAGGTTCCTCTTGAACAGTGTCATACAGGTGCTCTGTTTCACATGAATTGGCAGCCTATTCTAAAGATGCGTCAGTCACTGGGAAACAAATCTGCCCCTCCAGTATGTCCTATTTAAGTCACAGGCCATGTTTAGTTTCCTGGAGTGGGTAGCTCTAGTCCTGTTTGATTTACAGATATGCAGCAAGTTCATTAGATTTGAGTCTGAGATTGCTCTGTAAGCCAAACCTAAGTCTCCTCCTAAGAAGTCTATATGATACAGAGTATAGTGACAGTGATTTTAGTCAGTGTAAGGCATGTGCTGGAGTCCCTTGATCTTCTTTGTTAGAAACCTCTGAGGTCTCTCCAGTTGCTGCAGGTGCTATGAACGGTGCATGCCGAACGAGGTGTTCTACTTAAATATGGGCCAGATTAGTGCCGAGTATAGAGGGGTTATAACCTCTCTTGCTCTTGAAGTGATGCCTTTACTAATCAAGTGTGCTATGTAGAAAGCCTTCCTTACTACAGTAGACCACATGGAGGTTGAAGTTAAGGTCGCATTCAACTTTTGAACCCAGATCCCTTAGCACTTTGTGGGTACTTAGGGTGCTGTTGTTAATTTGGTAGTGTGAAGGGACATTGGGATGAAGGGAATGATGCTGCATTCCTTTGCATTCAGTTTGAGATTTCATGCAGAAATTTCATGTTGGTAGTTTGTTTTTGATGCCTTGCCTAAAAAAGGCACTATGGGGGATGCAAGAACCTTTGCCAGCAGCCGAAAGCCTAGAGGTGCCAGGTGCAAACCGCCTCTGACAAAGCAGCAAAGTTCGCTGACCATGGCTTCCTAGGCTGACAGGAACTGGATCCCTTTTCAATTATACCAAAAACTAAGCCAGTTATTGAAATCAATCATTTTTTGTTTATACTGTGGTATTATTCTAGGTGAGAGTAGTATGCTGCTCAAGGCTAGGGACATACCTCCCTGGGACATGTACTCAGAGAGCTCAATCATGTCTCTCTTCATATAGTCCAGAGAGGTACATTTCAGGTCGTTCACTCCAGCTTGAACTATGACAGAGTCAAAACGCTACTTGTTGCTGAGAGACCTGAGTACATGCGTGATCTGACAAACACTGGCACCGGACAGGCAGCTGACTGTGACTTTCTCCTTGGCCATCCTGGTGAGTGGGACATCTGTGTATCTCACTACGGAGTCTCCAATGACAAAAATATTTTTTGAGTGTTATACCTTACAGGCTTGGTGGGTGTGACTTTGGTGTTACTGTGTGTCATGGGTGCTGTGGAGACTGTTAGCTGTAGCAGACTTGTGTTTTGGAGGTCTCTGGTGTTTCTGTAAGTTTTTTTGAGAGAACCTCTGCATATGTGGATTTATGTGTTTGATGTATACTATTTGTATGAGTAGTGGTATGTATATGAGTAGTGGTACTATGTGAATATGTAATGGTGGGTGGGTTGACAACTTCTTCAGTGTTACTGTTTTGAGTGCAAGAGATCATGGATTCCAGATTCTTGGTGTAGATACATCTTTTGCACTCTGTACTAGAGTGAGTTATTAGTAGAGGGTTGTTGGTGTACATGATGCAATTGCTACACTGCCTCAAGAGACCCAAGTCAACAAGGCTGGCAGGAGAAACAAGGGTAGTAGTCCAACTGTCAGTAATACTAGGTTGAAGACCGTTGTCACTAGGGGTGGCTTTTTCATAAACAATTATGGAGGAGCTCAGCAAATGGATATTTCTGCCTGGGATTTAAGGGAAAATGTGTTAAAGGTAACTGTCTGGCTTTGGCGCACAATGGCGCATCAGTATGCAGTGCTGCATGACATGCAAACAAGCAGAAACCTGCTCAGATACAAGGCCTAAATACCAGAAGCTAAAACTTGAAAAAAAACTCTTAACAAAATTCAAAAGGACCGATGAAGATGCTTATTCCAAGCCCTAGACTGGCCTCCCTTTACTAGTCAGGTCCCAATCAGCACAAAAGTGCAGATAAGCCCCTTACAATCCAAGATGGCCTGTACAATATGCTCAGAACAAACAAACCACTACAAACAGTTCACAGATGCTTCAGACATGGGAAGGGGTGACTTTTGGCTCCCTAAAAGTTCAGGGTGTGTGGTCGCCTCATCAGCAGAAGGAGCACATCAATGTCAAATAGATAAGGCTCTTCTGCTGGCTCTTCAGGTCTTTCATCCTCTTTTTTTGTCTAGGGCCTTTCATTGATGTGGTATATCAACAAACAAGGAGATTTTATCTTGTTTTCCAGTTGGCACCTCTGATATGGGAGCCTGCTGTCAACTATCAAGTGACTCTTCAGGCGGTTTATATCTCTTCCAGTCAGAACATTGAGCCAGACACTTTGAGCAGGTCCTTAACTCAGTCCCCTAAATAGATGCTTGACAGGGATGTGTTGCTAGACATTATCCACCAGTGGGGTATCTTCAAGTGGATCTTTTTGCCTCCCCTCTGAACAGACAACTTTCTATGTTTTGTGCAGAGTCCTAGGTTCTCTGGTGTGGATGTTCCTTTGGTTCTCTCTTATTTGCATGAGTTGCTCAATGCTGGTTTGGCCTATTCTTCTGTTAAGGTGCACTTAGCAGCTCTCTCTGCTTGTCTGCCTTTTTCTCCTCCTTTAGCTTTTAGATTTACGATGAAACAATTTCTTAAAGGCATCCTTAATATTAGACCTCCCAGGAAATCTGTTCCTCTTCCCTGGGATCTTAGTTTAGTTTAGTAGAAGTTGACGCAAGCTTCTTTTGAACCTTCTGCATCAGCTTCCTTGCAACATTGTTCCTGGAAGACTGTTCTTTTGTTAGCTCTTACGTCTGCCAGACTGGTGTCTGAGTTTCAGGCCTTTATGGCTCATCCTCCTTTATTAATCTTTTATGAGGAGAAAGTATCCTTCTTAAACAACAGGAAGGCCACTAACGAAGATAAACCATTTCTTTAAATTGGTTGTAAAGGTTTACATTATTAAACCTTTACAACCAATTTAAGGATGTGGTTTATTTTCATTAGTGGCCTTCCTGTTGTTTAAGTTTGTTGTATCAAATGCTAGTTGCATTCAATATGCAGATGATTCCACGCTGATTTGCTCTGGAACATCCCCTATAGAGTTACAATCTTTGACCCAAACTACTTTCAGCAAAGTAGAAAACTGGCTCTCTAGTCGTCGTCTGATACTTAATCCAAAAAAAACAAAAATGTTACTGTTTTCACCGACACAAAGGTCAAGCCCCCTCAACTTTACAATCCAAGCAAAGGACGGGACAATAATCTCTCCGGATCCCTCGACAAAATTATTAGGGGTAACTATAGATAACCTAAAATTTGATACTCATGTAAACCTAATGATTAAATCAATCAATAAGAAACTAGGTTCGCTATATAGAATAAAAAGCTTCTTGACCCCCCAAGCTAAATCTGCCATTGCCCAAACCCATCTCCTCTCTACCCTACTGTACTCATCCCCCTTACTACATAATATTAATAAAACGATCATGAACAAGCTCACTATCTGTTATAATCACATCGCTAGGTTTGTTACTGGGTTACCATATAGAACCCACCACTGTACCAACTTAACCCAGCTTAACTGGCTTGAGCTACCGAAACTAATTTCTTATAACCTACTAGTACTGACCCACAAAATTTTATATAACCCTGAATACCCTCCCTCACTCAAAAAATTGATCTCCCCTTGCAATAACCCTCGACCACTGAGGTCATCCAGTCGTCTCCTTATACAAACAAGTAAAACTAATAACGCAGCTGGTGACTCTCTCCTTACCAACTCCGCAGGGAAAACTTGGAACAAACTCCCTCCTGATATTACATCACTCCCCTCTTTAAACCAATTTAAAACTAAACTAAAAGGCTACCTGGGGTCTGATATTACCTGCCATTGCTTTAACCCTGGCTAGCTATCTCTCTGAATATACTACTCCTAGATCCTGGTTATCTGAGTAATCCTTATAATAATTTGCTGTCATCATGTATAATTATTAAGTAAACTAACTAAATTTAAGCTATTAATTTACATATCATGTAATGACTAACCTCACCTTGCTTTAAATGTTTATGTTTTTTGTTACTTCTGTAAATGTCTCATATTGTCTTGCTTGGAGCTTTTCTCCCCGGGCCTCCGCTGTAAATGGACATGTATCCAGTCGGACTATCCCGGTTAACAAATGTAAAATAAATAAATAAAATAAATAAAATAAAAGTTTGTCGTTGTTTTACTAGTTTGATGAGAAAGTGTCCTTGCTCACTAAGCCCCCCTTTTATGCCTAAGGTGGTTAGTGAGCTATCATTTAGTCAGTCTATTAATCTGCCTACTTTTTTCCCCTCTCCGCAATCGGACAGTGAGAGGGCACTGCATACTTTGGACGTGCATAGGCAACTCAAGGTTTATTTGGATAAGACTGGGGCTGTTAGAAAATCTGATCAGTTATTTGTTTCCTTTCATCCTAGATCTTTCAGACTTGATGTATCCAAGCAAACTATTTATTCTTGGATTTCTAAGGCTATTTCTTTTTGTTACACTTTTCATGGCAACAGCCTTTCCTGTTCAGTCAAGGCTCATTCTACTAGAGCTGTGGCTTCTTTGGGTGTTTTCTTCCAAGGGATTAGGTACTAATTCTATTCTTGAAGCAGCTACCTGTACTTCTGTGCATACCTTTACCAAGCACAAGTTGTATGGTATCTCTAGAGCTAGGGCTGGTTTTGCTAGTGCTATTCCTCATGACTTTTTAGGCGACTCTTCTGCTCCTTCCCCTCCAGAGTTTCCTCTTGAGCTTTGGCATTCTCCCATATGTTAAGAATACTGCAGCAGTGAATGTAAGGACATAGTAAAGTTTTGCAAAATCTTACCATAATGGTAGATGTCCCTGCTTTCACTGCTGCAGTATTCACTTCCTCCCTCCTCCCCCCTAATCCTTTGCCTTCCTTGATGTACAAAGTACTTCTTGGACTGATGTTCCTACTGGGGTAATCAGTTCTGACTATAGTAGGCCTGAATATCACTTTTATTTCCTATGCTACGCAAGAAGCATTTGGGTGATGTTCGACATAGCTTTAAAACAAAAGGAGTCATCGGTAGACTGGCCGGATGTTGGGTTTCCATGGCAGGGAATCCCATATGTTAACAAAACTGCAGCAGTGAAGGCAAGGACATATACCATTATGGGAAGATTTTACACAACTTTACTTTTTCATTTACATAAATGTATGATTTGCCATGTCATACGTGATAATTTAATAAGGATGTTTCTTGTTTTAAAAAAAAAGCTTTGTGTTCATCATATTCATTCTTTCCAAATACTATCCTTAAGCAGAGTACTCTCAACCTCTCACTGAAATGATAAAATAATTTTTTTACATAACTGCTGCTTGTACAATCCACTATGTTGCACGTGGGCTTTCTCTTTAGTAACTTCCTCCTCTATAAAATATTAAGACTGTATGAATGTAAACAGAAATGTAATTACTCTATGTTTGACTGGGACTTAGCATAATGCAATGTAAGCAAATGGAATTTTTCTCCCGGACCTCTACTAAAAATGGGTATTACCCAATCGGACTTCCTGGCAAACACAGACACATAAGTAAATTAATAAATATTTACTCTGTCTCCTTTGTTCGTCTCTCTTTTCTCTGTCTTCTTTTTTACTTCTAGCTTAAACAGCTTTTAAACTCCTTATTTTCCTTCAACTCCCCAAACCTCCATACCACAAGTATTCTGCATGTGGTGTAAGTATTGTACATATTGTATTTAATTTTTGTCTTAATGCCCATTTATAATTTGTACTCCATGTTTGCCTGCTGTTTATAAAGTGTTTTTGTTATTCAATGTATTATGTGTACAGTAAATCGGCTTCAATCTCCTTGTTACTTCTGTTCTTTCTAATCCAGGCGGGGTTGGCAGACGTCCC
Source organism: Protopterus annectens (assembly GCF_019279795.1). NCBI lineage: Eukaryota > Metazoa > Chordata > Ceratodontiformes > Protopteridae > Protopterus > Protopterus annectens. The sequence goes on from NC_056746.1 coordinate 1,362,125,379, forward strand.
TATTTGAGCGGGACTGTCCCAGGATCAGCAGCCCAATCCCAAGTCCCACAATGCTGTTTAAAATCAGCCTCCACTTTGTGATTTATGATTGGTCCGTGTGCAGGTATATGAGCCAATCATAATTTACTCAGCAGAGCCTCTTCTGTTCATTACGGAACAGCCTTTTTTTTTGTGAACCTAAAAATGGTCTGCTGGATCAGTGTCTTACCCTGAAAATAATGCAATACTCAGTGTTTTTTTTTCCATAAGTGAATGATCATGTCTAATTTGAGACAGCCAGTAATATAACATGTTTTCATCTCGGTTTATTTAGGATTACAGTCTGATTAGTTGTTGCTGACATTTTTTTCAGACAACACTGTCACAATTGAACAGGATTTTGAACTATTACTTGAAGTTCGTCCAAGAAGTCAGACAGGTATCCTTTTCCATGCCGGAGCCAAAAAAGAGCAATATCTAATACTATACATGGACAATGGAAAGGTAAGTTCTCCAGTCTACAGAATAAAAAGTTATATATGACCCAGCATGTGCATATGTTACCTGTTGCTTGCAGAGGAAATAATTTATTCACTTGTTATCTTCTATGCAGTCTAGTCAAATTTCTTTTTGGAAGAGGGTCTTACTACTTTATAAACACTTTTTTACTAAGTCATAGGGCAAGTTGAATATCGGCTGTAACAACATTACTGTATAAGGTAATATAAGAAAGGTTAGAACTTTATACTGGTATAAACTGATTAGGTTGCTTGAGAAGGTCTTGAAGCAGTGGGCATTTTCAAAAGGTGAAACAGGAAGTGACATCATCCAAAAAAGTATTGCTTGTTTGTGGGAAAGGAAAACAGAGAAAATACAACAAACACTTCTTTGTTTTTGCCAGCATCTCATCACAGTGTGACCACTGATTTGACATGAACCCCTATGCCAATAATTTTTTTTTATAAAAGACTTTTTTATTAATATTAGTTTAATCATTTATTACTATATTAAAGCTATTTATATATGTGTTAAATATTTTAACACAGTATGTTATATTGTTATAAGACACACATTTGCGTTTCCCTGACTTCGGCTGCATCACCAAAAGAATGCCACTTCTCTAGGTTCCTTTCAGTTGCACCTCTAATTCCAACCCCTTAGTCAGTACCCATATGTCACTGCTAGGATACTGTGTTATCTCTCCACTACACTTTTCTCTTTACACTTCTACTCTTATCTATACTTAAGCTACTTCCTCCTGCATTTCTTACTTAACCTGTTATCCAATTTCCCATCTCTGTCTCTTCTCCTGCTACTATACTCCCTACTGTGGCTAACTTGCTCACAAGTCAACTGTAATAAAGCAACAAATGCAACCCCAACTAACAATGTTCACCATTATGTAATGCCTCAACCTAAAACTGTAAAAGATGTGTTCAGTCTATGTAAATATGTTAAATCTTAAACTTCAGTGCAATGTTACTAGCCAGTGTTAAGTTTGATACTGTGTAAATTTGAATGTTTCTGTATACACCTTATGTTTTCCTTAAAATTTAACTGTGGAGCTTTTCTCCCCGGGCCGCTGCTGAAAATGGACATGCATCCAGTCGGACTTTCCCAGTCAACAAATGTAAAATAAATACATTTCAGAGTATCCTAGTTTTTATTACTGTATACAAGTGTATGTAGCCATTTAGTCACACCTGAGTTCTTGTGTCCTCAAGGACTTTAGTCCATCAGGCATGTCAATGCAAATTCATACTCATATCTACTTCAGCCTCTGCCACCCCCTTCCTTTTTGTCTTCAGTCTTTCCTAACATCATTGTCTTCTGTAGCAACCCCTGTCTTCACATTCTGTGGCCAAAGCATTTTAAGTTTTAGTTTTATTAATAGTGACCACTCTGGACTTATTTCTTTCAAGTGTTGACTGACTTGATCCTCTTGTGGTCCATGGATCACTCAGAATATTCTCCAACACCACAGTTCAAAATTTTTGATTTTCTGATGTGTAGCCTTACTTGTATTCTAACTCTCATGGAGAAATGTTATTACTGGGAAAATCAGAGCTTTGTTTATGTGGAGCTTTGTTGATAGTGTCTTTGCTGTTTAAAATTTTACATTTTACTTAGCTTTCCTTCCAAAAAGTAAGTGTTTTGATTGCAGTTACCATCTGCACAGACCCTTTGACCACAGAAAAATAAAATTTGTCACTGCTTCCACCCCCCCCCCCCTGTATTTATAAATACTTGGTAGGGCTAGATGACACAGATTTATTTATTTTTTTGACATCGATAAACCAACATTTGCACTTTCTTCTTTCATCTTCATTAACATATGCTTCAACTCTTCTTCATTTTTAGCAAAATAAATATTTTATAGACCTGAAAAATTAAATGAATTCATTTTCAACCAGAGAAGCTTTCTACTGATAGCTTCTCTTGACAGAAACCCAGTATGAATATTTTAACAAATGAAAGGAGTGGATAGATCTGTCAGAGTCCCATCCATTTTTCACCAAGGAACCTAGTTCAGGGAATTATAAGCATACTGCAGAGATATAGCACTACCATGCAACAGAGGTTCGACCCTGACTATACCCTAGACAGGTCTATATCATAACACCGAAGTCTTATAACTTAAAATGTTATAATATCGACCCCAGTGGAGCAAAACACCAGAATACCGAACAGTCAGAATAGCAAATTTTTTCTCAGGGAAAAAATTTGCTGTCCCGACAAACATACACACAACACAAGCACACCAAAATAAATAATGCACACACACACACTTCACAAAACCCTACACTAAACCATACATATACCACTAGCTATCCATTTACCTTAACCCAACCCTAACCCTAAGGTCCGTCACTGTCGCACACTCACCTTACCTGCTCCCTAACCCTAACTCACCTACCCCACCCTAAACCTCATGCCCACACAATCGCACACTTACCTGACCCATGCCCTAACCCACGCCCAATCACACAATCACTTTCGTTCGCACACTTACCTTAACCCGGTCCGTAACCTTTGCTCCACAGTTGAGGAAATAGCAAAGCTGCAGAAATGGCCCACTGGATACTTTCCGTAGGAAAGTATTCAGTGTTCTGCAGCTTCGCTATTTCCAGCATTCGCTCTACTGGGTTCGATATTATAACATTCTAAGTTGTTAGACTTCGATGTTATAATGTAGACCCGTGGGTCTGTATCATAACATCGAAAGTCTTATAACTTTGAATGTTATAATATCGACCCCAGTAGAGTGAAACACCAGAATACCGAACAGTCAGAATAGCGAATTTTTTTCCCTGGGAAAAAATTTGCTGTCCCGACAAACATACACACAACACAAGCACACCAAAATAAATAATCCACATGCACACACACTTCACAAAACCCTACACTAAACCATACATACACCACTAGCTATCCACTTACCTTAACCCAACCCTAACCCTAAGGTCTGTCACTATCGCACACTCACCTTACCCGCTCCTAACCCTAACTCACCTACCCCACCCTAACCCTCATGTCCACACAATCTCACACTTACCTGACCCACGCCCTAACCCTAACTCACCTAACCTGTGCCCATTCACACACTCACCTTCGTTCGCACACTTACCTTAACCCGGTCCGTAACCTTCACTCCACAGTTGAGGAAATAGCGAAGCTGCAGAAACGGCCCACTGAATACTTTCCCTAGGAAAGTATTCGGTGTTCTGCAGCTTTGCTATTTCCAGCGTTCGCTTTACTGGGTTCGATATTGTAACATTCGAAGTTGTTAGACTTCAGTGTTATAATATAGACCCACCCTAGACAACCTGGGTTCAACTAACTGATCAGGTATGAGAGGAACCAGGTGGGATGGTGACTGAATCATCCTGTGAATCCAAAGGTCATTGCTGACTCAGAAATTCTGTGAAGTGACAGGTCTCTGCTGGCTCAGCTATCCTATGGAATGAGAGGTCACTACTGACTCCGGCATCCTGTGGAAGAGTCCAGTTGCATGAACACCATCTGGAGAAGCTTGGAAGTGCAGCTCCTGCACTGTGAACTCTAGAGAAGTGAGACCACCAAGGTATGTGCAGCACTGTGGCTGGAAGTGCAGGTGTGTAGAGGCATTTACCCACATTGGGTTGATCATAACAAACATTGCAGTGTGTGCTTCCCAGCTCGCAGGGATGGGTGTTTGTCAGAGCTTTACCCCCAAGATGGTTAGGATTAGAGAGTATTCCACTTCAAAACTGTCCAGAAAAGAAGAGGCTGAAGGCATTGGCCCATACTGCTGCTGTGGCATTTTATAGGTCATCCCTTGCCCTAGATGCTCCGCAGAAGAAATATGAGGAAAAGATGCCAAAGGGGAAGGAAGTTAGGGACACAGGAGATGTAAATACATCACTTGCTATCCATGTATATCACTAGGGTGCAAATCCTGCTAAGGATGTTTCATAGTTACTAACCACATACTTCTATATGAATTCTTAAAGCCCCTTTGGAGACTTTCATGCCTGTGGATGAAGGCATTTCATGCCAAGCTGAAGAGCTCTGCTTAGAATTTGGCCAGCTGACACCCTGCACATGCCCACTTCCAACACCCATTTTGTCATATTTGAAAGGGAGTTCATTTATCCTGTGACTACTGCTAAGGAGTATGTCCCTCATGGGAAAAAGGAGACATTGGACTCCCATATACCAGTGTATGCCCCCATCTCTAAAAAGCCTGATACATTTTATAGATCTCAGAAATTCCATACATTCCTGTATAAGATTCCTTTAAATGATTCAGCAGTGTTGTCTGTAGTGTCAGAAACAATGTGTAACTTGGTCCCTGCTCAAAACAAACTTCCCAATGGATAAGAAAGCAGAATGATTGATACCTTTAGAAAGGAAGTGTACACAGCTGCCACTCTGGCCTTCAGAGCCATTAATTTTCTGACACATGTAGATTTCAGTTCATAACTAGATAAAGGGGAAAATAGAGGAGGTGTCTGATAAGGACCTTAAAGCAAAAAAATCCTGGATTTCACCCAGACCGTTGGTCAGATTGCTAAGCACTCTATAGCATGTTCATATTGACTTTGTAGGTACAACATCCAGGACAGCAGCTATGTGTTCTGTGACTAGGCAGCCTGCATGACTGAAGCTATAGTTCCTGCCAAAAGAGGTTAAAGTGCAACCTCTCAGTGCCCCTTTTAATTAAGACCTGCTTGTTTGGGACCCCTACAGCTGAAGTTTTGAAAAGGTTGGAGGAAAGGGGGGAGTGATCTATTAAACAACTCTTTCATCCCCCCATGTTAGGATATGATACATCAGAGCTTGTATGATTAAACCTTATGCTCTTTAGACACTGGTTTACAGAGGATGTACTGACTGAGATTAAGGAAGCTAAGGAGTTTGCTTGCAGGAAATGTTACCTACTCAGATGGAAGAGTTCTTATCTGCTGACAGAGTATTAATACAGACCCCCCCCCCGACCTCAGCTATAGTGTCCACAGTTCTGGAATACCCATCTAAGCTATTTAAGTCTTTAATGCCAACAGAGATGACTGCACATTCTTAGTCCAGCTATTTGTGTGGGCTGTCTTTTCAAATTCAAGCCAACCAAAAGTCTTCAGCGCTGTGATTAAGAACATTAAATGTAAGGAAATTACTTCAATTGAACAAGAAATGCAAAGTGCTGCTTTCTTGTTCATTTGAAAAAAATTTCTGACATTTTATTTTTCCTTTTATTCTTATTTCAGTATAATTTCTATACAGCCTGCTGTCAGTCAGGAATATGAGACTAAATTAACTGAATGCCTACAAATGTTAATAAGTTATTTCAAGTTTGGCTTATGCCTCAATGAAGGCACACCTTCCAGCCATCTCAGCCTGCATACCAGTGGAAACTTCTTTTTTCTAGGCAGCCTTTTAAACATTTAGTTAAGGAGTCCTACATTTGATAATACCTAGAAAATGCTTCGCCATGGGACCTGAATTTTGTCTTGGAAAAGCTTACACAGCCTCCTTTCAAACATGCTGCTTCTGCGCTCCTGAAATTCTGGGAAAAGTGCTTTTATGCCTGTCATCACTTCAACTACATAGCTGTGAGAACTACAGGCTGTAATGTGCAGAGAATCCTCTCTAGTGCTTGACAGCAGCAGGGTCAGCTTCAGAACCAGCCCTTCCTTTATGCCAAAAGTGGTGACTGAGTTTTCCTTCAGACAGGCTATACAGCTGCTTGTTTTCTTAACTTGTCCTTCTGGAGAAGATGAGAAAATTTGCACTCCTTGGATATTCACAGGCAATTGGGATACTGTTCAGACAAAACAGACATCAGAACTTCAGATCACCTTTCTGTGTCCTTTGCAACAATGAAAGGAGGAGAATTAGTATCTCAACAGACTCAAAATGGCTGGCCTGCTACTTTTACCATGGAGAAAAGCTTGAAGGGTACATTAGGTCCCACAGCACCAGAAGGACATAAGCTACGATAGCTTTCCTTAGGGGGAAAGGTTTGTGCATACAGTCCGCTTTGGAGGCAGATACTTGGTCTTCTGTCCCTACCTTTACTAAACGCTAGAAGCTAAATAATGCTTCCAGGTGGGTTACTACTGACAGTCTGCAGGCTTCTCTTCTAATCCTGCCACTTGCTAGTCCTTGCAAATGTTGGGCATTATCCCAGTAGTCACTCCTACTGCAACAGTGATCCATATGGAGAACGTACAACGGGTACATAGGAACTTACTGTAATAGTACATATTCAAGTAGAGCACAGTTGCATTATGTTCCCTTCCGCCATCCCTCTTCCTTTTTCTGTTTTTTTGGGCATCCTGGAGCAGAGATGGTTCACCTTTTTGCATGCACTGGCTACATCTTCCTCCTCCTGTTAAAAGATCCCAGGCATGCTCAGGTATGGATAGGTTTGAGAAACCTATATTCTCAAAATCTCTGATCCAGAGACCTTTGTTAGGGGGTTTCAGGTTGGATAGGGTCCTGTCCTTTTTCCAGTGGAATCTGTCACCCAAAGGGGCAGGATAAGCATCTTGCTTATGCCTTGGGCAGGAAACAACCATGGGTAACACAGGTGAATGCCGGCATTATCCAGGGAGCATCCTGACATAAGAGGTGGGCATCCAGTCATCTGGGTTAGGCCAGATATCGGGTCTTTCGAGGCAGAAGTCTCATTAGACAGTACTACTACAGCAATGACCCACTTGAACATCTACTCTTATGGTAAGTTCTTTCACAATTACACTTTTCGGCAGCAGTAATCTATAATAAACAGTATAGCTGTGTACCAACTTCTCATAGCAGTAGATGTTTCAGTAGTGGGATTAGAGCTGCAATAAAAATGCCTTTCTCTCTCCTTTCCCAGAAAAAAAACTGATGATGAAGGCAGGAAATGGGCTTAAACCCATAGCTGTACTTATTTTCACCGCATGTGCCATTTTCCAGTGTTTGATCCTCTCCTCTGTGTCTTTCAGAGTTGTTACTGTGTGCTGTCACTTGTGGGTATCTGCCCACAATGGTTCTTCCCTAAAACAACTGAACAGAGTGTGGACTGTTTTCTTCTCTTCATTAATTTTAGTCTGATTTCTGGCATGGGAGGGGAACATTCTGTACAGGTGACATTTATTTATTTATTTATTTATTTATTTTATTTTACATTTGTTGACCGGGCTAGTCTAACTGGATACATGTCCATTTTCAGTAGAGGCCCGAGGAGAAAAGCTCCGAGACAATAACAAGGACAGAAACAAAGAAACATTTATACAAATAGTACAAATAATAATTTTTTTGTTTTTTTTAACAGCCAAAAAAGAAAAAGTTCTAGTTCAGTTTCAGTAAGCAAAAAAATACAAAACGTCATAATGGGGAGATACAAAAAAAGAGAGCAAGAAGTATTTAAACTTGCCATATAAAGAAGGTAGAGGAGTTTCAGCAAAAGAAATCAAGTTTGAGAGTTAGAGTTAGAAAGAGGATAAAATAAGCATCAGTCAGGCTGAGAGCAGGGGCAAAGCCATTTGGTTTTCATGAAGTTTTTCAGCTGATTCTTGAAAAGGTTGGTGGAAGTAAGGGATGTGATCTCAGTTGGAAGTTTGTTCCAGGAACTGCCAACTGCATTTGAGAATAGGCAGTCTCCAGCTTTGTTAAAGGATTTGGTAGTGGCTACTTGTAGTTTTTTAGCTGATCTTAGGGTAGGAAGGTTTTTATAAGAATTTACTAGGTTACATAGTATGGGAGTGTTTGAAGGATGATGTAAAATCTTGTGAATAAAAATGAGTTGCTGGTAAACTAGTTGGTTTTGTACGTCCAGCCATCCGAGATGTCTAAGGTTAAGGCAGTGGTGAGTACGGAAGGGGGCACCAGTGGCAAATTTAGCTATGTTGTTGTAGGTGGTTGCTAGTTTATTTAGATTAGTTCTGGATAGGTTGGTATATATAGGTGAGGCATAGAGTAGGGTGGAAATAAGGTGGGTTTGGGAAATAGAGATCTTTGCTGACTCTGTAAGAAATGGTCTGATTCTGTAGAGGAATCCAAGTTTTCTATTTACTGATTTAATAGTAGCGTTAATATGTGAGTCAAAGGTAAGATGGTTATCTATTAATACACCGAGGAGTTTGGTGGTGGTTTCAGGGGCTATTTCTGTGCCATTGTTTGATTTTACTGTGAGATTGATAGAGGGGGATTTCTGTGTGGGAGTAAATAGAAGTAATTTAGTTTTTTTAGGGTTCAGGAGGAGACAACGTTGATGGAACCAGTTTTCCACTAAAGTAAAGACAGTTTGTGTGTTAGCCTGTAATTCAGCAGGGGATGATGCGGCACATACCAGAGTTGAATCGGCAGCATATTGTATGCATGTAGTTTGTGGAAGGGAAGTTTTTAGATCATTAATGAAAATTGTGAAAAGGAGAGGTCCAAGAATAGATCCTTGAGGGACTCCAAGGGTGATAAGGAGCTGAGAAGATAGATTGTTTTCCCAGAGGACTGCTTGTTTCCTGTTTTCAAGGTAGGATTGGAACCATTTTACTAGTTGATGATCAAGGGAAGTGATTCAAGTATATTTAATAGTATTTGGTGGTTAACCATATCAAAGGCCTTTGAGAGATCTATAAAAAGAGCAGAAGATAGTAGGTTAGTATTCTTGTTTTTATTAATGCTATCTGTAAAGGATAGAAAAGCTGTTGTGGTACTGTGGTGAGGCCTGAAACCATGTTGGCAGTCAACTAGAAGGTTGTTTTGTAGGAGATACTGAAGTAATTGCCGATGGATGCATTGCTCCATAATCTTTGCAATGGGGGAGAGAAGGGCTATTGGGCGAAAGTTAGATAATTCATTTGAGGTACCTCCCTTATGCAGAGGGTTGATATGGGAGATTTTCCAGATAGATGGGACATAAGATTCAGAGATGGTTCTGTTTATTAGGATAGAAATAGGGTAGGCAAGTGCACCAGCTGCGACTTGCAGGAATTCAGCTGGTAGCAGGTCAGCTGATGGTGTACATGGTTTTAGTTTAAGAAGCAAGGAGTGTATCAAAGATGTTGGTACAGGTTGAAGGTTAAAAGGCTGGGGTAATTTGGTTGGTGAGGGAAATGTAGTGGTGGAGGAAGGTGGTAAGGTGGTTGCTAGTGCTTGGACTGTTTCAGAGAAATAATTATTAAAGGTGTTGGCTATGTGGCTGGGGAGGTTTGGGTTAGGTTTGAGGGGTGGGTGTTTTGGACTGTCCTGGGTGGAGTAGTTTGTTGATACCTGACCAAAACTTTTGCGGATTATTTTGTTGGTTTTGTTGGAATTTGAGGTAGAAGTTTTTTTTGTCAAGGATTATGGATTTTTTTTGTGGAATTACGAATTTGTCTAAAGTTTAGGTGATCTATTGGGTTTCTAGTTTTTCTCCATTTCGACCAGAATTTGTTCCTTAGTTGTATGTTTAGCCTTGTGTCCTTAGATAGCCAGGGGGCTGGTTTATTTTTTGTTCTGACAGTACAGGTGGGAGCATGTTGCTCAAGGATCTGCAAGAATGTTTTGTTAAAGTGTGAAATGGCTTTGTCAAGAGGTAGGTATTTTAGGGGTGACCAGTTGCAAGCTTTAAGCTCAGCTTGAAAATTACTTGGGTTGAATTTTTTTTTGTTTCTGGTCGTTCTAAAAGCTATTGGATTATGAAAGTTGGTCTTTTGCCTAGCGATGTAAGTAAGAGAACGGTCACTAATGTTGTCCATACATACATACAAAGTTTTGTAAGCTGGAACAAATTTGATTGTATTCACCTATGATGAATTCCTATCCCAGTATTTGAATATGCTGGGCTATAAGATGATATATAATTCTACTTTATGGTGATTCTTCTTAAACAAGTTTATTTTATTTTTTTTTTATTTATTTATCATTTGTTGACCGGGAAAGTCCGACTAGGTTCCACAGAGCCTGTTTTCAACGGAGGCCCGGGAAGAAATGCTCCAGATGCATGTCTTTGGAATGTGGGAGGAAACTGGAGTACCCGGAGGAAACCCACACGAACACAGGGAGAACATGCAAACTCCACACAGAAGGCACCCCAGCCGAGAATCGAACCGGAGAACCTCTTGCTGTGAGGCGACAACGTTAACCGCTGCACCACTGTGCCGCCCATTTCCTCTGAAAATGTTGAATTAATACTCTGTATGTAAGGCCGTAATTATTTTTACTGTATCTGAGGCTAAGTGATAGTTCAGAATGTTTTAACATCTTTTGTAAGATGTGTTTTTGATTTGTTGCAGCTTTATCAGCATGACATAAAGTGCCTTATGAAGATATCTTCTCTTTTTCAGGTTATTGTTAAGGTGAACCGAGGTGCTGGTGAATATGCAGTGGCAGTAACTCCCAACGAATCGATGTGTAATGGACTGTGGCACAAAATTGCAGGTAAGGAGTCTTTTATGATGCAAATTTTTTTTTTACTCTATATTTTTATTTTCAAATAATATTATGAAAACATTCATGATATATTATAGCATTTCAAAAAACTATGTGCAATATTTACAACAATAACAGCCTGACATCAGTAATAATATCAAATGGTTCATAAATACTAAACAGATAAAACCAATATACAGTTATCAGAGTGTATGTGGTGTTAGTTGCAAAGTATCAATCAATGATAATACTTTTTCCAAGGGTTGCTTGCCAATGGCCTAGGATAAATCATTAGATGTCCTTCTATTCCTAATTTGCAGTATTCTTGTGGAATTTTCCACCTCAGTCAACCCGTACATCGGCTCCTATACAAAAGCTTCAGCTTGACTGTTGCAGCTGCATGGGATGTCACAAGTAGGGCCATAAACCAGGTTCCTTAAATGTGATGTCTGCACGCAAAGACCTCAGAACTTTTCAGCCGCAGATGACTGACGCATCGTGTGCTTCGCTCCTTCAATGCAAACGTCTAAAAAGCTAAGTACCCCGTTTGGGTTTTTTTCTTCTATTATATTGCTAAGCTTGGTTTGTTGTAGCTAGCAATAGCCGATGTCAGCAAAAAAGGCTAAATACCAATGCGGGCGCCGGATTCCCGATTTGCATGACCATTGCATTTTTTTGTTTAGGCCAGGAGCACAACCACAATGCCTGCTCCATTTGCCAATCTTTTGTAACTAAGACCCTGGGCAGCCATCTGGCCGCCCTTAATCTTTATTTGGAGAACCAACGGCTTAAGCGTTTAGCCCTTAGGATGAATCCCAATTCAGAGGCATCGACAGAACCTCTGCGTAAGAAGGCCAAGTTTCCTAGGCCCTCTTCCTCTGCCGCTATGCTACCGGACGCCCCACCATCTTCCGATTCAGGAGTTAAGGGGCACTCGGAAGAACCGTCGACTTCAGCGGTGACCGTTGTGGAAGCTGTTTTGCAGCCGATGACTGGCACATCCCCGGAGCCAACGCAGACTCTGACTACCATCGTGGTCAAGGGGGAACCAGACTTAGCAGAGCCTCCAACCGGGATCCCTCCTCTGGAAGCTACTACTCTTATATTGGCATCCAACTCCAGGCCTACATCTAAGTCCACTCCATCCAAAAGAAAGCAAAAGGCCAAACATTTGACCATGTCTAAGGAAGGCCTACCTGACTGGCAGTCCTTCACTTCCTCCTTGATGCAGGCCTTCATGGCCCTGAGGCCTTCAGCCTCATCTACCTCCACTCTACCACTGCTAAGCCCTAGGCCTGCTTCTTCCCCCCCCCCACCCCCCGCCCAATCTCTCAGGATAGGGAAGAAGAGCAAGACACTGATTACTCCTCTTCTGAGGAATCCATCTCTTACACAACACAAACTGCTTACCCCCAGAGTACTACTCCCCAGATGAAAAATGTATTGAGGGAGACTCTCCTCCAGAGGATATTACATTAGGTAAAACTATAAAATGGAACACCTCTCAAATGTCTGAAACCCAGAAAAGGTACTTTGAATTGTTACAGGTAGAATCCTCCTCACCTTCTGCTATCCCACCAGTCATCCTTGCATACTTGGATGCTTTCTCCTCCGCATCTAAGACACCAGACTCTCAGCCACCTACCCCTAAATGCCCAGACTGCTTTTACAAGGAGCCTGAGGATCAGAAATGTCTAATCAAGCCCCCCTGGCAGACAAACAATCCAGACTCATTCCGTCTGCTTCACTCTTACCCACTGACAAAGAAAACAAATCTATGCATAGGATTGGTAAGAAGGATTACACCTCTTCCACTTTGGCTTTTAGAGCCATCAATTATCAAACTCATATGACCAAATTTGCTTTGGACCTGGTCTCTCAAGCTGCCACCTTACTAGCCAGTACGCCTGACTGCCACACTAAGGCTGACATTTCTTCAAATCTTTCTCTGGCTGCCCAAGCAGCCAGACACTCTATCAGATGCAGCTATGATGCTGCAGAGGCTTCTGCCCACTCTGCAGCATCTGCCTCTGTTCTCAGGAGATATTCCTGATTTAGACTTCAGCACCTACCAGAGGACTTTTAAGTCTAAGATCTTGGATGCCCCCCTGGACCCTAATTTCCTCTTTGGAAAACAATCTGCAGATCTGTTCAAGAACCTGCAAGAAAAGAGTTAAGGAATTACAAGACATTAAACATTTACTGGTGTCTCCCATCCCCAAATAGTATAGGAACTACCCGACCAAGGCCACGTTTGTCAGGCGTAACCCAGCCCATGCTGGATCTGCCTCTTCCAGGCCCAGAAGAGGTTCCAGAAGGCCTACCCTTTCCAGGATGACTACCCCTCAGCCTCCCCCTAGGCAGTCCTTTCAAGACAGAGGAGGCCCCAACAATGCATGACTGTCTTGCCCCCCTACCCCTCTCTGCCCATCTGTCTCACTGCCTGCCCTTTTGGAAGACCATCACCACAGACTGATGGGTCTTGTCTGTCATCCAAAAAGGATACTTCCTTTCCTGGAATGAAAGGCCACCCCTAAGAAGTAATCCCTTTCCGCCCAGAAATCAAAGGCCTCTTTTGCCACAAGTCCTGACAGACCCTCTGAACTTGGGTACCATAGAACCTGTCCCCTCAGGACAGGAAAGAAAAAGCTTCTACTCTCGACTGTTCCTGGTTCCCAAAAAAGACAGACCATGGAAACCAATTCTAGACCTTTCCTTCCTAAATCTTTTCTTACAGGTACCCATCTTCAGAATGCTGTTGCTCCCAAGCCTCCTTCCTCTCGTACCTACAAAGGCTTTCATGGTCACATTGGATCTAAAAGAAGCTTACTTGCACATTCCCATACTATCCTCCAACAGAAAATATTTACGTTTCTCTGGACTCTCCTCTCATTTCCAATTTACTGCCTTGCCATTTGGTCTGCCCACTGCCCCAGAGTATTCACAAAATGCCTGGCACCTGCCATTGCCCATTGCAGAACACAGGGAATTCAGTTTTATCCCTACCTAGATGACATCCTGATCCTGGAAAACTGCAAAGAAACCCTTTCTGCCCATCTGCTGTTCACCATGTCCCTTCTACAAAATCTGGGGTTTACCATCAATCTCCCAAAGTCATCCCTAACCCCAGAGCAAGACAAGATATTTTTGGGTTGCAGAATCAGGACAGACCTAATGAAGGCTTTTCTACCTCAAGACAAAATCAGCTCTCTGACCTGTCATTTCAAAGCCCCATGTAATCACTGCAAGGCAATTTCTAATGACCCTGGGTCTTATGGCAGCAACGATCCCTATACTGCCACTTGCCAGATTATATATGCAAAAGCTACAGTGGTATCTAAAAAACATTTGGTCCCAACACCAGCATCCCCTGGTGTCTATATAACGTTAAACAACCTAATAACGTGGTAATCCTACTGAGAAGTCTTTCATTCCTTATCGATTCTCTCACCTGTTACAAATCGCAATTGAACACTGCATGTATAAATAATCCGAAAGCAGAATGAACAATGAAGAAGTGTTTCAAGTGTGCAGAATGCAATGATCCAGTTATACAAGCAGATATAAGCCAGTTTTTTTTAGTCAGATAAATAGCTTAGTTACACTCGAGGAAGTTTCATAAGTCGTGAAGCCTAACGTCACTATTTTCTGTTGTCATAGCAACCCGAGCGTTATTCAAGTCCTGCTCATGAAGCACACAATATAAAACAGCATAATGTGTTAGTGAGGCATTCCAAGTGCAGAAAACTTTACATTGCACATCTGTTAATGCCTGTCATTCCCTCGTTTTTTTCCCCAGTAAAGTAGGCAGAAAAAGAAGAGGAGAAAAAAAAAACGTTAGCACCACTAAACAACACAGATAAGCATCGTGAATCTTGCCTATTAATTCAACAAGCAGGCTATTAACAATGAGCAGACCAGTAACAAAGGAATGATATAGCAATAACCCGCGGGTACCCACGGGTCTTCTGGACCTCCGCCGTTTGGTGTGGTTTTGACCAGGGCAAGCCCAGTAAATAAAATAACCGTGGAGTATTGACCACCAGAGAATGCTGGTTATGAACGAATTTAAATAATATTTAAGAAAAGAAATTTAATAAATATCAAATAACTCAATGAGCAAGTTATTAACAACGAGCAGACAAGTAACAAGGAATGACATCAAATAACTCAATAAGTAGCCAGATAAATTAATTAAAAAATAAAGAGACAACTCAACAAGCGACCAGATAAATCAATTAAAAAACAAAGAAACAATCAAAAAATAAGAGTGGTAAACTCAACAAATTCAATGCCATCTATTCCAACTGCAAAACATTTAGTAACTTACCAAGCAGGCACAACCAAAGCAGGCATTTCTTACTTTACCACTGAATATGCATTCTGTTGTACGACGCAAGGTCACAAACATGTCACCAGAAATAAGTACATCACCTCAATGTTGTTTACTACGGTATATTAGTAATCTTGCAGTTTTATTTTTAATTTAATAAAAAAAACTCAAAACTCTTAACAAGGTAATTAATTACCTGCATTAGTGTAGAATAATCAGTTGATCCTTCGGTCTGTCAAAACCCAGATAATATATGTTCCTAATAAATTATAACGTTTTAGTTTGAAAAAATCACATAAAGAAGGTATATTTCCATTTCAAACATTTACCAGTATCAAGTCATATTTTAGTAGAAGCTTTGAGAGATTTAGCAGGAACAGGTTTTTTGGAATCAGTCTTTTGCCTTTTAATATCAGTCCAAGAATTAGTTTCTTTTGTTCTCTTCAGAGAATGAGATATCCAGTCCATATCCTCAGGGATAGAGACCACATTGTTGTTTCTAATGAATGAAGAAGCGTTTTCTAAGTCATTAAAGGTTCTCATTTCATTTAAATAAAAGATTTTGATTCTGACAGGAAAAGCTAGCTGTGCCTTAATGTTGTTTTCTTTAAGCAGCTTTATTATTGGCCAACCTTTTTTTCTTTGTTCTAACACTCTGGTGGAATAATCATGGTCAAATAAAATTAGATTCTGATTGCATTTTAAAGGTGATTTTCTCCAGGCTGTTTTTAAAACTAGTTCCTTGTCCAGATATGACAGAAATGTTATTACTATTGATCTAGGAGGTATATTAGCTGAGGTTGAGGCAGGTTTCCCTAGAGCTCTATGCGTCCTTTCAATACCATAAGAGAAACCTTCTTTTATGTCTAAGAATTCAGAGATCCAAGATGTTAAAAATGAAATCATGTCCTCACCCTCAGCATTCTCAGGTTGCCCGAAGATTCTAATGCTGGTCATTCTTTCTCTATTTTCTAAATCATCCACCTTATTAAGGAACCAGGTATTTAGTATGAGAAGGAATTATTTTTGGGTTTCTTCTTTAAGCCTTCCTTCAATGTCATTTAAAGAAGTTTCTATATTTGTTATTTTTGTCTGTTGTTGCTTTAGTAGGTCCTTAAAAACATCAGTTTGCTTCTGACAATTAATTTTAAGATTTTCCAAGTTTTCTGTGAAATCATCCATCTTCAAAGACAGTTCTTGTAATGTAGTAGACATCAGTTGTAGTTCTTTCTTTAAAGCTGAGTTGGGGTGAGAATTCCTTGAGTTAACTCATTTCCAGAGGCTGATAAAATCTCCCAAGTTTTTCTGACAGGAAAATGTTTGTATAAATCCACCAAAATTACTACTTGTATAGTTTAGACTTTTATCTATATATTTTTGGTATTTTTGTTCGAAAAAAAAAAAAATTGTCCTGTATATTTTAATGGTTTTATGGAGCTCTGAAATTTAGCTGCTTTCAGTTAGCCATTCAGCCCCCCCCCCCCCCAAATTATGATTTTGAGAAAAGGCAAGCTGCTGTGAGGAAAAAGTAGAGAAAAGTATTTAAATGTATTATTTGTTTGTTCTGAAACCACACAAAAGACCAGTGAAAACAGCTCTACTTTCCAAAATAAGAATTTAATAAAAACCTTTTAGTTGTCTCTCCTCTCCTAGCGCCTCGGCTGCAAGCCTTTACAGAGTAAAAAAGTGAAGCTCACTCACACAGTCCTTTTATACAGCTGCCATATCAATTAACAATTCATTACATAATAAAATCAGTTCCTAATTGTTAAGCTAACAATTAACCCATGAAGTTCTGCCAATTGCACTCTTTATTCATTCCTAAAGGCTGCAAAGTTTCATATTTCATTATTAAAATTGCTTCCTTTCTTCTTAAAATCTTTTTCAATACATTTTCATCTCCATATCTGTTATATACTTGTTCCAAAATAGTGACTTTCATATTGTCTATTATACCCCCATGTTCTGAATGAAAATGTTCTGCCACTGGGCTGCTCATCTTCCTAACATGTTCTTTTATTCTCTCAGCCAGACTTCTTTTAGTTTCCCCAATATAGCCTTTGCCGCAATAGCATTTTATAAGACATATAATTTATTTATTATTTGTTTGTGTTGATGCCTCCCCTGTGTTTATTTTATTATTTATTGCGCTTTGCTGAATGTCATTGTCCAGTTAGACAGAGCTGCCTTATACAGGGAATAATTAAGCAATAACCAACGACGTGGTGTGGTATATTGAACATTTACACATGGTTGGCATGGTTTAATCACGAGGGTGAAGCCAGAGTGATTAAAGCCAACCGAGGGTGAATTTCAATATACCACAACCACGGAGTCAGTTATTGCTATTATACAATGACATTATTTAAGAAAAAAATACTTACTTTTCTTAAATAATGTCTTTGTATAACGGCGCATTACTGTTCTTCTGCCGGTGGTGGTATACTGCTTCCTTGTTTTGATGTACTGCATATGGGACTTGCGTTCATATACATACCCAGCACATCAATACTTTGAAACAGAAGCAACGGAGAAAAGAAAGTCTCCGTGTTTTTCTTTTTATTTTTTTATTTATTAAAAAAAAAAGGTTTTGGACACTTTATACCAACAGAAAAAAAGTCTGGGCGACTGGACCTTTTTCCATTAGTATATTGTGGGATTTACAGTGGGCATGCTGGCCAATCAGCGTACATGTTTTGGAATATTAATAGGGGGGGGTCATTGTATAATAGGCATTTGCTCATACAACTTCATTACAGATTCAGAATACTACAACTTGTACATATGAATAACAGGAAAGGAGACACTTTTAATGAATTGGAGAGTACAGAATTGCAATGGATTTTTAGGTTTAAAGCCCATTACAGCCCAGGACTGAATCAGTACATTAGTGTCAGATCGATACTTAAAAAAAGGAGCTTAAAATAAAGTAAAATAAATATATATATCTCAACAATTGATTTATCTATATCACTAAGTCTACGTTATTTTTATATTACTCATAACTTCTAACTACTATGAACATATATTTTATATATTTTTCATATTATAACTACTATTATATAAGAATATATATGTATTACGTAACACAAATCAGATTCCCATTATAGGGATATATTAATATATACACTTATACTTTTGTCACTCTGACGTTTACTACTTAGGTTCTTAACATACTTTGAAATTATGATATTTAACATTTACTGAATGGATCTATTTTATATTTTATAGTTTATATATATATTTTTATATACTTATTTTTATACATTCCTACATATTTATATGTTTCAGATTTTTTAATAAAGTAATTAATGGTTTTATGACTATACTATATTATATATATGATATGTGCTACTTTTGCTAACTATGTATTTATTACACTAGTAAATAGATACATTTACAAATGAATACACAAGCACTATTATATGTATATACACATTTTCATGTTCACATGTCTCTTTATATTAATGACATTTTTTAACTTAAAGTTTTTAATATATAATGTAAATAGATTATCTATAGATTATTTATTTAATATTTATTACTTAATACAGTTCCGTTGCATGTTTTAGATAGACATAATTTTAGTCTAACTATGGATAAATATATATATTTTTGTATACATTTTATACATTTCAATTGATTATAGTACTAACTTGAGATAAATAAACAGATATATTTACATCTGATAGCCTTTAACCTAGTCTAACAGTGCAGTTGACTTTGTTTCCTAGCTTCAGGTTTTTTGGAAGATAGACAGAAGCTTTGTGCTGACTTAATACCCTTCCTTTTATTCATTTTTCTATTTATTCATCTATCCACATGTTAACTATGTCTAAGTTATACTATCTTAGCTTTAGACATTAGGATCATACATAATTATAGGTATTTATGGCACTAATAGCCCTGTTTTAAATAGTAATATATAAAGGAACAAACCAGGCTCATATACACAATATATAAAAACATAAGAATATACACTGCTTCCAAGCCTAAGGATATAATGTTCCATTTCTTATAAAACTCTTTATGGAGTTTTTTAGAAATTAAGATTTTTTATGTGATACTGATAAACAGAAGCATACATACATATATATTTTTTATTTTTTATTTTTTATGTTTTCTTACATGTCTGTTTTTTCTGATGTTTTGAGTTGCTCTTGAAAACTGTTTTCTGTTTGTATATAGAGTGAGTTAGCTTTTCTTTAAGCAATAGCACTGACACTTTAGCAACAGCTTCTTGCACTTAACTTTGTAATTATAATACCAATTGATTAATTGATGCAATTTGCCATTTACTCTGTACTATATAAGGAATTGCGTAGTTTTAATCAAATAGATCTGAAGAAGCGTACAGTCCGTACGTGAAAGCGCTCATCTCTTTTTGTATTTAATAAAGAAGATTCTTTTGCTGCATAATCGTGGTGGTCCTTTCACTGGTGTTTTATCTACAACTTCATTACAGTGTAGCACATTCCTTAGCATTGTGTAATAACTGTTACAAAATAATTTTGTAGGAGAATGCTGAGCTGTACAGAGGAATCATAATTATGTCTGTTATTTTGAGTATGCTTAGTTATAGAATTGTCTAATGTGGTCTACCATTAACTCACTCCCTTGGAACTGTGGCATTGCCTCTTCTTCATAGTAATTTGAAGATGAAGAGACCTGTGGCTCATGGTCAGTGAGGTAGTTAGGACATTTTTTCTTCTTCTGGTGACACCAAAAGATATGCCATTTTATTATGCCAAGGTGACCCTTAGGTGTTCATTGCCATTTATGCTACTCAGTGGAAGAGGACACCTTTCTAAGATGGTAAGCCTTAGGACCTCCAGATTAATACACTGATGATTGTCCTTGCACCAGCAGACTGGGTGGCTAATAGCTTCAAGTAAAGGGTATATATATATATATATATATATATAAATGTGTGAAGTGTGGATTTTAAGGCTGAATTGTTGGCAAAGTGATAGACTGATACAGAGATGGATGGATGGATGGAGGGCAGGATAAAGGAAGAGGGTGTGGATAGATGGATGGATGGAGTGAGGGATGGAGAGAGGAAGGGAGGTTAGTTGGTTAGATGGATGGAGAGAAAGGTACGTTGGTTGGATGGATGGATGGATGGATGGATAGCGGAAGGAAGGTAGGTTGGATAGATGGCAAGCCTTGATGACGAGTGGTGCAGTACAGTCAGACTTTATTGGAATTAATCCATGCCTCTCTCCCTTGCAAATGGGTTATCATTGTAGTGAAGAAAGGAGATATACACTGAATAAACCAAAAACGTTTGTGAGTTTTGTTAGACTGTGTTTATATGTTCAGCATTTGAATGAGTACACTGATCCATAGCAAACTAATTTTTTACTCTTGACCAGTCCATAGGAAGTCTAAACAACAGGAAGTGTAAGTGCGCTGTATTAGGTAGAGAAGTCACTAGCAAATAATAAAAAGTACAAAGAAACAACCTTATCATAGGAAAGCAACTGAGATATAAAGACTAAATTGAGTGCAAAACAGTGTACACAGAGTAATTAAATTAATGTATAGTCACTAAATCTGACATAGAATTATCTAAAGGATTTAAACCTCATGCTCAACATTATGTTGAATTACATTATATTTGTCTAATGGCATTGTGAGATGGTAAGCCTGTTTGGTTTGCCTAAGTGCCTTTAATATTCTACCTCCCCATAATCCATAAATTCTGTCACACTTTTCTTTATATCTCTAGTCACAACCTTCTTATTGCCAACTCTCTTATATGCTGATCCAATCTAACAAACTGAAACAATAGTCAAAGAAAGAAACTTGCCTCCTGCTACAATAAAATAGCTAAATATGCCACTGATCTCCCTCATAGGACTGACCATTATCATAGCTTAAATCAATTAAACTGGCAACTACCTAACATAGTCACAGTTAACTACAGCACATAAACTCGTTCATCGTCCAGAAAAATACCCTGCACTACATAAGTTACTACTGTCCAGCAAGGGACCTCCATTCTAGTAACAAATTCTTATTACTTACAAATAAGTCATATAACATTTAGGAAACTCGCTCTACTCCCAGTACATTACTAAACTCTGGAACAGTATTCCCATGCAAATAAAACTCTACGACAAACTCTGTAGTTCTAAACCACTGCTTAAACAACATCTTAACCAGTCCTGTTCCTGCACATGTTCATCACCAGGTTAAGACTTTGTGCTTACCATATGGTAATCTCCAAATACTCTCCTTAAACATAATATTCTCAACCTCTTACTGAAATGACAAAACTGTTTTTATACATAACTGCTGTCTGTACAGTCCAGCAAGTTGCATGTGGGTTTTCTCTGTATTAACTTGTATCTCTCTAAAATCTTAGAATGTATAAATGTAAATAGAAATGTAACTACTCTGTGTTTAACTGGAACTTAGCATAATGCAATGTAAGCAAATGGAGCTTTTCTCCCTGGGCCTCCTCCGAAAATGGGTATTACCTAGTTGGACTTTCTCGGTAAACAAAGTCAAATAAGTAAATACCAATCCCATGCCATTTTAAATGCCTTTGTGAATTCCCTCTCCACCATCCATTTCAGCTCTACTTTAATGAGACAAACAGGACCACAACTATCTCTATGAAGAATTGCATTTAGGAATCCAGAGAGGCTATTCTGGTCACAGTTTTTTTTTTTTTTTTTTTTTTTGTAAAGTGCTTTATGTTTTCCTCTGCCAGGTATATGGAGTTGCTAATCGCCATTGATTCTTTAATAAATATTTTATTAGACATTTCAATAGTTTATTTTCCCCTCTAGAAGGGATGTTTTCTTCTGACTAGCTTTTTTAGATTCACCCTGCTTCCCTGAAGTGGAGGATACCTGATCCACAGCTGTACATTTCTTGCAGTAAACGAAGACCCTTAGATTTTAGGCCATCACATATATTTCGGGTCTATGTCAAATCTTCGAATGCTGGAAATGTCGAATGTCATATGGTCGAGACCATATGATCGACATTTCAAGTATTCAAAGATTGACTTTTAATGGCGCTGTATGGTGCAGAATGGGAGAATTTCCCTTTTCTGCAGTGAAGTGTGGTCTTGGAGTTGGTATATTTAAGTAGGGGGGGTATGGGGGGGTGCAGGGGGGCTTGCCCCCATTCTCGCACTGTTAAGGTGTGTTTTTCTTTTTTTTTTATTGTATATTCGAACTTCCAAATGTCGATCATATGGTCTCAACCATATGGTATTCAACATTTTGGACATTCGAATATATAACATAGACCCTGTATCTCATGGGGGAAGTCTTGCGCTCTACCATTTAAAACAGGTGCTACAGCTGGAAATTTTCTAAGGAATATAATGGACCCTGGAACAAGGCATTTATTAACCCTGTTTGCAAAAATAGCTAAAACTGATTAAAACAGGCACCTCTTAACAATCATATAAAGACTTAAAAGATTCTCAGACAACGTATTCTACAGCTGTCTGTGTTTTAATGACAGGGAGACCAGAGTTCAAGATATCTTTTACATGGTCTGACCTAAATTATAAAATATCAAAGGACATCCTCGGAGAGATTGGGGATATGGCTTCAGATGTACATTGTAAATAAAGGTCAGAACTGGCAGGCTTACCCAAACAGCTTCTAAGGGGGGAGGGGAGTAGCACACAACCAAATGTGAGCATGATGTCATTGACGGATGCAGCAACAGGTACTGTAATAGCAAGGCATGCATGGCACAGAATTGGAGCTTTAGCAGAAGTTGCCAGGGAGTGATTATTGAATATCACCCTGGCAAGAACTTACTATTTGGTCCCATTTAATAAGAAATTTTCCAAAACGGGAAGAATAAAGTAAGACTACAGAGTAGGTAAAATAATTATTTAATTCACTTATCAGGTGTAGTAGTTCCTACACTACTAAACACTGGACTTTCTATAAAGATCAATGCAAAGTGGATCATTTTAACTAGAGATGGGGCTTTAAAATGAAACAGACCTGGGAAGTGGCAGAGGAAGGCAAAGAACAGACCAGAAGGCAGCAACTCATACTGAAAGTTAAGCTAATGCACAGCAAAGCTCTGGAATATTCTGTGTGGTTCCTGGCTGCTAATGAGCTGATAGACATGCATAATACTTATTGACACTATCCAGTCCCTCTGTGACTTCATGAACATCCAAAACCTGGTACATAGTAAATTCTTGGTGAAGATACTGATGTCCAAAATGGGCAAAGTGGACCAGCTCCCACTCCATCAGCTCTGGCATCTAAGAAGGTGTAACCTGGAGAACTGGCCTCACGCAGACTGTCCTAGCTGACAATCAGGATTGCTGTTATATTGCCTGCGAGGTGTGACTGTTGAGAGACTTAGCAGCACAGGCACAAGACTGCTGTCACAGCGATTGTGAGGCACGGGCACAAGACTGCTGTCACAGCGATTGTGAGGCACGGGCACAAGACTGCTGTCACAGCGATTGTGAGGCACGGGCACAAGACTGCTGTCACAGCGATTGTGAGGCCCATCTGTTTGGATACTTTGCAGGAAGAGGCAGCATAGTCTGCAGCTTAGGTGTCCACCTCTTTTTGTGCAGGTGTACAGTGCTCTAGCGGAGCAGCAAGTCTGTACTTTTCAGTAGTGGACTGTGCTTGCTTTTCCCTGTTCTTGAGCGTCTCATTGATCTTGAGTCTGCAGAGACTATGTCTTTCCTTCTGCATAAGCTCATCTAGAAAAGAGGGGAGTGTAACAGAATCATCCAGAATAGATGAATGCGCAAAAAACACACACTCATGTGCACACACACACGCACGCATACATACATACGCGCACACACACACGCACATACATACATACACATGCACATACATACATACACACGCACGCACGCATACATACACACACGCACGCACACACATACATACATACATACACACACATACATACATATGCACACACATGCATGTGCGCACACACATACATGCACTTAGCAAAGGCCACTGGGTCAGCTGAAAGGTACTGCAGCACTATGAGATAAACTTGACTCCAAACTAACCCATACATTGGATTGAATTAACCTGCTGGAGTGTTAATAGGATGCAGGAAATCAAAATAGGGGAGGTTACCTCCACAAACAGACCACTCACCAGAGGACTCCCCCAGGGTTTTGTGCTGAGACCTCTCCTGTTTGGCATCTACTTTTCTGAAATAAAAGCCAATAGCAAAGGACTCTGGCTGATAAAGTTTGCAGATGATTGCAAGCTACGAGCAGTCATTGAATCCCTAAATGACTTTCTTGGACTACAGTCAAAATGTTGCACCTTCAATGTGCGAACATGTAATCCCGAAAGCAAGTTTTCTACATTTGAAATGAGTGAAAAAAGTGCTGAAATCACAACAGTGAATGCATACTAGCATTTGCTCTTGTGGATTCAACATTTTGAATGCAGATTGTACTGTACAGGGAATCGGGAAAAGTACCATTTTCCATCACTATAGTACGATCTCGATAAGTAGCAGGGGGGGACTTTCCCCCTGCAAAACATGTGTTGCATGGCACCGGATGTGGAGGTAAGTTAGAAAAATATCAACAATTTTATTTCAAATTGTTGACATTTTTTAGTTTGTTATTTTGATCGGTCGCTATCATAACTTTCGACAATGTTTTGCAAGTACGGAAGTACTCGTAAAAAACATTTTCGAAAATATGATAGTAAACCGACTTACTATCCTGCAGTAAAAATTTGTCCCAAGTAAATAACTAGTGCCAAAATCATGGACTGAAACTAAGTGCCAAAGAATACATTATTGTGTCCTTTGGGAAGTCATCTACTCCAGAGAACTACCACATTGACAATACTCCCCTGACAGTTGACACAGTTTTTCAGTATTTTGGAACTTCTGTGGACAGTGACCTAACTTTTGACCAACATGTGTCCATTGTTGTAAGAATGTCCTTCTATATTGTACAGCTTTTAAACAAATGGATTTTCTCTAGATCAATGGATGTCATTGTAACCCTTTACTCAGCCCTCATTAGGCAAATCATTGAATATAATTCACTTGTGGCATTTATCTGTCCAGACACATGAAACAGCTGGAATGCCCACAGAGATACCTTACTAAAAGGATACAAGGCCTAAACAACATGTCCTACATGGACCAACTCAAAGCCGTTACTGTACTTGGTATCCTACAGACTGCCAAGAAATGATCTGTGCCTGGCATGCAAGGCATCCCCTGACCGAGTCCTGATGGATTTACTGCACATCAACAAGTCAAACAGCATCAGAAATACTTGGTCTAGGAATCTAAGCCTCTTCCACAACATCAACAAAACGGTTTGGAGGGACAGGTATATCTAGACTTCCCATCCACATAAAACAAAGTTCATCCCTGTCCATATTTAAGCAGAACTCGGATCTGTGGATGGGAAAAAGAAAATTTTCCTCAAAACTGCCTCTGTACTACCAATGGATAGACAGCTTTATCCCATGCATGAGTCCCCTCAAATTATCTGTGGTGTGATTCTAGTTACTCTAATTAGCGGAAGTGTATAATTATTGACCACGGGATGGCTAATGCCAATATCTAACCAAATGTAATAGGTTGTTTTATGCACAAAAAAGGAAAGTGGCTGCACTCCAAATGGCCTGCAAGGGCAAATAGCCTAGCAGTGATCTATGAACCTGTACACCTGTTTAAAAAAGATTCCATAAAGCTATTTCCAATGCCTGATTCACATGGGAGGATTGGCACTGGGACAAGTGAAACAGGAAGTTGGAAACTGTCAAGCCTAATGTGAGAGAAGTCGTGTGCTAAAGTTGTCCACATTTTTGGACATTTGTATGGAGGAAGTATAGCCATATGCCGAGATCTTTGAACAGTTAATCAGCCAATACAATGACAAATGAGTCTGCCTTGTAGTGTGTAGTAAGCATGGGGAAGCCACTGAGCTGGAGACTTACAAAATATGTTTCAGCCTTCATAAGGGCAGATCAGCTCACAAGTTCACATTCAGATGTTTCCAGGCTGCAAAAACAGCATTTATAAGGACTGGCTTCAGGAAAGGGAAAACCCAGGGTTCCTTTTCGGACTGAGACAGATGAGGCAGGTATCTTGACAACCCTTGGGCCCTGTGTGTCAAGAGAAAAAGGGTTTCTCTGAATTTTTGGAATCTGGTAGAAGAGAGAGAGAGAGAGACAAAAATCTGAGCCAAAAAATGACAGAAGGGGATGGCTTTAGTAAAAAAAAATAAAAATAAGAAAGTAAAAAAACGGGGATGGGTTTTAGATATTTAAAATTCATGGTGCACTACACAGCTAGAGGCCTTGCATCGTATCAGCTGAGGTGCTGAGCTGGCCCACCTTTTTCCTTTTTTCCCTGGTCCGGGTTGAGTGTTTCTGATGAGAAAGAAGAAAGGTCACTGGTGACTCCTCTGAGGACCTCATACATTGTAGTGTTTCTAAAAGTGTCATACTCAGAGGAGGTGGGATAGTTATCTCACTCTCAGACATGAAGACCTTGACTGTCTTGTATTCTTCTCCTCAGGAGGACTTCATCAAGGGAGGAAGAATGTCTCCAAGCATCAGTTCCTTAGGAACTGAGCTGCGCCTTTTTTGAGATAGATGTAGTAAAAAGGAGATGTGCATGCTGAGGGGTGAGCAGAAGATCTTAGCTCAATCAGAAGTGCTTGCCAGGAGTGACAGTAAGGGACCAGCCATGGTGTGGCATCAGATTATACTAACAGCTCGTGCTCTTTCCCTAAAGCCTCTGTCAAAGTGCATCAGACAGGCTTTGCAATCTAATGGACAGAGATGACTGACGGGCTGTCTGCTGCAGGAGGGCCTGTTGAACTAGCTCACTCCTCATTGTGGAGTAGTCTTATGGGAAGGCACTGCAGTACACCTCTTAGGCCCAAGTTTAACCTTAAAGACCTTCCTTAGGAGCTCAAGGGCTCACGCTATGTGAATCATCTGACTCTGCTGAAAGACGACCAAGGGTGAGTGCTGGGAGCATCCCCTTCAGTTTCAATTCCTCAAAACCTTCTGCATATGTTAGTTGAAGGCTTGACCCCTAAGTAAAAGGGTGGATCACCATCAGTGACTGCGCGGATGCTGCCATTGTGGTGGTAGACTTCAAAACTAGCAGATACTTTAACCATAGTTTGGCATTCTGCTGTCTTACATTTGTCCTCTCTGGCTCTTCGTTGAACCCTGATGAGGAACCCTACCTACAGATGACCCTGCAATTTTGTGAAGACCAAGTTAGTGTTTGAATCTCTCATAACATCATCTCAGAGTTTCCAGGTGTAACTGCTGATAGTTTGCCAAGATATTATGTTCTTATTCTGACTGAAGCAGAACAGGGAGATTTTGGACCTGATTCATGATCTACTAACTGGAGGAATGCTTAGAAGGTTTGTGCCCCTGAAACAATGATCACTGGGAATATTGAGTGATGAAGACTTACAGTGAGATCTGAACTGCATGTATAATAATGAAGAATTTGTGAAGGTGGAGGTAGATTTTACCTATTGGTCCACGTGAGGGGTGCCATGATGTGTGCTGGTGGGGCCACCTGAGCATAATATATACAATATTTATAAGGATCACCACTTCAGTAAACTGTCTTTTACAGAGGGTTTAAAGCCTGTTTTTGTGGTTTCCGGACCATCAGGCATATGGATGCACTGCTGTCAGGACTTCTGTCATCGATGTCTTCCTTAATCCTCCTTTACCTTAACTTCAAGGATAGTTGGTCATCCCTACAGCAGTGCTTGTCTCATCCCCATACCAAGAAAATTGACAGGAAGTCCATCCATAATGGAGAGGACAGCCTGTACCATATTTAGTTCTTTTTGGACTCAGGAGTTCTTGTTTTTAAGCATCCGGTCTTTTTCTGGAAAGCTTTAAGAGTAAGATGTATCTTCAGCTTATGTTTCTTTTCTATTTTCCGATTTTATTGTATTAACAGTATTTGAGTCTGCACTGAAATTCCTTTAGGAGATGGTCCATGACATTCCCAGAAATGGATGTGTACGTAGTAGAGGAAAAGTCCGGAGAGAGTCCAGGAGAAACAGATGTGTGAAAAGTGATTCCTAAATGGGGAAGAGGTGGTGATATTAGATGAAGGAAGGGGTACCTCACTGTTTAACATAGTGAATGTACCCAGGTATAGAATAACATATTTTATAACATCTCTAGGGAAGTTAATGATATTACAGTAACCACCTATATGAAAATGGTGATAGAGAGAGACCGGACGTGTGCCTTGTGTGTAAGGACTAGTGAGGGGGGTTCGGGAATATTGAAATTATGTAGATGTAATGTATGTTGATCTAATTTCTCCTTACCTTCACTATCTCATAACAGCTAATCTCTACTACAATGCTTTCAGTGCTTAGTTTAGTTCACTTGGTTAGCAGTTTAACTCTCTTTTACATAACAATATGCAATTGTTTTTATTCTCTGCATTTTTGTTCTTGTTACATTTTGAATCTCGTTGTATTTGCTTTTTTACTGATGTTCTTCGTTCCACATTGCTGCAGTCCTAACAATTGGGTAGTCCGCTGTCCAGTCGGGGTCAGGGCGCGCATTAGACATGACCGACGCCATATCCTCAGTCTTTTGCCGCATGGTCCGATGCAGAAGCAATTTTGCGAGTGCAGGTTGAAATTTTCTGAAGTCGGAGTTTCAGACCGAATCAAAGTTGGCTAAGTACCCGTTAGAACATTTTTTTTCTTGCCTCAGTATTTAACCGATGTCAGAAAAAGTGAATAACTGTATTTCTTGTGGGAAACAGATACCTCATAGGGATTACCATACCTTGTGTATACCTTGTTTAGGGCCTGAGCACGACGTTGTTGGATGCCGCTCTTGTGCTACATTTAACAAACGCACTATTAAGAGAAGGTTAGACTGTGCCAGGTTAGTGTTTGGGAAGCATTATAAAATGCCGCCGGATGCTCCGGCGCCCGCCCCAAAAAGCGCAAGGACAAAACAGCAAAGCCTAGGGTTGATGAACCGGCAGTCCCGGACGACGGTTCTTTAGAAGGCTCAGTGGAGCCAGAGGTTTTGCCAGGAGTTTCTTTGGAGTCTCAGGCAGAGACTTTACTGTTACAGGATGTGCCTTCTCAGGAAGTAGGCCAGGCTGAAGGGGCTTCTCAGGTAACTGTTCTTCCCTCTCTTCCCAAGGTAGTTAGAGCCTCTCCTTCTGTTTCCAAAACTTCTTTGAGAGGTAGGCCAAGTTTGGCTTCAGTGGGGCTTCTCCTAGCACTTCAGGTTCTGTGCCTAAGAAACATATGCTTAAAATGGCAGAAGATTTAATTACTATGATTAGAGGTTCTATGCCCTCCTGATAAGAGGCCTAGGGTGGAACCTGAGTTTGAGAGTTTTGAACAGTGTTCAGAGGCTTCTGAGTCTTCTGAAGATTTGCAAGAGTATCCTCCTTATTCTGATTCTGATGTGGATGATTCTACTCCTACAGCTTCTCCTCCTGAGGATTTCTCATTTTCAGAGACTCTGCATTCCATGAGGGAACACTTTAAATGGGAAGGCCAGGATTACTCTGATTCCAGGAAAAGGCTTAGGGAATTCTTGTTTTTACCCCAGCATAGGCCCTTAGCTATACCTCCTGTGTTGAATGTGGTGGAAGATGTTTTTGCAGAGGCTTCCCTGAATCCTGATTCTTTGCCTCCTGCTCCTGTTAAACCTGATAGGTACTATAGGGTGCCTGAAGCTCATAAGTATCTTTTAAGAGTCCTAGGGCAGACCCGAAACTGTTTCTCAGGGACCTAAAGGTGTTAAGGCCTCTGTTGTTAAAAACCCTGTTCCCACTGATAAAGAGGCAAGGGCTTTGGATAGATGGGGAAAGAAAGTGTATACTTCTTCCACTTTAGCCATGAGGGCATTGAATTGTCAGTTTCACATGCTAAAATATCAAAATTATCTCCTTTCACAATTGAAATCTAAGGTGGATGCTTTGGAAGGTATTGAGTGTAAAGAGTTGCTGGATTTAGTTCATGTGTCTGAACAAGTGGGTAAGCATTCTTTGCAATGTGGTTTTGATGCTGTACAGGCCTCCTCGAGGGTGGCTGCCACTAGTTCTGTTCTTCGCAGGCATGCCTGGTTGAGGGATCAGAATTTAGCTGAGCATGTTAAGACAAGGATTTTGGATGCTCCTTTACAGTCTGATGTGTTGTTTGGTTCACCTGTGGAAGCAGTTTTAAAGAAAATGGAGGACAAAGCTAAGTCTATGCAAACTGTTAAAGATTTTTGCAGGTGCAGCCACCAAGTTTAGTAGAAATTGGCCTACTAAGGGATGGACATATCCTGCTTATGATTCCCAGTCTAGGGGTAGGTCTAGACGTGGTAGGGGCAGAGCTCAAGGTTCTTTTAGGCCTAGAACAGGAGTTCACCTGCTCAGACTTCTGGTGAGGGCAGGGTCAGTCCTTTCGTAAACAGACCCAATGACCTGCCTTTTCAGCTGCCAGTAGATTCTCGCCTGGCAGCTCCTTTGGGAGGAAGACTGTCTCTTTTCAAAGAAAATTGGGATTTAATTACTCAAGACAGATGGGTGTTGGATATCATTCACCACGGTTACAGGTTTTATTTCCATACATTGCCCCTTTCAAAGGCATGCCAGACGTTCCTCCTCCACAAAGGACAGAGGCTCACAAGCAAATTTCTCTGTTACTCCAAATAGGGGCCATTCAGCCAGTCCCTGTATCAGAAAGGGGCCTAGGATTTTATTCTCGCCTGTTCCTAGTACCAAAGAAGGGGAACACGTGGAGACCAATTTTGGATTTATCTATCCTCAACACTTATCTGGACATTCCAAAGTTCAAAATGTTGACGTTACAACAGCTTTTACCTCTGCTGGGCAAAGATCACTGGATGGTAACTTTAGATCTCAAGGAAGCTTACCTTCATGTGCCTATAAGACTAAGTTGCAGGAAGTATCTGCGTTTTCGAGCTGGAAATTCTCATTATCAGTTCTCTGCATTGCCCTTTGGCTTATCTACTGCCCAGAGTATTCACAAAGGTTCTGGCTCCAGTGATAGCTTACTTCAGGCTACTAGGAATTCAAATCTATCCTTACTTGGACGATTGCCTGATTCTGGCTCAAGAAAAGGAAGACCTTCTACAGCATCTGGAATATGTTATAGCAGTGCTAAGATGCCTAGGGTATTCTGTGAACGAAATAAAGTCCAGTCTAGTACCCTCTCAAGACATGTGCTTTCTGGGTGTGAGACTGAATACAGCAGCCCAGATGGCCTTTTTAACCCCGGACAAACAAAAGAGTCTATCCTTTTACTTCCATCAACTATCTCATCAGTCCGTGCTGACTGCAAGGACAGTCCTTCAAGCATTAGGGTTCATGGCATCTTGTATTCTGGTGCTTCCCAATGCCAAACTGCATATGAGGAAGCTGCAATGGTATCTCAAAACTGTATGGACACAGCACTGCCAGGATTTGGACACTGTCATTCAAATAATACCTTGCCTTCAAAAAGAATTTCTGTGGTGGGCTCAGGAATGTCACCTAAACAAGGGACTCTCTGTGACCCGGCCAGAGGCGAGTCAGATTTTAACGACAGATGCCTCGGACATTGCTTGGGGAGCTCATCTAAATGGAAAGTGGATACAAGACAAGTGGCCTGCCAGACTACAGCATCTACATATCAACTTGAAGGAGATGTTAGCAGTCCAGTTTGCATTAATGGCTTTCAAGGAGTTACTTCTTCCAGGGCAGGTGTTGATTCTAACAGACAACACAACTGTCATGTGGTACATCAACAAACAAGGGGAACACATTCCTATCCTCTATGCAGGCAAGCAATGATTTTATGGGAGACAGCGCCCAGCTTGCAACTAACTCTTCAGGCAAGGTTTCTGCCGAGCACAGAACTCCTTAGCAGATGTGTTAAGCAGACAAATCATGGATCCCCACGAGTGGAAACTGGATCTTCATGTATTTCAGAAATTGACAGTGTCCTGGGGAACTCCAGACATAGATCTGTTCGCTTCTCCACTAAACCACCAGCTGCCAAAGTTTTGCACAAAGGGGTTTCATCACACAGCTTGGAAAGTGGATGCTCTTTCTTTCAGTTGGAAAAATCTTCATGTGTATGCCTTTCCACCTCTGCCTCTTCTTCCAAAGGTGCTCTTAAAGGTCAGACAAGACAAGCCAAGGATGATTTTAATAGCTCCAGATTGGCCTCGGCAACACTGGTACCCACTACTAAGGAGTCTGGTAAGGAAGCCTCCATGGCCTTTACCTTTGATTCCACATCTGTTATCTCAGAAGGACGGTCATCTGCTCAATGTCAAGCTTCACTCTCTTCATCTAACAGCCTGGCATATTCTGTATTGAAACACAGCAGGTCTCAACTTCCTCAACAAGTTTTAAATGTGATTATGGAAGCTAGAAGACCTAGTACAAGGAAAGTGTACGCAGAAAAATGGAAGAGATTTTTATTTTGGAGTACAGCAAAGAATTTGGAGATTTCTGAGCCTAATTTGAGTGTGGCTCTTCAATATCTTACTGAGTTATTGGACAAAGGTTTGTCCTTCTCTTCCATTAAGATTCATGCTGCAGCAATTTCAGCTCACTATGATTGTGACCCACCATTGTTTTCGCATCCTTTGTTCAAGCAGTTTCTTAGAGGGGCAAAGAATATAAGACCCCACGAGAGCTCCTACTCCTGCTTGCGATCTCAATTTTGTGTTGGAAAAACTTACTCTACAACCTTTTGAGCCTGCAGCTACTGCTGAATTGAAATACTTGTCATGGAAGACTGCTTTTCTGTTGGCTATTTCTTCTGCAAGAAGGGTGTCTGAGTTGCAGGCCCTTATGGCAGTAGAGCCCTTTTGATTTTCCATAAGGATAGGGTATCATTACAATCCTTCTTTTATGCCTAAGATGGTTTCTAGTGTGGCTTTAAACCAAACTATTCATTTGCCTACTTTTTATGCAGACCCCCAAAATAAAGGGTAAAAGATTTTGCACACTTTAGATGTGCACAGGCAATTGCGTTATTATTTGAGCAGGACTAAGGATTTTAGGCAGTCTCAGCAGTTGTTTGTTTCTTTTGCTTTGAGTTCAGGGCAAGCCTGTGTCAAAACAAACTATTTCTAGGTGGATTGGGTTTTGCATTGCATTTTGTTATTCCCATCATGGCAAGGAGATTCCAGCTGGGATTAGGCCTCATTCCACTAGGGCTACTGCCACTTCAACAGCATTTCTAAGGGTGTGGCAACTAAGGATATTTTGGAGGCAGCTACTTGGAGTTCAGTGCATACTTTCTCTAAGCATTATCACCTTCCTCTCTACTCTAAGTCTAGGGCTGGTTTTGCCACAGCTATTTTGCAAGGCATGTTGTCAGCTCCTGCTTCTTTATGATTTGCCAGCCTCCCTTACCTCTGCTTTGGGATTCTACCCAATTGTTAGGACTGCAGCAATGTGGAACGAAGAACATAGTACAGTTTTGTACCTACCATAAATTTAGATGTTCGAGGATCCACATTGCTGCAGTCCAATCCCTCCTTCCCCTATGTTTAGGGGTGGTTGTGTAGGTGAGGTTATATGCTGATATTTTTGTATATATTGTACATATTTTTGGTGCAGGTATATTGGGCCTTGTCTTTTTAGGGTCTTCTGACATCTGGGGCAAGAAAAGACTGAGGATATGAGGTCATGCATTAGTACCCTGACGCATTGACGCCAGTCTAATGCGCCCTGACCGACGCCAGCCTTATACTTTGGTATTCGGGCCGACTGGACAGCGGACTACCCAATTGTTAGGACTGCAGCAATGTGGATCCTCGAACATCTACATTTATGGTAGGTACAAAACTGTACTTTCTGCTTCTTCAACCAGGCTGACACTGAAATTTGTCATTTGTGATCAGTACACTACCCAAGTTAACAATTTCAAATAAAAATAAAATAAACGAGTGCATAATTTAAATGCTGGAAAATCCCTATGTGTTTTGCTTATTGTTTGGCTTTGAAACTATAAATTCTTATTAAAAATGATCCAACAATTCATAAAATATTGGGCTGAATTGCAATTGTTATAAAGAAAGAAAACACATGTAATGCATAATGTATGTAAATTAAAAAAAAATGGTTTCTATTAAGGTACGTGTTCTTATGTCTTGAGTGATAATTTAATAAAGGTGTTTAAAAATAAAATAGGCAAAAATTTTTTTTCTTTAAACTTTTAACTGCTTCTATTAAATTTTTCATTCATACCACATATATTAATGCAAATTCTCTGTTATCCGTAGTGATCAAGAGACATAATGTCATCCAGGTTGATGTAGATACAGAACGGAATCACACAGTAGGACCTTCCCAGACCTATCCTATTGTCAGCAAGGAAATGGTCTATGTAGGTGGAGTTCCAGGTAAGAAATGTATATTTCTATGTTTTTCTCCACTCTTAACTTAAAGAAATTGTGCATTCTGTATTTTTAATATCAGTATTGCTAGGCACACATTTGAAAAGTAAGGCAAGACAGGATACTAGTTACCTACCTACTGACTGGCGCACTGCTACAGTCGTCATTCTCAACAAAGGAGGAGTGACTACAGACCTTGGGAACTATCGCCCCATTAGACTGACGAGTCTGATATGCAAAGCTATGGAATGCATCAGCATGGACCTAATAAACAAGGATTTATGGAATCTCCAATCTCTGGATCCCACACAATTTGGTTTTGTGAAGGCTAGATCATGCCTGCTCAACTTGGTCAACTTCTTTGTGTCAGTCACCAGAGCTGTGGATGAAGGCAAGGTGGTTTATACAGCCTACCTTGATCTGGCCAAGGCCTTTGATATCATTCCCCCCTCAGGAATCATGGAAAAACTCACTAAGTTAGGCATCAACCCCTATATCACTAGGTGGGTTGCAAACTGGCTCACAGGTAGAACCAACAGTGTGAAAGTAGCTGACTCCAAGTCAGACTGCTGACCAGTCACGAGTGGAGTCCCACAGGGATCGGTCCTGGGTCCTCTCCTGTTTGGTATCTACTTCTCTAAAGTCCAGACCAACATGAAGGGACTCTGGCTGACAAATGTTTTCAGAAAATTGCAAGTTGGGAACTATTATTAACTCCCCGAGTGATGTTGGCATCCTACAGAAAGGCCTGGTGTCAGAACCATGGCCTTAAGGCTCAATGCCAAAAAATGTGCCATCATCCCCTTTGGGAAAAACCCGGTTCCCATGAATTACCACATCGATGGTAGTCCACTGAACACAGAAGGGGTTATAAGAGATCTGGGAACACAGGTTGACAGCAACCTCTCTTTTGATCACCACATTGCCACTGTGGTCAGAAAGTCCTTCTGTGTGGCACATCTCATTACTAAGGGTTTTGCATCCAGGAAGAAAGAGGTCATTGTCTCCCTCTACTCTTCCCTCATTAGGCCAGTCATTGAGTACAATGCCCCATTTGGCATGTACCTCACTAAACACCTGCAACAACTGGAGAGGCCACAAAGTACCTCACAAAGAGGATCCTAGGCCTTAAACATTTGTCCTATATGGACAGACTAAAAAAACTCTGACTATTCTCTGTCTCATATCGCCTACTTAGAGTCGATCTCTGCTTGACTTACAAAGCTATGTCTGACCCAGCTGTGTTAGAAATGCTACATCTAAAGAAATCCCAATCCTCCACACCACACGCTCCACAAACCTCAACCTCATTACCACAATCAACAGAACATGCTGGTGGGACTGGTTCATAACCCAAAGACTGCCTATGCTATGGAACAGACTCCCCATACTTGTCAAGCAGAGCACCTCACTGGCCCTCTTCAAGAGAAATCTTGATGAGTGGATGGGAAATAGAAAATTCACCCCGGGGATCACTCCAGTAGCTCTTTTCGACAGAGGCATTGGGAACTAAGGTCAGGTGGCATGATGCCAAGGTAATCCTATGGGTTAGGCTTGTAAAGGCTTTAGTGCCATTAGCCTAGTACACACCTATGAATCTATATACAGGTAACCCCATGTTTTAATCATGCTTTTATCATGTTATAAACTGCAGAAATATTGCCAGGTGAGGTCTTTTAACACCAGTGAGCCAAAACAGAGAGTTTTTTTTTTTTTTGCAGAAGATATCATAGCTGGGATTGATAAGTGCTTCAAGATTTAGTTGTATTGGAATTGGAGGATGTTGACATAAGCAGGCATAGGTGTTAGCTTTCACAAAAATGGACATCCTCCCCTGCGGTCTACTGTACTTTGCAATAGTGATGCAAGTATGAAATATCATATCTCACAGGTAATGGAGAAGAATCTAGACACTTCCAAGAATGAGATCCGTGTAATAGTACTAGAATATCAATAAAACAATAATCTCACAATATTTACAGGAAACCTACTGCAGTTGGCTCTGCCTTGAATATTTTCTGTTATTAAGTACTTTATATCTGTAGCTGTTGTCACCGTCTTTGTTATACCCACCTTACTCATAGAAAAAATGTTTGAAGCTTTTGCTCGTTTCTGACCTGGAGAATGTTTTCAAGCAGCACTGGTCTCCTGAGAATCTTTTCCAAATCAACTCACTGGTAACCAACCAGACTATCTTCAGCTCTTTCATTGCCACAAAACTCAGTCTGAAATCTCAAGAGAAATAGCAGGAACCGTTTATCAGAAAACCAATGAAACGAACAAACGAACGGTCCAGGCACACCTGAGATGGCTTAAAACCAAGTTTATTGTAAAACCAAAATACAAGCGCTTTCACCTGCACAATGCAATGCTTTTTCAAGTATAAAATAACACATACAATTCTACCATTTAAATACCCTTTACCCTGTAAAAAGGTGCCAATTATTTAAATGTACATTGTTTTTTAAAAAACTATGTTTATGTGGAACATATCAATTCCCTTGTGTACACCACTCTTTTACTACAACCAAATCCATATTGTTTTCCACAATCTATTATGAAACACTTATTCACTAAAACTGTGTGTATGTCATGTTTTTAGGGGAAATGTATATAAATATATATGACCCTAAGGAGACTATAATTTCTTGCTTTCTTCACTAAATAAGGCTTAGTAGATATATGTTCATTAAGACCTGGAGCAAAACAGGAGAGAAGTCTCGGTTTTGAAAAGCAGACATGAAGAAACTCGGGACGAAGTCCCGGTTCTTGGCAGCAGAGACGGGGTCAACATGGATTTGCAATGAACTGATGTAAATTCAAATGTGGGTACTGTTCTAGCTAACAACGCTCCTTCTAACAGTGAACTAGTAGGGAGCACAGTTACACAGAATTTAAACTTAAACACTGCTTGTATCATGGATTTGCAATGAACTGATGTAAATTCAAATGTGGGTACTGTTCTAGCTAACAACGCTCCTTCTAACAGTGAACTAGTAGGGAGCACAGTTACACAGAGTTTAAACTTAAAGACTGCTTGTATCATGGATTTGTAATGAACTGATGTAAATTCAAATGTGGGTACTGTTCTAGCTAACAACGCTCCTTCTAACAGTGAACTAGTAGGGAGCACAGTTACACAGAGTTTAAACTTAAACACTGCTTGTATCATGGATTTGTAATGAACTGATGTAAATTCAAATGTGGGTACTGTTCTAGCTAACAACGCTCCTTCTAACAGTGAACTAGTAGGGAGCACAGTTACACAGAGTTTAAACTTAAACACTGCTTGTATCATGGATTTGCAATGAACTGATGTAAATTCAAATGTGGGTACTGTTCTAGCTAACAACGCTCCTTCTAACAGTGAACTAGTAGGGAGCACAGTTACACAGAATTTAAACTTAAAGACTGGTTGTATTCATTTAATAATAGATTGTATTTTGGTTTTACAAGAAACCTGGTTTTAAGCCATCTCAGGTGTGCCTGGACCGTTCGTTTCATCAGTCTGAAATCTGTCAATTCCTTCCAAGTGACTTCCATGAAACAACAAATACCCAGTTTGGGAAATGTATATTTTTAAATTACTGGTCTTTTGATTATTGCATAGTTGCTATATTTTGAAATAGTTATTCCAGATTCCTTGGGAGTTTATTTTTTTCCTGAGACCCATGATGTCCCTGGAAGAGACTTCTAACAATGTGCCTGCAGGAGACAGATTCCCTTGAAGAGTACCATCTTATGAGGATTTTTTCTTTTTTATTTCTCCAAATTTTTTTGGGTTTCTAATACTATGATGAGACTGGACCCCATTCCTAAGTCAGAGTATGTTTAAAGTTCATGAAATTAGTATTATTTCAAGCTTTGGTGTCAGCCAAAAGTGCTCTTCGCAGCACCAGCAATGCGCTGTCATGACTCCTCCTGCAATTTGTATGGGGTTATGTGGATTGGTAACATACCTAAATACAAGTGTAGATTCTTTTTTATAAGACCCTTTGCTCTTACTACTGTTGGAACTGTCTGAGTATTTTTCTTCCACATTGTTCTCATTTCTGCTTGCAGATCCTGATATTTTATGACCGTCTCTCACTGTATGCAAGACACTGCAGTCACTGAGTGTAGTAATTTCAATGATCAATGCTACTTTTGTCTTCTTTTCTTGGACCACTATATCCATTTTTCTAGCATCTATCTTTTGAGCTGTTGGTATTGGGTGATCCCATGTGATATAAACATCATTTTCTATGAAGCTTTGTGGCTCATGTTTTCAATGTTTTTCAGCCACTTCAATACCATAATGTTTGCACAATACCCAGTGTAACAGTCTTGCCACATTATTATGCCTTTCAGTGTATAGTCCTTCTGCCATTAGTATGTCACAACCAGCAACAAGATGTGTGACTGTTTACAGTTCGTTTTTATAAAACCTACATTTGTTTGTTTCTCCCAGATGTTCAATGGACTTTGTAAACCAGCGTGTACGTAGCCCACTGTCTTGGGCAGCCAATATTAACATTCCATCTCTTGGTTTGAATTCGCCTCTCCTTAACCATTCCTGCATTTGTCGTTGATCAACATGAGGCTTCTTCAGAAGTTTTCTATACTTGCAACTTTGTTTATGTTTTTCACATTTTTTGCCTTCTCATCTGGTCCTTCACCTTATATTCTTTCTTTTGTTTTGTGGCACATTAAGTTGCTCCCCGATTTTTCTCTACTTCTGGTTTGATTTCCATTCCTGCTTGACACTGATATGCTTCTGCTAGATTAAGCAGAGAAGTCATCTTAGATTTATTTTCCTCATGTTTCAACATTTTCACTACATTTGGGTCTTGTGAGATCAACAGATATGTGTGGAGTCCCACAATTGCAGATCTATACATGTAATCAATTTCAAGGAGGCCCATCCCTCCTTCGGAACAGGGAATATATAATCTTGGTATGCACTGATTTTTATAAATAATCTGGTGAGCATGAAGCATCCTTCTTGTTTTCCTATCTAATCTATCCAACACGTTTTGGGGCCAGTCAATCACTCCAAAACTGTAAGTTAGGACAGGAAGAACAAATTGATTTATAGCTTGGATTTCGTTCCTAGATGTCAATGCTGTTTTCAGAATAAATGCAAGTCTTCTAAAGCAGTGGTTCCCAAACTTTTTAGATTCTTGGCTCACTTGGTGAATTCACGTTTCCCAAAGGCTCCCCCCCACCCCACCCCTGGCGGTGCACATAAAGTGCATATTTAATTTAATTTATGTATTTATTTATGTGACATTTGTTTAACAAGGCTGCCTGACTGGACTAGGAGACCTGGGGAGAAAAGCTCAAAACTACAATAAAAAGAGATTTACCAAAAAAAGTGTACAATCTGCTTAACAGCATAACACTGATCTACTATGGTTGAGAGGTAAGCAAACCTATTGGCAACCTTATTAACTTTGTTTATAAGAGCAATATTTAAAATGTGTCCCTATTATTTGGCTTTGTCCAGCATACCTCTCAACTATATAGATTTTTGCAGAATGTCCACATTTTTGCCTCACATTTTTGGTCTTTTTCTCATAAAATTGTTTTCTGGCAAATCACTGGCAGATCATTGTGACTGAAGTCAGAAAATGACAGACAGTTGAGTGTCATACTTCATACCCTTCAGAAAATTCATGCTAATGCAAAACCTGCATTTCTATCAATTTTCTAAGTTTATGAGAGCAGTACTTAAAATTGCACCTGTTTTGTGACTTTGTACCCCCACTATTTTTGGCTTTGTCCAGATTTCTTGATCTAAGAGGGTGAGAGGTATGTGTCCAGTGGTATGGTCCAGACTTAGATAGACCTCATTGCTGCTGCTGCCAGGGATCACTCTAAACCCCTCCCCCCCGTGACACACACACACATATATATATATATGTTGTTGTCTTTTGGCTTTTCCCAGTTAGGGGTCGCCACAGCAGAACTCCAGTCCACTAATGATTGGCAGTAGATTTTGACAAATGCTGAGGTGCCAGCTCGACGTTCAACCTTCAAGCGAAGGCACGCCCATTTACGCATGTCTTTCGAATGCCCACCCAACCGCGGGGTGGACATGCAGACTCCACACAGAAGGCACTCCCCTCACTCCAGCCGAGAATCAAACGGGAAAATCTCTTGCTGTGAGGCAACAATGCTACTGCTGCACCACCCCGATACACACATACATACATATATATATATATATATATATATGGGTCTACTTCATTTCACCTAGCTTCCAATTCACTGACCCCATTTCACTGAAATTTCATTTCACTGACACTTCATTTCACTGACAGTTCAATTGCCTGACAAGTATTATTAGCAAGAAAATGGAATATGCCCCCTTCCCCACTGTAGTGCGACCCTGGAGTTAGAATATATAGTTGGGGGGGTGTGGGGCGCATCCCCCCACTTCATTTCATATGATATTGTTAAGTTTTGATATAATATTGCTTAGTAAAAGAAAAGTAAGTGGGGTACCCCCCAACTATATATTCTAACTCCAGGGTCGCATTACAGTGGGGAAGGGAGCATATTCCATTTTCTTGCTAATAATACTTGTCAGTCGAACTGTCAGTGAAATGAAATTTCAGTCATTTGGTCTCAGTCAAATGGGAGTCAGTGAATTGGAAGTTAGGTGAAATGAAGTAGACCCAGATATAGATATATATATATATATATATATATAGCTGACTTATCAAACCTGATGACAAGCCTATACATCTCTCATTTTCTTTCTATCTTTATATATAAAGAAAATGAGAGATGTATAGGCTTGTCATCAGGTTTGATAAGTCAGCTTTGTTGAATCCTGAAACTGTGAGCAAATGCACCAAATATCGAATTGCCAGAAGTCCATAAAAGTAAAACACCAGACTTGACCTCCCCCACAGGACCCATGGTAAAGTTGTTCCTGAGTTAAGAGGGGTATCAGTAATTCAGCATCCATTGGTTTTGTCATGCTGTTTTAGGATTTGACAAAACTGGCTTTGCATGTCTGACACTATATTTCACATATATGTATACATGTGTATGTATTTATATATGTGTTTGTTTGTGTCTTTTGGTTTTTCCAGGTTAGGGGTCGCCACAGCGGAACTGTGGTCCGCTAACGATTGGCAGTAGATTTTTACGTGCTGGCTTGCCGGGCCTAACGCACAACCTTCACCGAAGGAACGCCCATTCACGCATGTCCCCACACAGAAGACACTCTAACTGAGAATCGAACGGGCAACGCCTAACTGTGAGGCAACAACACTACCGCAGCACCACCACCGCAGCTCTATATATTGTAAAAATATAACACACATATTAAAATTATTATAAAATACTTATAATCATCTCCCTAAA
Source organism: Protopterus annectens (assembly GCF_019279795.1). Lineage (NCBI taxonomy): Eukaryota > Metazoa > Chordata > Ceratodontiformes > Protopteridae > Protopterus > Protopterus annectens. Next base: position 1,362,167,322 of record NC_056746.1, read on the forward strand.
GGCTTAAGTTTTAATAAACAACTGATAGACACTTTATCATTTAAACCGGGCCACACAGATGCATTCAAATAAAGATGACAATATAACTCATGCTTCTCCAGATATAATGACCATAGCCACCCATGTTCATTTTTTGGCCACTTTTCTACAACAACAAATTTAAATATATGTTCAGGAAACTGTAGGATATGTTTTGCTAAAGCATTTGAAAACTCTTTTTATATCATACAAATGCTCACTAATGCGAGCTCTAAGCCGACGCTCTGTCTTACCTATAAAATAAGCAGGACAAATTTGCCATACAGCCACACAAATGACACCAGCAGTAAACAGTCAAACAAACCTGTAAAACCTGCAGTTTCAAGTTATTAATCATAAATTCTTTACACACCATAATACAGTGGCATATAGGGCATCACCCACATTTAGACATAAAATTTTTCCTAGGGTTAAATTGTGTACAATATCCAGTCTTTAAACCACCCTCTCTATTATAGATTTAAAATTCATACCTTTTCGGTAAAATTATTCATGGTTTCTGACCCACTTTTTCCAAAATTAACTTGTACGCTTTAAAAACCACCCAATTTTTTTCAACAATTCTCTGTCCATATTAAACTGTGTCATCAATGAGGTACCATAAGACATATTGTTAACTTGTCTACCTACACTTTCATTAATTTCAACAATTGGTAAAAAAGCTACAGTCATTTTCAAAATTAGTGTTACCATTTCCATTTATAATTAAAACCTGTTTTCCATTTGATCTACATTTACCACCATTTAAAACTGGTAAATAAAAGGATGAATCCCTTTTGTAAATAACCTCATATGTTAATTCATACCTTGGGTACCCATGGGCTACAAACATCTCTCTTATGGTGTCGAACTCATCCAAAAACTCATTAAATAGACACCATACGTGCTGCCCTCACAAACTGCCCTTTAACAACAGCACATTTTTGTGTATAAGGATTCAGACTAGTAAAACGTAGGTACCCATTAGAAAATGTGGGTTATGTATGTATATATGTGTATATCTTTCTATCTCTCTTTATATCTATATATATATATATATATATATAGATAGATAGATATAGATATATACCAAAACAAAGTCTCATTCCCAGAAGAGTTTTTACTGAGTTGCAAACCAGACAGACCACAGTTTCAGTCTGAATGAGCTTTTTCAGCTAATGAAAATAAAAAGAAACGGTCAAACTTCAGACTGACTGAAACAATATGGGATACACTACTTTGTCAGGTACAGATGTAGTTGTTAGCTCCTGGTAATCATATCATTTTCTGATGGATGCTTAATTGTTAGCTCCTGGTAATCATATCATTTTCTGATGGATGTGTTGTTTTGGTTTTGCCTTTCTGTTCCTCATAAATTTCTTTGAGGTCTAACGTTTTTGTTTTTTATTTCTGTGGCATTTAACAATGAAAAAGAAACAATATCTCTTCCAGGTAAAATACTAGGGCTGATGCACTACTCAGGAACACTTCAAATTATTAAAATCCTGAGGTGCAGTTACAAGTTTATAAAACTAAACATTCAGAAATCATATTGATGTGTAACTAATATAGGTTTACTACTGGTTTAAAAGTAAGTGGAGAACAAAGATAAATGTGATCACGCTGTGCAGCTTTCTAAGATACATTCAGAGCTTCCTGTCCTTTTTCATGTTAATGAATGTTAGTGTTCTTTCACAACCAGCACAGTAAAAGAGAGTAAGCTTGCCTTTTCAAGCTTAAATAGATGAACTTCAGCTTTCAACAGCGTCAAATGAAAAGAAAAAGTCAGTGATACACGTGTGTTCTTTTTTATATTACTTTGCAATGTTAAGTTTAAAAAAAAAAGAATTAGTCTGTGATCTTGCAATAGATGGTGCTCAAAGACACCATTCAACAAAAAGCCTTATTGTTAGTTGGTATATCAGCCACCTAATGCACTTTAGTCTCAGCAGTAGCCCTGACCACATCGATACAGTCTTCGGATGAGAATCGCCAGACGGGACACTTCTGCATGTCATGCTGTTCGTGAACTGACTCCGGTCTATTGTACTTAGCAATAGTCTTTCTATCTTGAGTCCTTATATTTGTTGCTTGGTCAAGAACCAAGTGATATATATGTTACTCAAATAAACTATTGTTTAGTTTAAGCCTTTCAGCTATACCTATTAAATTGTAATAGGTATATCTGAAAAGCTTAAACTAAACAAGTGTGCTTAAAATATGGACTGCCCCTAATCTCAACTGTCTAAAGACAAAACCTTCACAGCCCTTCAAAGCACTGCCAACCACATCTGTTTCATAACGCTATCCCATTTTCAAACAAAACTGGCTACAAGTCTGCAGTGCATTGTAGTACAAGGATATATTTCTTAATGCAACAGAGATACAGACAGCATAAACTGCTAACAAACTACTGAACAGTAAGGCAACTCCACCAGCAACTACAAAATACTGAAATTATTTAAAATGTTAAATAGCAAACTTAAACTTAACAAAAAACAAAATGCATCTCCTGTCTGTGCAACTAGTTTCTTGGTGTTAACAGCAGTCTACCAATTGAAGTAGTTATACTGGTAAAAGGTGAAGGAAAGCTGCATCAGAAAACCAGGAAGTCGGATTGATTTCTTGCTACTTTCCCCCCACCATCCAGACAGTGTTAGTTACCATCAGTTATCACCCACCATCCAGACAGTGTTAGTTACCATCAGTTATCACCCCCCCCCAAAAGTTACAGACGTCTGGTGAAATGATAGTAAGTGTGAAATTGCCTAATGAGCTGCGGATTGCGTTGCAGTCTCAATCAAAGCATTTTTCACGGTACGTTTACTTTCATTTTCTTTTTTTTTTTTGTTTGCCTTCTAAGCGAGCTGTGTTTATTCCTCTGGGTCCTAGTGCCTGTCTCTTACCTGCTACCCTCCCCCTTCACAAAACTGTACTGAAATGCGTACAATCTGTACGCTTCCCGACGTCCTTGTATTAAAACATAAACATTCCATAATGACTTCCATGTGTGGTGTAACATTTGTGCTCAAGCATATGTAACAGTTTTACTGATTTAGCTTCTTACTCAGCAACTTGATCTTCAATTAAATGAGGTCAGTAAAATGTTAATATGTCCATAAATGACAGTAAAACAGTACAGACAGACACACACATATACACACCAGCCTACATAAACTAAAACTGGAGAACACACACCAGCCTCAATAAACTAAAAACGGAGCTTCACTTCAGCCTGCATAAACTAAAAACGGAGATGTTCATCGTGTTACCCTGCTGCAGTCATCACACTTGGGTTATCCTGCCGTCAGGCGGTCCCGCAGTCAGCCTGAATTCCAAAGTCTTGGTCCGGCGTCTGTTGCTGTCGCTTCTTCCCTGACATCAGTGCGCTAGGGATATATAAGAGGCATCTGACACCATTTTCTTCAGTCTTTCTTGCCGCGCGGTTCCTGAAGCAGAAGCAGTTCGCAAGTGCTGGTCGGTCGACACCTGAGATTTTCGATTCGAATTTCAGTCTGAAGTCTTCAATAAAGCTAAGTACCCCATTGGGGAACATTTTCTTGCCTCAGTACGATGTCAGAAAAAGTTAACAATTGCATATCTTGTGGGAAGCAAATACCTCATAAGGACTTCCATTCCTATTGTATTCCTTGCCTAGGCCCAGACCACGACGTCACAGGTTGTCAGTTTTGTGCTAGGTTTAATGAACGAACTATCAAACGCCGTTTTGACTTCGTACAACATTACTTTGGTAGGAAATTTAATTATATCATGCCGTTGGGGCAGCCGACGACCGGCATACATAACAAACGCAAGAATAAGGACAGGCAGCCTAGGAACAAGCCAGACTCCGAGGCCTCTGCTGGGCCTGTCGCCATTTCTCCGGTTTTCAGTGAGGTGCCTACGCAGCCCCTGACGACCGCAGAACTGGAATCCCAGACAGCTGCAGATTCTCAAGTGGAGTCTACTAGGCCGACGCAGCCATCTTCTGACAGCAGAGCAAAAGTAGACCCTGGTGCAGTGGCAACACCTTCGGTTGCTGAAGGTGTCTTCAGACTGACTACACTCACCATTAAATCTTATGCTAAGCTTAAAACTCCTTTAAAACGTAAGAAGACTGTACATCAGTCTACAGTTCAAGGCCCCATGCCTAAGAAACAGATGCTTAAGATGGCTGAAGATTTGATTACCATAATCAGGGGTTCCCATCCCCTCCTGATAAAAGACCAAGACAAGAGGAGGATTATGCTTCCTCTGACGAGGTTTCAATTTCCTCAGATTCTTCTGAGGAACAGGATTACACTTTTCCACCTTATGAAGACTCTGATGCTGAAGACTCTATTCCCTCAGCATCTCCCCCTGAAGACTACTCCTTTGGGGAAACTTTACATACCATGAGGGAACATTTCCACTGGGAAGGCCAGGACTACTGTGATTCTAAGAAAAGGCTCCGAGAGTTCCTTTTACTACCCCAGCACAGACCTCTTGCTATCCCTCCAGTTTTAGATATTGTGGATGATGTTTACTTGGGAGTCTAGTTTAAATCCAGACTCTCTACCTCCTGCTCCAGCCAAACCAGACAGATACTACAGAGTACCTGACTCACACAAATCCCTTTATAAAAGCCCTGTGGATGACCCAGAAACAATTTCCCAGGGTCCTAAGGGAGCTAAAGCTTCTATGGCTAAAAATCCTGTGCCCTCTGAAAGGGATTCCAGAGCCCTAGATAGATGGGGAAAGAAAATATACACCTCAGCAACTCTGGCTATGAGAGCATTAAATTGTCAGTTTCACATGCTGAAATATCAGCAATTCCTAATGTCTCAATTAAAACAAAAAATGAGCACACATACTGAACAGTCTGAATTAAAGGAAATGCAGGATCTGTTGCATGCAGCTGAACAGGTGGGCAAACATACTTTACAATGCGGATTTGATTCGTTGGAAGCTTCCTGTAGAGCAGCTGTTACTGGCTCTGTCATACGTAGACATGCTTGGTCAAAAGAACAAACCCTTCCTGATCATGTCAAAGCAAAATTATTGGATGCACCTTTACAGCAGGATGTATTATTTGGTGTCAAAGCAGAAGAGGTTTTAAAGAAAATGGAGGATAAGGCAAAGTCTATGCAGATGGTCAAGGATTTTTTGCAGGTACAACCCCCTCGTTTCAGCAGAAATTGGCCAACAAAAAACTGGTCCTTTCCAGCTGCTGACAGATCACAGAGGGGCAAATACAGATGCCCAAGGGGCAGAGGTCAGTCACAAGGCCCTTACAAACCTCGCCAATGGGGTACTGCTACCCAGAAAGGAGGAGAAGACAGGCCCCAAGCTAGCAGAAGACAAATACAATGACTCTATCCTCAAACTACCAAGAAAATCTCTCCTGGCAGCTCCCTTGGGAGGAAAATTAGCATTTTTTGCAGACAACTGGCACATCATCACAAAAGACAAATGGGTCCTAAACATTGTCTCTCAAGGATACAGATTCCACTTTCATACCTTACCAAGGATAAAAGGAATGCCAAACCTGCCACCAAATCAGTGGGCAGAGGCACAAAAACAAATTACAGCTCTCATGGACATGAGAGCCATTCAACAGGTACCTACACAGGAGCAAGGACAAGGATTTTACTCAAGACTCTTTCTAGTCCCAAGAAAGGACAAAGCATGGAGACCCATTCTGGATCTTTCAATTCTGAATACCTATCTGCAAGTACCAAAATTCAAGATGCTAACACTACAGCAGCTTCTTCCCATGCTGAGCAAAAATGCTTGGCTAGTAACATTGGACCTCAAGGAGGCATACCTGCATGTCCCTATCAGACAAAACTGCAGAAGATACCTCCGCTTCATTGCAGGTTCAACGCATTATCAAATCTCTGCACTGCCCTTTGGCTTATCTACTGCGCCCAGGATCTTCACAAAATGCCTGGCACCAGTAATTGCATACTGCAGACAAAGAGGAATTCAAATATACCCATACCTGGACGACTGCCTTATTCAAGCAGAAAGCAAGGACATTCTTTTAAAGCATCTGGCATTTGTCAAACACCTTCTAAGTTGCCTAGGGTACACAGTAAACGAAAAGAATTCAAAACTAGTGCCCTCACAAAACATAATATTCCTGGGTGCCAGCTTGAATACAACGGCCCAGATGGCTTATCTCACACCAGACAAGCAACAACAGCTGACTCAATATTTCAAAATAATGGCAACAAAGACCCAACTCCCTGCAAGAAAAATTCTGCAGGCCTTGGGATTCATGGCATCTTGCATACTACTAATACCATTTGCAAAACTGCATATAAGGAAATTACAATGGTACCTGAAAAGCATATGGACTCAGCACAGCCACAACTTGGAAACAATGATACCACTCATTCCCTGCCTTCAACAGGAGTTTCTATGGTGGGCACAGGCATGTCACCTTAACAAGGATCAGCCTTTCACCTTACCCACATCCAGGCAAACTACGACAACAGATGCATCGGACTATGCCTGGGGAGCACACATGGCAGGACAGTGCATTCAGGGCAAATGGACTACAGATCAGAGGCATCTGCATTTCAATCAAAAAGAAATGCTAGCAGTACAGAATGCCCTAACAGCTTTCAAGGACCTCTTACACCCAGGACAACTAATAATAAAGACGGACAATACCACAGTAATGTGGTACATAAACAAGCAATGGGGCACACATTCCTACCCTCTATGCAGGCAAGCAATGACCTTGTGGAACACTGCACTGTCTTACCAGGTTCAATTACAAGCACAATTCCTGCCAGGAAAGAAAAACACATTGGCAGACAACCTAAGCAGAAACATCATGGATCCACATGAGTGGAAACTAGATCCACAAGTATTTGCAATGATAGCTCAAAAATGGGGATGCCCAGACATAGATCTGTTTGCAAGCCCCCAAAACTACCAACTTCAAAAATTTTGCACAAGGACATTCCATCCACAAGCTTGGAAAGTGGACGCCCTCTCATTCATTTGGAAAACATTAACAGTGTATGCCTTTCCTCCACTGACTCTTCTAGCAAAGGTACTGCTGAAAGTCAGATTAGAGAGGCCACAAATGATGTTCATTGCACCAGACTGGCCACGCCAGCATTGCTATCCAATTCTAAGGAACATGGCCCACGGCCCACCATGGATTTTACCACAAATTCCTCACCTGCTCACCCAGCGAGACAATCAGATTCTACACAGCCAGCTCAAGACTTTAAATCTGGCTGCATGGCAAATTACCTAAACAACCAGACAACACCTCTATCCAAAGCTGTTATGGATGTCATTCTGCAGGCCAGGAGGCCCAGCACCAGGAAAACCTATTCAGACAAATGGAAAGGATTTTGTGCCTGGAACCAGGCTAAAGGCCAAAATCCCCTTGATCCAAACATTCCTCAGATTCTACAATATTTAATTGAGATGTTGCACAAAGGACTTTCCTTTTCATCTATTAAGATCCACGCCTCAGCAATTTCAGCTCATTACAACACGGATCATCCCTTATTCTCACATCCACTCCTAAGACAGTACCTCAGAGGGGCTAAGAACATAAGACCACCAGGGAGAGCACCAACACCTACTTGGGATCTCAACTTTGTTCTAGAAAAGCTTACACTGCCGCCCTTTGAACCAGCTTTTTCAGCTGACTTAAAATTTCTTTAATGGAAAACTGCCCTACTACTAGCAATAACCTCAGCTGGAAGAGTCTCAGAGCTACAAGCACTAATGGCAGTGGAGCCTTTCCTCATTTTTCATCAAGACATAGTCTCTCTACGAACTAACCCTTCCTTTATGCCAAAGGTGGTATCCAGTGTGGCCCTAAACCAAACCATTCATTTGCCCACCTTTTTCCCAAATCCCCAGAACAAAGGAGAAAGACTCCTGCACTCTTTGGACATTCACAGGCAATTACGTTACTACTTGGATAAAACTAAGGCTTTCAGAAAAACTGACCAGCTCTTTGTAGCCTATGCTACAGGATCACAAGGAAAAGCTATCTCAAAACAGACCATTTCTAAATGGATAGGGCATTGCATATGTTTCTGCTACACGCATCATGGGAAAAGTACAGTTTTGTACCTACCATAAATGTAGATGTTCGAAGATCCACATTGCTGCAGTCCTTACTTATGGGTAGTCCGCTGTCCTCGGTCGGCCCGAATACCAAAGTATTAGGCTGACGTCGGTCATGGGCGCCTAGATCTGACATCAGAGCGTCAGGGTATAAAGGCGCATGACCGACGTCATATCCTCAGTCTTTTCTTGCCCCAGATGTCAGAAGGCCAAACCAGAAAGGCCACAGCCAAAACAGAATACCTCCCAAAAACATGCCCAACAACAACCATCACCTAAAGCATAACACCAAGTCTAACTACAGTGGGGAAGGAGGGTAAATTGACTGCAGCAATGTGGATCTTGAACATCTACATTTATGGTAGGTACAAAACTGTACTATGTTCTTCATCTCACATTGCTGCAGTCCTTACTTATGGGTAGAATCCCAAAGCAACGGGAAAGGGAGGATGGTAAAAATCATAAAGCATTAGGGGCGCTAAAATGCCCTGTAAAATTGCAGTGGCAAATCCAGCCCTAGACTTAGAATAAAGAGGAAGGTGGTAATGTTTAGAAAAGGTATGCACTGAACTCCAAGTAGCTGCCTCCAAAATGTCTTTTGTAGCTACCCCCTTAGAAAGGCCGTAGAAGTAGCAGTAGCCCTAGTGGAATGAGGCCTGATTCCAGCAGGAATCTCCTTACCATGATGGGAATAACAGAAAGAAATACAAAACCCAATCCATTTAGAAATAGTTTGTTTTGAAACAGGTTTACCCTCTGAACCCAAAGCAAAAGAAACAAACAATTGCTGAGACTGTCTGAACTCCTTGGTTCTGCTCAAATAATAACGAACTGCCTGTGAATATCCAAAGTACGCAAAATTTTCTCCCCTTTATTTTGGGGTTTGCATAAAAGTAGGCAAATGAATAGTTTGATTTAAGGCCACACTAGAAACCACCTTAGGCATAAAGGAAGGATTAGTACAAAGATACCCTATCCTTATGAAAAATCAGGAAAGGCTCCACTGCCATGAGGGCCTGTAATTCAGAAACCCTTCTTGCAGAGGTAATGGCCAACAAAAAGCAGTTTTCCATGACAAATACTTTAACTCGGCAGTAGCTGCAGGCTCAAAAGGTTGTAGAGTAAGTTTTTCCAACACAAAATTGAGATCCCAAGCAGGAGTAGGAGCTCTACGTGGGGGTCTTATATTCTTTGCCCTCTAAGAAATTGCTTAAACCAAGGATGAGAGAATAAAGGAGGGTCACAATCATAGTGAGCAGAAATGGCTGCAGCATGGACCTTTATTGAGGAGAAAGACAAACCCTTGTCCAATAACTCAGTAAGATATTGAAGAGCAACACTTAAATCAGGTTTGGAGACATCAAAGTCCTTTCCTTTGCTCCAAATAAAAAATCTCCTCCATTTATCAGCGTAAACTTTCCTGGTACTAGGCCTCCTGGCCTCCAAAATAACATTCAAAACTTGTTGTGGAAGCAGAGACCCTCCAGAGTCTAAACAGAATATGCCAGGCTGTTAGATGTAGAGACTGAATCTTGACATTGAGGAAGTGACTGTCCTCTTGTGACAAAAGGTGCGGAATCAAAGGCAGAGGCCATGGAGGTTCTCGTACTAAGCTCCTCAGTAGTGGGTACCAGTGTTGTCGAGGCCAATCCGGTGCTATCAAGATCATGGTTGGCTTGTCTTGTCTGGCCTTCAAGAGTACCTTGGGAAGAAGAGGCAGAGGTGGAAAGGCATATACATGCAGATTGTTCCAACTGAATGATAGAGCGTCCACCTTCCAAGCTGTGTGATGAAACATTTTGTGCAAAACTTTGGCAACTGGTAATTTAGTGGAGAAGCGAACAGATCTATGTCTGGAGTTCCCCATAACACTGTCAACTGTTGAAATACATGAGGATCCAATTTCCACTCGTGAGGATCCACTATTTGTCTGCTCAATACATCTGCTAAGGAGTTCTGTGCTCCTGGTAGAAACCTTGCCTGAAGATTGAGGTGTAGATTGAGAGCAGTTTCCCACAGAATCATCGCTTGCCTGCAAAGAGGGTAAGAATGGGTTCCCCTGCTTGTTGATGTACCACATGACAGTAGTGTTGTCTGTTTGAATCAACACCTGCCCTGGGTGAAGTAAATCTTTGAAAGCCATCAATGCAAACTGGACTGCTAACATTTCCTTCAAGTTGATATGCAAATGTTGGAGTTTGACAGGCCACGTGTTTTGCACCCACTTTCCATTGAGGTGTGCTCCCCAAGCCTTGTCCGAGGCATCTGTCGTTAGAATCTGACTCGCCTCTGGCCGGGTCACAGAGAGTCCCTTGTTTAGGTGACATTCCTGAGCCCACCACAAAAACTCCAATGCAAGGTATTATCTGAATGACAGTGTCTAGATCTTGGCAGTGCTGTGTCCACACATTTTTGAGATACCATTGAAGCTTCCTCATATGCAATTTGGCATTGGGAAGCACCAGAATACAAGATGCCATGAACCCCAAGGCTTGAAGGACTGTCCTTGCAGTCAGCCTGGACCGTAGAGACATTTGATGGAAATAAAGAGAAAGGCTTCTTTGTTTGTCCGGGGTCAAAAAGGCCATCTGGGAAGCTGTATTCAGTCTCACACCCAGAAAGCACATGTCCTGAGAGGGTACTAGACTGGACTTTGTTTCGTTCACAGAATACCCCAGGCATCTTAACACTGCCATCACATACTGTAGATGATGAAGAAGTTCGTCCTTTCTTGTGCAATAATCAGGCAATCGTCCAAATAAGGATAAATCTGTATTCCTCTTAGTCTGAAAAATGCTATCACTGGAGCCAAAACCTTTGTGAACACTCTGGGTGCAGTAGATAAGCCAAAGGGCAATGCAGAGAACTGATAATGTAAATTTCCAGCCCGAAAACGCAGGTACCTCCTGCAACTGGGCCTGATAGGAACATGAAGGTAAGCCTCTTTGAGGTCCAGAGTAACCATCCAGTGATCTTTTCCCAACAGAGGTAAAAGTTGTTGTAAAGTCAGCATCTTGAACTTTGGAATGTCCAGGTAAGTGTTGAGGATAGATAAATCCAAAATTGGTCTCCACGTGTTCCCTTTCTTTGGAACTAGAAACAGGCGAGAATAAAATCCTAGGCCCACTTCTGACAGAGGAACTGGCTGTATAGCTCCTATTTGAGCCTCTATCCTTTGCCGAGGAGGGACGTCTGGCATGCCTTTGAAAGGAGGCATGGTATGGAAATAGAACTTGTAACCTCGGTTTATAATGTCCAATGCCCATTTGTCCTGGGTGACTAAATGCCAATTTTGCTTGAAAAGAGCCAACTTTCCTCCCAAAGGAGCTGCCAGGCAAGAAGAATCTGGCAGCTGAAAATGTAGGTCATTGGGCCTGTTTACGAAAGGACTGGCCCCTGCCCTCACCAGCAGATTGAGCAGGCGAACTCCATTGTCTCGGCCTGAAAGTACTCTGAGCTCTGCCCCTACCACGCCTAGATCTACCCCTAGACTGAGAATCAGAAGAAGGGTACGTCCACCCCTTAGTAGGCCAATTTCTACTAAACTTTGGAGGTTGTACCTGCAAAAATCTTTAACAGTCTGCATAGACTTAGCCTTGTCTTCCATTTTCTTTAAGACTGACTCCACAGGAGGACCAAACAAAACTTCAGACTGTAAAGGGGCATCCAGAATTCTAGACTTAACATGCTCAGACAAATTCTGATCCTTAAGCCAGGCGTGCCTACGAATAACTGAACCAGTGGCAGCCACCCTAGAAGAAGCCTGTAAAGCATCAAAACCACATTGCAAAGAGTGCTTACCCACCTGTTCAGAAACATGCACTAAATCCTGCAATTCTTTACACTCTATGCCCTCTGCCAAAGCATCCACTTTAGACCTTAGCTGAGAAAGGAGGAAATTCTGATACTTCAACATATGAAACTGGCAGTTCAAAGCTCTCATTGCTAAAGTAGAAGAGGTATACACCTTCTTACCCCATCTATCCAAAGCTCTAGCTTCCTTATCCAGAGGAACCGGATTCTTAACAACAGAGGCTCTAACACCCTTAGGCCCCTGACTAATAGTTTCTGGGTCCACCCTAGGACTCTCATACAGATATTTATGAGCCTCAGGCACCCTGTAATACCTGTCCGGTTTAACTGGGGCAGGAGGCACCGAATCTGGATTAAGGGAAGCTTCGAAAAAACATCTGAAACAACATCCAAAACCGGAGGTATAGCTAAGGGTCTATGCTGTGGTAAAAACAAGAACTCCCTAAGTCTCTTCCGTGAATCAGAGTAATCCTGTCCCTCCCACTGAAAATGCTCCCTCATGGAATGCAGAGTTTCTGAAAATGAAAAATCCTCTGGAGGAGAAGCAGAAGGAGTGGAATCCTCTGCATCAGAATCAGAATAAGGAGGAAATCTTGAATGTCTTCAGCAGAAGACTCTGAATCATCTGAGGCCTGCTCCAAACTTTCCAACTCTGGCTCCATCCTGGGCCTTTTATCAGGAGGGGGAATAGAACATCTAATTAAAGTAATCAAATCCTCTGCCATTTTAAGCATGTGCTTTTTAGGCACAGACCCTGAAGAACCAGAACTGACACCAGAGGAAGGCAAGACAGACCTGCCCTTAGAAGGAGCCTTAGAAACAGTAGCAGAAGGCCTAACCACCTTAGGCATAGAAGGGAGAATAGTAACCTGAGAGGCCCCTTCCGCCTGACCTGCCTCCTGAGAGGCCACATCCTGTAAAATCAAAGTTTCCTGGGACTCAACAGAAACTTCAGCCGGATCCACCTGTTCAGCTGTAGCTTCTAAAGGTCCGCTGTCCGAAACGGACGAATCATCCTGTCTAGGCTTTAAAGATTTGTCTTTGCGCTTTAGTAGAAGCAGGCGCCGGAACATCCGGCGGCATATTATAATTACACCTCTTGCCAAAGACTAACCTAGCGCAATCTAACCTCCGCTTTATAGTGCGCTTATTAAACCTAGCACAAAATCGACACCCGACTACGTCGTGCTCTGGTCCCAAACAAGGAATACAAAGCGAGTGGTAATCCCTATGCGGTATCTGTTTCCCACAAGAAATACAATTATTCACTTTTTCTGACATCCGTAAGTAACTGAGGCAAGAAAAACAAAATATTCCCAACGGGGTACTTAGCCCAACTTGGTATCGGTCTGAAACTCCGAAAACGAAAAATTTCAGAACGCCGAATGGCACTTGCAACGCTGCTTCTGCATCGGACCATGCGGCAAAAAAGACAGAGGATATGACGTCGGTCATGCGCCTTTATACCCTGACGCTCAGATGTCAGATCTAGGCGCCCATGACCGACGTCAGCCTAATACTTTGGTATTCGGGCCGACCGAGGACAGCGGACTACCCATAAGTAAGGACTGCAGCAATGTAAGATGAAGAACATCCGGTACCTGCTAAAATTAGGTCCCACTCCACCAGGGCTACAGCTACATCAGCAGCCTTTCTCAGGGGAGTGCCAACCAAGGATATTCTGGAAGCTGCAACTTGGAGTTCAGTGCACACCTTCACCAAACACTGTCACTTACCTCTATATTCTAAGACTAGAGCTGGTTTTGCCACTGCAGTTTTGCAGGGCCTACTAGCTTCTTCTAACCCTGTTTAACTCCACCTCCCATTCTTAGCTTTGGGATTCAACCCAAGTATGATGACTGCAGCAGGGTAACACGATGAACATAGTACAGTTTTGTACCTACCATAAATGTAGATTTTCGAGTGTTCACCCTGCTGCAGTCCAGGTTACCCTCCCTCCATCCCTTCTGAACTAGCTGAACTTATCTATACCACTCTATCCTATACAACCTCTGTGGTGTATTTGTTTGTGCCTAAAGGTATTGTTTTATTTTTATCTAGCTATATATATATATATATATATATATATATATATATATATATATATATATATATATTTATTGCCTACGTATTGGGGGCACCTGACATCTGGGGCAAGAAAAACTGAAGAAAATGGTGTCGGATGCCTCTTGTATACCCCTGGCGCACTGACGTCAGGGAAGAAGCGACAGCAACCGACGCCGGACTAAGACTTTGGAATTCAGGCCGACTACAGGATTGCCTGACGGCAGGATAACCCAAGTGTGATGACTGCAGCAGGGTGAACACTCGAACATCTACATTTATGGTAGGTACAAAACTGTACTTTTCACTCCTTCAGCCTGCATAAACTAAAAACGGAGCTTCACTACTTCATCCTGCATAAACTAGAAATGAGCTTTACTTCAGCCTGCATAAACTAAAAACAGAGCTTCGCTTCAGCCTGCATAAAATAAAATGGAGCTTCACTTCAGCCTGCATAAAATAAAAGAGCTAGCACTAATGCATAACAGAAATATCACTTCGGCTTCAGACTTAGTTCGGAGCTATCACTTACTTCAAAACTGGAGCCTTAGAAGTAATGGAGCAGTTATCCTAAACGGTCGCTAACACTTGGAGGGAGCCTTATCTTCAAAAAGTGCTTTCCACACACTTTTGTGTTTAAATTAGTGTGCGACATGCACATGAGTCCTATGGGTCTTGCAAAAAAAGTGGGTGGGGGGGTTCCGGCACCTATGCTTACACACACACAGACTCATTAGTTTGCTGCTCCCCTGTGAGGAAGCCGCGGCGCACACTTTGGGAACCCCTGTTGTAAAGTATACCTTACTAAGTTTTAGTCACATTTGTTCATGTTTTATTGTTGATCCTTTATCAATTCCCAAATATTTATACACTCCCTCTTGCTCAAGTTCTTTTATATCACATTCTTGGCCCAAACTGATGTTTTCCTGGTGCTGCAGTTTTCCTGCATTAAAGGTTGCTTGGAAAGACATTCCTGAGCACCATTGAAATGAAATACGCTCTTCTTCTGGAGGCCAAATTCAATGTGTAATGGTTGATGAAGGTATGAGGTCTAGCCCAAGTTGCAGCTGCACAAATGTCATGTAAAGGAGCTCTAACATGGAAGGCAGCAGAAGTTGCTACCGACCTTGTGGAATGAGCCCTTATGACTATAGTTAGAGGGGATATTGTGCTCTTTGTAAATAAATGTTAGTCTTTTAACCATTTAGCCAATGTGACCTTAGAAACAGCACATCCTAATCTAGGTCCAGAATAAACCAAGAATAACTGTTCTGATTTGCGAGAAGCCTTAGTTCTGTCCAGGTAGAAATGAATTTGCCTGTGAGTGTCTAGGGTATGTAGGCAGTACTCTCCCGTTAGAATGATTGGGAAAGAAAACTGGCAATTCAATGGTTTGGTTAATGGACATTTCAGAGATCACTTTTGGTAGAAAGGAAGGATTAGTTCTCAATGACACTCTATCCTTATGAAAGGACAAGTAGGGCTGTTTGATGCACAGAGCTTGAAGTTCAGAAATACGTCTGGCAGACGTAATGGCAACCAAGAACAAAGTTTTCCATGAAAGAAACTTGAGGTCGCATGAAGAAGCTGGTTCAAAAGATGGGGTTGTCAGGGCTTGCAGGAGTAATGACAGGTCCCATGGCTGGGTAGGTTCTCTAAATGGGGGTTTCAAATGATTTACGCCTTTTAGAAAGGTCTTGCTTAATTTGTGTGACATAAGGGGAGACTCTTGGACACCATTGTGAAAATTAGATATTGCGGCCAAATGAACCCGAATGGTAGAAGCAGAAAGTCCAGATTGAAATAAACATGACAGGTATTCCAGTACCACCGGCACAGGTGTTGAAAAGGGATCGATCTGCTTTTCCTTCAGCCAAATAGTAAACCTTTTCCACTTGCTGAGATATGTATTTCTTGTGGAAGACTTATGAGATGCAGTAAGAATGTCACGTACTGCAGAAGAAAGATCATTCTGCCTGGCAATCACAGGGAGTGGAAGAGCCAAGCTGTGAGCTTCAGGCTGTTGAGGTTGGGGTGAATCAGGTTCTGCGGATGGGAGATCAATTCCAGAGTTGGATCATGAATCCCTGGTTGATCTAGCAGGTGAGGCCATAGAAAGGGGAACCAAATTTGGTGAGGCCAATATGGCGCTATGAGGATTACTTTGCTCTTCAACCGGTGAGCTTTTTTCAGGAAATGGGGAATGAGGGGAAGAGGGGAAAAAGCATAAAGTAGACCAGAGGGCCAGTCGTGGACTAGAGCGTCCCTGGGTGACTGTCCCCGAGGGGGAATCAGGGTGAAGTAATTGCTGCATTTGTAATTGATTGGGGATGCAAAGAGGTCGTAGCAAGGGAGACCACAGTGGTTGAAAATCTCCACCGCTACTAAAGGATTCAGGGACCACTCGTGAGGTTGTAGAATGCACCTGCTGAGTCTGTATGCTATCACTTTGGAACTCCTGGGAATGTGCATTGTGATGAGAAAGTGGTTGGTAGCCATCGCCCATTGCCATATTTTCGTGACCTCCCGACAAACTGGATAAGATTTGGTTCTGCCTTGTTTGTTGATGTATAAGACTACCACCATGTTGTCTGATTGTATCTCAATAGTCCCTGACGGCAGTAGGGGACTGAATGCTTGCAATGCTAGAAGCACCGCCCTCAGCTCTAGGACATTTATATGCAGATGGGCCTCCATTTCGACCCACGTGCCCTGGACTGTCTTTCCCTGAAATAGCCCCCCCCCCACCCCACCCCATCAGGGAGGAATCCGTGGTCACTATAGCCTTGGGCTGTTGGGGGGGTAAAGGGGCAAGACCATTGTGATGGGTTCTGTGACATCCACCAAATGAAGTCTTGTTTACACCTCTGGGTTACCCTTATCTTGGATGAAAGAGGGTACTGAAAGGGATACCACTTGTTGAGTAGTATCCATTGTAGAAGCCTCGTGTAACCTCGCAAGGTGGACAATAGTGATGGAGGCTGCCATGGAACCCAGCAGCTGGAGAACAGAATGTGCCGTGTATTTTTCTCTTGAAAGGATTGGTATGAGTTGTTTTATCCTTAGGATTCTGTGCTCTGGAATGGATGCTCTGCAGTTTTTTTTGTATTCAACAGGACCCCAATGAATTCTATGGACTGAGATGGGGTCAGGTTGGATTTTTGCCAGTTTATAGTTATGCCTAGACTTCCTGTGGTGTGAAGAGAGTATGCAAAGGCTGCTTCCAATAGATGTCTGGTGGAGGCGGTAATGAGACCTCCAACAGAGACCTCCAAAGCAGACATCCAAGCAACCACTACCTCAAAACAAAACACATGCAACACATAATTCACAAAGTCAGTGTGCCAAACAGTCACAGCCCTTAAGGCTAAACAACATACCTGACACACTTGTAATAGGTGACTCTGTAGTCAGACACACTGACATCCCACTCACCAGGCTGAACAAGGAAAAGGTCACAGTAAGCTGCCTGTTAACACAAGCACTCAGGTCACTCCAAAGCAGGTACAAATATGACTCGGTCATTGTCCATGCTGGTGTGAATGACGAGACATAGAGGAGCTCTCTGATTATGTAGCCCAGGCCTGACATTGAGCAGCATCTTACCCTCACCAAGAATGATGCCACAGTACAAAGACAAAATGATCAATTTTAACAAATGGCTTAAGTATTGGTGTCATTCTAAGATCATTCTAAATTCAATGTCTGTCTGCTTGGGATGACATGCACCTGTCACCCCTGGGCTTTCGGACATTGGCAAAGGCTCTTGACACCCCCATAGTGCCTTTTTTAGGCAAGGCTCAAAAGACAAACCCACCTCCCTAAAAAACACAAGTAAAAAGAAACTAAGGGTAATGCTGCTCAACGCCAGAAGTCTAAACCTCAAGATGCATGCTCTCGAAGCCCTCCTCAGTATGGAGAACATTGATGTCTGTGCAGTGACAGAAACCTGGTTCAAGGCTCCAGAGAGCACCCCAGCACTACCAGGTTATACCTCATATCATGCTTTTCAGCCCCAGAACTTAGACCAAACCACAAAAGGAGGGGGAGTATCCATATTCATCAAGGATACCCACAACTCCAGGTTAGTGGCAATGGAGACCATCCATGTGCAACTAACAGTGGGCAAAACAGCCCTCCAGTTTGTAGCATGCTGCAGACCACCCTCTCAAACTCAGAAACCCCACTCGGCCTTCCTAAAGACGCTGGAGAATATTAAGGTCTCTCCAAACACCATCATATTGGGGGACTTCAACTACCCAAACATAGACTGGGAGCATTACTCAAGCCCCAATACCCTAGCCCAAAGGTTCCTAGAATTCATAAACTCAAATGCTATGCAACAACTAGTCACCTCTCCCACAAGAGGGGAAAACATATTAGACCTGATCATCACAAACATGGGGACACAATGCTCCATACCTGAAGTATACCCCTGGTAAGATCGACCATAGATTAATCATCCTGGAAATCCACATCCCGCCCCCACACCCAGCACAGAAGACCACAGTGAAGAACTTCTCAAAAGCTGACTTCACACTTCTTAAGACTGAAGTGGAATCCTTCAAGGCCCCCGGGCCAGTGGAAACTGCAGCCCACTCTGCTGAATCCTTTATAAAGCTGAATCCTAAGATTCTATGGACACCTACAGGAATGCATGGATCATGCAATCCCAAATAAAACCAAGACCCATTCCCAGGCATCCTGTCTGGTGGACCCCAGCCATTAATAAGCTATACAACAGAAGGAGGAAGCTACTACATGATAGAGCAAAATCCATAAATGGGAAGGCATCTCTGATCAGTACTAGCAAAAAACTACGATCACTCATAAAATCATCCAAGGCCAACTTTGAGAGAAAAATTGCACAAGACACTAAAGATAATCACAAAGCTTTCTTTAGTTATGTTAGAAACCTGAGTGGAAACTCCCAGATATACTCAGAGTTAGTCCAAAATGACAAAAAATGCACTGAACCCATAGACATTGCCAACATACTAGCAGACAGGTTCAGTGCAAATTTTTCTCCCCCCCCCCCCCCAAAGGGACAAATATCTATCCCAGCAGAGTGTTGCCTCCCTGACATCTCAGATGCCCAGGTGAGAGCCACCCTCTCCAAAGCTAAAGCTTGACGAGCCTGTTCTACAAAGCTATGGAGAGGATCATTATGGAACTCATTAACAAAGACATTGGGGACCTACAGACACTGGATCCTATGCAATTCGGCTTTGTTAAGGGCAGATCCTGCCTCTTGAACCTGGTTGACTTCTTTGAAAAAGTCACCAAGGCCATTGACGAGGGTAAGGTAGTTCACATTGCCTACCTTGACCTTGCAAAAGCCTTCGATACAATACCCCACTCGGGCATCATAGACAAGCTCTCCAGCTTAAATATAAACCCCTATGTCATAAGATGGGTTGCAAACTAGCTCAATGACAGAACCCACAAGGTCAGAACTGCTGGAGCCATGTCAGACTCTAAACCAGTCACAAGTGGTGTCCCACAGGACTCGGTCCTGGGACCTCTCTTGTTCGGTATTTATTTTTCTGAAGTACAGGCTAACATGGGAGGATTGTGGCTGACCAAGTTCACAGATGACTGCAAACTGGGCACCATAATTGATTCTCCAGCGGACACAAGCATCCTTCAAAAGGGTCTCATAGAAACGGAAAACTGGTGCCAGAGCCATGGCCTTAAACTAAACGCCAAAAAGTGTATAGTCATACCCTTTGGGAAAAACAAAGTGCCCACAAATTACCACATAGGTGGTTATCCATTAAGTACGGAAGAAGTAATTAGGGACCAAGGGTCCCAGGTTGACAGTAACCTCTTGTTTGACACTCACATTGCCAAAGTGGTTAGAAAGACCTTCTATATTGCCCACCTTATTCACATCTAGATCGGGAGAGGTCATTGTGCCCCTTTACTCTTCCCTCATCAGGCCCATAATTGAGTACTGCAGCAACTGGAAAGACCCCAAAAGTACCTCACCAAGAGGATCAAGGGACTCAAGCATATGCCATATGCTGCCCGGCTAAAGAAACTCCAGCTCTACTCAGTAGCATACCGCCTACTCAGAGGCGATCTACACCTGACGTACAAGGCCATGTCCAACCCGGAATTAATGCACATGCTCCACCTCAGAAAATCCAAATCCACCAGAGCTACGCGAGCGAGAGATTTGAACCTCAGCACAGAAATAAATAGGACATGCTGGGGGGACAGATTCATAACCCAAAGGCTCCCTTCACTCTGGAATAAAATCCCAGTCCATGTTAGGCAGAGCCCCTCACTGACTCTCTTCAAGAGAAATCTTGACGAGTGGATGGGAGATCGTAGGTTTACCCCAGGGGTCACTTCTCTGTCACTGTTAGACAGAGGTACAGTAAACTACACCTTAAAATGGGCACAGTATACTCATTCCAAGGGGTGGCGAAAGCCAAACACACTCTGGCTAGGCTTATAAATGCCCTAGGGCAGATAGCCTAGTATGAACCTATGAGCCAGTCAAATAGGTGTGAAAACACCTGGAATCCCTGTAGTCGCAAGTGAGCTGTGACGACTGCCATGCACTTTGTGAACACTTTGGGGGCTGTAGAGAATCTGAAGGGCAGTACTCGGAAATGGTAATGACCGGCTCCCGCACGGAAGCAAAGGAATCTTCTTGATGGTCTGTCCAACCTTTATGTGGTAGTATGCATCTTGAAGATCTATAGAGCACATCCAATCGTCTTTTTCCAAGAGTGGGAGGATAGACTGAATTGTGACCATCCAGAATTTCTGTACCTTTACAAACTTGTTTAATACACTGAGATCCAAAATTGGTCTCCAGTCCCCTGTCTTTTTTGGCACCAAAAATAGTCTTGAGTAGAATCCGGATCCTATCTGGTCTGGGGGGACTACTTGGTTGACTTTTTTCTAGCAGCTTTGAGATCTCTGATGCTGCTTCTTCCCTTTGACTGGGTGGAATGTCGGGAAGGTTTCTTAGGGGGACGGGACAAAGACTGAAGGGGATATGATGACCTCTGGTTATTATCTTTTGTACCCAAGAGTTGGTGGTAATGGTTAGCCAGGCAGAAGGGTACAAAGAGAAATGACCCCAACCACTTCCAGAGGAAAGCAGTTGGGCTGCTCTTCAGGAGTGCTGGTAGGATTGACCAGAGAAAGAGTCTCTGGAACCCTGGTTTCGCAGACCTCCTCTGCCCCGAAAGGGGTGTCTTCCATATGAGTTTCCCCCTCTGTCTCTAGGGTAGAAATTGGCTCATGTCATGGAAAGAACCTTGAGACTTTTTGTGCCACATCTTCCCGCTCTTCTGGTTTCTGGAGAAAGCCCATTGAGGGGAAGAGTAATGGATGCCCATGGCAACGAGGGTCTTACCATCCTGTTCACATCTAGCCAGTGTGTCTTTCACCTTGGGTCCAAATAATGAAGAAGCTTCAATGGGAGCATTCAGAAAGGAAGCCTTGAAGGGTTCCGCGAGGTCACACAGGCGCATCCAGGCATGCCGTCTCATGACTATGCCTGCACCCGCTGCTGTAGCTGCTCCTTCTGATGCATGAGAAATCAGATGCATGGAGGAGTTTGGCACTGATTCAAGGTTGGCTAACTGTGAGGCCACTTTGTCATGGACCTGATTAGACAGCTCCGGCCAAAGTTTCAGAGAGCTCAGAAATTAAGTCTCTTTGAAGCCTGGTGAAATGTGCCATATAATTCAGGGACCTAACCGCAAAGGTTGCTGATGCAAAGGTATGCTTCCCTAATCTGTCCAGTGCCCAGGACTCCTTGTTGGGTGGATGGACAGTCTGGCTCTCTTCTGCCAGATCCTTTTTGGTTGGACCAGTGGGGGTCAGTATCTGGAGGGGACAAGATTTTATCTGGCCTCCGGGGAATGACCTCAACGGTGTCAGGAGCCTTCCATGCATGCTGCACAATGAGCTGGACAAGTTCATCGGCAGGTGGAGTAACCCAGGAGGTAGAGGGCCGGGCACGAAAGGCCTGCAGGAACACAGACTCTTCAGAGGTCGAGTTAGAGGGCTGCCAATCACCTCTCTGTTTAAGGATTTCAAGGATATCTCAGAGGGTGATAGAAGGGACCCTTCCCCATCATCAAAATATGTGTCTTCCATTAGGGAATATTCTGGGGAGTCCACATGCTTCCTCTTACATGAACTCTTGTGATGAACTTCCTCAGAGGGAGATGCTGGGGAAGACAGCGCAAGAGTATCCTGAGGCCCTTGTGCCTGGTGTTCACTAGGGGTGGCTTGTATTAGTTGCGGGCCAGAGAAGGATGGGAAACCTGGTGGCACAGGATCGCCTGCAGTGTCAAGAGCCTTCTCCATAAGTTGATCAACCCGCTAGGAGTAATCAGGTTAGGTTAGTTACTACATATGGTAAAAACACATTCCTTTATGAATGTTATTTCTAGACATTGGGATATACTTCAAGGGGAAGATTCACTCATGGAAGTTGTGGGTGATAGGTGTAATTATTCCTTTCATAAAGGCCGGTCATTGAGCTCTTTGTTCAACCACTACAAAAGGTATCAAAATCAGGATAGGTCTTCTATCCAGAGAACTATGATGAGAGACAAATTGATGGGTTGTAATCCATGTGGACAGTGTTGCAATTGTTCTAAGGTTTATAAAACTGGCAGTTTTACTAGCCAGGATACACCATTTGTGTTTGATATTACTTTTTTTGCTACTTGTAGCACCAGTTGGGTGATTTATCTGGCAAGTTGTACCTGTCCAGCATTTTATGTTGGAAAACCTCTAGACCACTTAGATTGTGGATAAGTGAACATATGAGTGATATCAGGAACTGCAAACAAGCTAGTGCATTGTATAACCATACATGCAAACATAAAACTGGGTCATTTAGATTTACAGTTATTGATTGCATCTTACACAAAACACAGGATAAGGCAGGAGTGCATGAGATACTAAATGTAAAAGAAAAGAAATGGATAGTCAAGCTCGGTGGATTCTTTCCACCTGGCCTGAATGATTATTTTTAAAACCCTGTTCAATTTAACAATTGTTTAATTGATAATTGACTCTTATATGTATATAAGGCTTTGTTGGAGGGAATTTTTTGTCATTTGTTTCACAGATGAAGGCAGCATTGCCGAAACCGGTCTGATGTATTTAGTGAATTTGTTGGTTTGGTGTATTTTTTTAATACACCATGCATGAGTTATAATATATACTTTTCCACACCAAATTGTGCTGGCTCTCTTTTTTGACTTGCGTTACTTAGGATTTTGGGCCGTTGCACTGGCCGTACTTGCGGGTTCTTTACAGCATTAGTTTGTTTATATTTTCACACTTCATCAGATACTTCTTTTTCCAAACAGATCAAAGTTTCTTGATCTGTATACTGTTTTTCACAAATTTGTATTAATGAATTAATAGATAATTTTCATTTGAAGCTTCTGACGTTTTTTTTCTTGTGGAAGTATTTTTCTTTTCTCTAATTTCTCTCTTAATCATTTTGTATTTCTTGTATCTGGAAATTTTGGGCTTTTTGCATAATAGTACCAATACATATTTCTCTCTTATCCTCAATAGTCCACTCTATCGTCTTTATGGCTCTTCTTTGACCTATCAGTTTTTGTGGACTGCTTCTTCCTTCTACAACAGGGGAGGGCATCCTCCCCCTGGGTCTGTTCTGGCCCCATTGTAGGAATGTTTCCGTATTTTGGGGATTCTACACTGTCATTTTTTTTCACACCTGGCACGAGTGCGCCTACCAGGATTGGGCACTTTTTTATCCTATGTCTTGTGCACCCAGCTATCTCTTTTGTCCATGATGTATGCTATATAAATATTATATTTCAGTGTCGCCTTGGTGAGATTTTGTGAAAACAGGGTCCACCTCATGAAGGTACTCACCAAGACTTGAGGATGAATTCAATTTCAGCACTACTACTCTCCTTTGCTTGCTGACCTTTCATCTCTCCATTTGGACCACTCTTTTTTTCCTGTGAGAACTGCAAGATGTATACCAAGAGGATTTTGCTCCATCATGCCTGAAACCTCCAGGCTTGCCTGGAGCACAAAGGCTTTCAGAGCTATGCTGTTGTCTATCTGTCTTTCCTCAGCTACAAAACCACCGAGTAGCAAACTTAAGTACAAAAAATGTTGCTAAAATCTTAGCAATGTACAAGGGGACCATGACAACTTGGCCACTCCTTCAGTCCCACAGAAGTCTGAGGGTATAGGCCCTACAGAATCACAGCATTGTTTGACCCAAGGTGTGGTGTCTTCAGTTTTCACTTACACCCCTGTCTCAGTCTTTTCAGAGGAGGTAGGACTCTGTTTCCTGTAGCCAGGCCTAACAGGCAAACATTGTTATAGCAAATACTGATGACAGCAACACAGAGAGTATTTGTTGGGTACTAACTTGTATAGATTTTCAGAAATGGTTATCTACTTCGGATATGCTCACTATTTCACTGAGCTGTCTTAATGCGGCTCCAGCCATTTCTGCTTCTAGCAAAGAGGTGCAGGAGAAACCACAAGGCCATTCATCAGTACTGACATAAGGACTTATGTCCGAGCAATGTGCACCTGTCTTACTGACATCCGTCTCAGCTCCCCCAATTTTCACTGTAAAAAATTTGTGACAGAATGTGTGGCAGTATGGTGAGAGTCAGCCCCCAACTATGGATCGTCCCTCTACCTTGGGTGAGATCCCACTGGCTAAAAGAAAGTAAGTCCCCTCCTTATCTGAGACATTTGACGGATTTATTTTGTTAGCCTTTTGGCCTCCAGGAGCCTCTTGTGCTTCTGTTATTTCTTCCTTGGGGTCTCCAAGTCTCCTTTGGAGAAGCCCTCATTCTTAAGAGATGCCACTTCCAATGGTACAGCAAGAAAGTTCTCAAATTCCCATAACATAGGGCTCTTAAGCATGGAGGAGCCAAGGCCTTTAGCTATACTTCTACAACCCAGGCGTTTTTCAAGACACCTATAAGAATGCAGCTCCTGAATCATACACTCGGCCTTCTTCCACTAAAAAGCTGGGTTACATTTACTGAGATCAAAAGAAATACAAATGAAGAGAGTGTCTGATAGAGTGATGTTTATGAATCTTGAAATTGATGGTGTAATGATAAATGTTGTTAGTGCATATGCTCCACAAGTTGGGTGTGCGATGGATGAGAAAGAGTAATTTTGGAGTGAGTTGGATGAAGTGGTGGTGAGTGTACCCAAGGGTCAGAGACTAGTGAGTGGACTTCAGTGGGCATGTTGGTGAAGTAAACAGAGGGGATGAGGAAGTTTTGGGTAGGTATGGTGTTAAGGAGAGGAATGCAGAAGGTCAGATGATTGTGGATTTTGCGAAAAGGATGGAAATGGCTGTGGTGAATACGTATTTTAAGAAGAGGGATGAGCATAGGGTGATGTACAAGAGTGGAGGAAGATGCACACAGGTGGATTATATCCTATGTTGGAGGGCCAGTCTGAAGGAGATTGGAGAGTGTAAAGTGGTGACAGGGGAAAGTGAGTTAAGCAGCATAGAATGGTGGTCTGTAGGATGACATTGGTGACCAAGAGGAGGAGTATAAAAGCAGTGCCAAGGATTAAATGGTGGAAGTTAAAAAAGGGTTATTGTGAGGTGGAGTTCAGAGAAGAGTTAAGACAGGCACTGGGAGGCAGTGAAGAGTTACCGAATAGCTGGGTAACTACAGCAGAGCTAGTAAGGGAGACTGCTAGAAAGTCGCTTGGTGTGACATCTGAACAGAGGAAGGAGGACAAGGAGACCTGGTGGTGGAATGAGGAAGTACAGGAGAGTATACAGAGGAAGAGGTTTGTGAAGAAGAAGTGGGATTGTCAAAGAGATGAAGAAAGTAGACATGAGTATAAGGAGATGAGGCGCATGGCAGAGAGGGAGGTGGCAAAGGCTAAGGATAAGGCATATGGAGAGTTGTATGAGAGATTGGACACTAAAGAGGGAGAAAAGGACCTGTACCAATTGGCTAGACAGAGGGACACAGCTGGGAAAGATGTGCAGCAGGTAAGGGTGATAAAGGATAGTGAGGGAAACATACTGACAAGTGAGGAGAGTGTGTTGAGTAGATGGAAAGAGTACTTTGAAGGGCTGATGAATGAAGAGAATGAGAGAGAGAGAGAGAAGGTTGGATGATGTGGGGATAGTGAATCAGGAAGTGTAACAGATTAGTAAGGAGGAAGTAAGGACAGCTATGAAGAGAATGAAGAATGGAAAGGCTGTTGGCCCAGATGACATACCAGTGGAAGAATAGAGGTGCTTAGGAGAAATGGCAGTGGAATTTTTAACCAGATTGTTTAATGAAATTTTGGAAAGTCAGGGGATGCCTGAGGAGTGGAGAAAAAGTGTTTTGGTACTTATAAACATCCAAAAATATATGGGGGACACAAAAGAAATATTTGCTCTAGCTTTGATGCAAAACCTTTCTTAAATAATCTGACCATGCAAAAGGTGAGTAATCATAAAACTAAGCACAGCTATGACATCACTGATGCTTATCCTATGGTTGCTTCCCCAGAGCAGTGATCAGGAGGCACGCACAGTGTGCATCAATAAGAATACAACTCTTGGATAAAGTTATTAAAGGGCAGCATTAGCTTCACACTATGCTTTTAGCCAAATGTCTGTTATTTAGTTCCCCATTGCAGGAACTATTTAGAAGACAGGAGGAGAAAGGTAAGGCAGTGAAAAGTGCAAAATAATTCCTTTCCACGATACCAAAGTAGAACAGAGAATGTATGTCACAAAGATCACTGCTACAGTATTTATTCATATGTGAGAAACGGTGGCAATTATATGTCAACAACCAGTCAAAAACACAAGTTTCAAGAAGAGAAGAACATGAGCTGTAGAAAACTTTTCCATTCCCCAGTACCGAAGTGTAACAGAAATTTTCTGACCCAATAATGGCCCTTTTTCGGAAACACTACTATGATGTGTAATTTTAAAAAAAAGGCCCTTGACAAAGGCCGAGAGGAGATCAGCAAATGGGGTAAGCAGTCAGACAGTGGAAGGGGGAATGATCTCTCCCAGTCAAGAGAGTGCCTTTCAGCTTTGGCTACCCCATTCTTCTGCTCACCTCCCCCATCACATCATCTTTAAAAAAAAAAATGCTTTCTCACTTCAAAAGCAAGTCATTCAAGCTGATCTTAGATCTGTGGCTGTTGGCTGATGGGAGTCACAGCTTCAGTTCACTCTTAAGTAGGAGGATTGTCTTTCCTGTTGTTAGCCAGGCTGGTGTCTGTTTGAGATGCGCATATAAATAGTTCTTACTCATGGCTAAATCTTTGTGCAAAGTTGTTAATACTTTTAGCGAAATGTTATGTACTGCATGTGGGCCTGGGGTTATCCAGTTAGAGGCTTTTCTTAACTTTATTTCAATCTCATTGGCTATTATGTCATCTCATTTAATGTCATGCACCTTTAAACTTCTTATTCTTTCTTTAACTTCTTCTATCCATTTAGCATCTTTGTTATGTTCCACAGTGTCTTCATAGACATTTTTCCAAAATGTAGCTATTAATTTGTGAATTAATTAATTTCCTTTCCCCCCTCATGGTAATGTCACCCATACTGCCAGATCAGATGGCCTTAGCTGGGCCCATCCTAAATGAAATGCTTCCTTCAGCAGCAGTAAGAAGGGTTCTGCCAATGCAGCAAGAAAACAGATTTTAATAAAGTGTTCCTGGTGTTGGTGGAAAACTGGCAGTGGAAACCATTTGTCACTCTCTCCAAGCTAACCAGGTTTCCATTAGTAATAAAGTTCAGGGTTAGGCCTTCAGTTTGTGCTCCCTTTACAGTTGCCAGGTGACCTTATATTATCCAGGACAAGAGTGATGCATATCCACACATTACAGTCTGCAGGGATCACAGGAATTTCCTGAGTTTTATAGCAGGGTTTCAGCATTCCATAGCTCCCAGCATATTCATTTTAGCTTAGTAAACCCTTTTCCTGGTAGTCATCACCTCTGATGCAGGGTCTCTAAACTTCATGCCATTGTGACTACAGAGCTCAACATAATTTTTTCATCAGGGTAGGATGTTTTTCAGGACCAACCCACCTTTCATGCCCAGTGTGGTTTCTGAGTCAACCCTGAACCAAACTACCAAGTTGCCAGTTTTCTTCCAGGAAAGTCAGAGTGGAAGACAGAGGCATCTTCTTTTTCAGCATGTGTAGATGTGGCTGGGCCATTATTTAGCCATAACCAAGGAGATTAGAACTTCTAACCAGTTATTCATCTCCTCCAGACTAGGTAAGCTAGTCCAACAAGGATCTAAATGATGTCCTTCTATTCTCAGGTTCCAGTATTCTTACTGTGGGATCCTCTGCCTCAGGTGGCTCGAACATCGGCTCCTATACAAAAGCTTAAACCTGGCTGCTGTTGGTGCATGGGACATCACACGTAGGGCCATAAACCCAGGGACCTTAAATGTGACATCTGCATGCACAGACCTCAGAACTGTTCTGCCGCAGTCGACCGTCAGATCGATCGCATAGCTCATCTCCTTCAAGGTGCCTAATGCTAAGTATCCCATTGGGAAATTCTTATTTTTATTAATTGCTTGACCTTGGTTTGCTTGGTTGTTCTTAGCCAATGTCCGCTAAGAAAGGTAAATGCAGGTGCAGACATCAAATTCTGCATAAGGATGTCCATGATCATTGCATATTCTGTTTAGGCTGGAAACACGATCATACCTCCTGTGCCATCTGCCACTCTTTCATGCCTAAAATGCTTAGAAGCCATCCGGCTGCCCTCAATTTATATTTGGAAAATCAGAGACTTAAAAAGTTAGTGCTAAAAATGGATCTGGAGTTGTCTGCCCAGATGGAACTACCGAGAAAAAAAGGCCAAGGTTTCACGGCCTACTACCTCTGACCCTCCATCGGACACCCCTCCAACCACCAATATAGGGGCTGAGGGACATCCATTAGAGCTGTCTATTCAGCGTCTCCCATCGGGGAAGCCGCTTCTAAAGTACTGGCCGCTGAAGTTACTTCTAGGGCTGCCTCATGTCAGCCTGCCCACAAGTAGTCCTTTCAGGATAGAAACAATACCAACAATGCGTGACTGCTTCACCCACCTCCCCCTTTCATCCCACCTCTCCCACTGTCTGGCCCCTTGGAAAGAAATCACTAGACCGCTGGGTTCTGGCAATAGTGGGAAAAGGATATTTCCTATCTTGGCAGGAAAGGCACACACCACAGAGCATCCCCTTCCCACCCAAGAACCAACTTCACCTAATTCCTCCCATTATCTGAGACCTATTGACTCAGGGAACCATAGAACCCGTCCCACAAGGCCAAGAAAGAAAATGTTTCTACTCTAGGCTATTCCTAGTACCAAACTAGGATGGCCCACATGGAGGCCAATCCTGGATTTATCTTTTCTAAACCTCTTCCTAAAAGTCCCTTCCTTCAGAATGCTATCTCTCCAAACTCTACTTCTACTGTTGCCACCCAAAGCATTCATGGCCACTTTGGACCTGAAGGAGGCTTACCTCCACATCCCCATACATCTAAACCACAGGAAGTACTTATGTTTTGCTGGGCCCTGTTCTCATTTTCAATTTACTGCCTTGCCCTTTGGTTAATCCACTGCACCAAGGGTCTTCACCAGATGCCTAGCTCCCACAATAGCCTACTGCAGGACCAAGGGCATTCAAATCTACCCCTATCTGGATGATGTTCTTGTTCTTGCAGAAAAGGAAAATACCCTCAAAAACCATCTGCATTTCTCCATGTCTCTGCTACAAGGGTTGGGGTTCACACTCGACCTCGCCAAATCATCCCTTTCACCAGAGCAGAACAAAGTTTTCCTGGGATGCAGGATTTGGACAGACCTGATGAAGGCCTTCCTTCCTCAGGACAAAGTGGCTTCCCTGATCAACCACTTCCAGGACCTTCTCCAGGCTGACCAACTGTCAGCCAGACAGTTCATGTGACTTCTGGGCCTTATGGCAGCCATAATGCCTATGTTACCACTAGCCAGGATACACATGAGGAAGCTACAATGGTATCTAAAGAATGTGTGGTCCCAACACAGCCACCCTCTAGACTTCCAAATACCCTTCTTACCCTGCCTAAAAACAGAACTAAAGTAGTGAATTCAATGGATACAGTCAAATCCAGGCTTACCCCTGTTACCCTCCACACCATCTCAACACATGCACACAGATGCCTCAGATCTGGGCTGGGGGGCTACCATGAAGGGCCTCAAGGTGCAAGTACTGTGGGAGGCACCCCGCCTGTCTCCCTCTGCTACAGCCAGGCCCCCTGCAAATCTTCACAGACAACACCACTGTTATGTGGTACATCAACAAACAGGGGAGGACCAGGTCTTACCTCCTCTGCAGGTTGGCAATGCAGACTTGGGTATTGGCCGCAGGGAGTCTATATCCCATCCCAGGACAACCACCAAGCGGATGCTCTCAGCAGATCATTCTCTCTACATCATGAGTGGATGTTGCACAGAGAAGTTTTTCTAGACATTATCCACTGGTGGGGCACACCACAAATAGATTTATTTGCCTCCCCCCAGAACAAACTGAGAAAATGTTGTGCCGAGGACCACTTCACTAGCTTGAAGAGTGGATGCCTTCACCATCCCATGGAAGGGACAGCTTCTGTATGCCTTTCCTCTCATTCAGAAGATCCTCCTGAAAATCAGGAGGGACTTGCCAAAAATCTTGCTGGTGACTCCCTACTGGGCAAGGCAGCATTGGTGCCCCCTACTACTATCCCTCACCAAGGGCAATCTCCACAAGTTACCCCACGTGGTGGACCACCTCACACAACAGAAGGGAACTCTCATCCATCCACACCTGGAGATGCTGTACCTAAACACTCTGGCTGATAAACTTTTAGTACCCTTCACACACCGCTACAATGGGGATGTGCTTTCTGTCCTGCATGAGGGAAGGAAACCTAACACAAGAAGATCCTACATTTCAAAATGGGAAAGATTCTCCAAATGGTGTCACCAAAGCCATAGGGACCCCTTTCAAGCAGATGTTCCTCTAGTCTTAGCCTATGTGTGTGAGTGAAAGTGCACCTGCTGCTGTGTCTGCCTGCTTACCCTTGGACCCTCCTGGTTAGATGTTAAATTGTTCTTGAAAGGGGTGTTACACATTAGACCACTGAGGAAGCAAACCCCACTGCCTTGAGACCTCAGTTATGTCCTGGAAAAGCTTACACTGGGCCCATTTGAGCCAACTGGTTCTGCATCCCTGCAGATGTGCACATGGGAAACAGTCTTGCTGATAGCCCTTACCTCAGTATCAGAGTTACAGGCACTAGTGGCATGCCCTCCCTACACTATCTTCCACAAAGACCCTGCACACCAACCCCTCCTTCAAGGCCAAAGTGGTCCATTCACTTACCCACTTTCTTCCCCTCTCCTAAAAATGACAGTGAGAGAATACTACATTCCCTGGATGTTCACAGACCATTAAGATTTTACTTGGACAAAACTAAGACCATTAGAAAATCAAATACACTTTTTGTATCCTTTCATCCCAGAGCCCTGGGCAAAGCAGTTTCCAAACAAACTATCTCCTGTTGGATCAGGGAAACTATCTGCTTCTGCTACTCCTACCACGGAAAGGACTTGCATCAGGAGGTCAGGGCACATTCTACTATGACAGTTGCCTCCTCCAGGGCCTTCTTTAAGGGCCTAGACACAGCTTCTATTCTTGAGGCAGCCACCTGGTCCTCTATACATACATTTACCAAACATTACAAATTGGACAATATATCCAGAGCCACAGCAGGTTTCGCAAGAGCAATCCTTTTCTGGAATCCACTACCTCTACCTCCACCCTTCCTCCTTCCTAAGCTGTGGTACTCTCCCACAGTATGAATACTGCAACATGAGAAGAGAAAGACTTAGAATAGTTGTGTAAAATCTTACCATAACTATAGATGTCCTCCTCTTCCATGTTGCAGTATTCCTTCCCTCCCTCCTGACCCCTTGTATTACTCTCAACCTGTCTGTGAGGTGTCATAGAGCCTCTACCTATACTATGGCCATGCTGGCCAGTCAGTTGCATTTCACTGGTCTGGAGGACATTTGGCATCACCTAGGCTATTGTCTAACTGGGCAGTCACTTCTGAGGTCTGTACATGCAAATGTCACATTTAAGGTCCCTGGTTTATGGCCCTGTGTGTGACATCCCACGCACCAACAGAAACCAGGTGTAAGCTTTTGTATAGGAGCCGACGTTCTGGCCGCCTGAGGTGGAGGATGCCACAGTAAGAACACTGCAACATGGAAGAGAAGGACATCTATGGTTATGATAAGATTTTGCACGACTATTCTATCTCCAAATAGTTAGTAAACAGCACTGCCTTTTGCTGTGATTATCATAGAATGACCTGACAGGGGCATGTTATGACCATACAAAACCAGTGACTGCTACTACATTTTTTTCAGGAATATGTCTGCCCATGGGCATCTGTGAAGCATCTGCCTTTTCCAAGCTCTACGAGCTGGTTCTTATCTCTAGATGTGTAGCAGGGTTTGCCATTGCAGTCCTGTAGAGTATGATAGCTTCAACACTCTTAAGCCCAGGATCATATCAGGAATAACACTGTGGCAGTCATTCCCTATGAGAAGCACAATGCAGCCACATAGTAACTTACTTTAGGATAACATACTCAGATACAGGCATCATTGTAACAGTGTACATGCCTACCCTCCTCACAATGCAGCCACATAGTAACTTACTTTAGCATAAGATCCTTGGTCACACTTCTGCCCCTGGGTGGTTTATTTTTTCTAAGACTATATCACATATATATATTGTTTGTCTGCAGGCTGGGGTGCAGTAGATGTCCAAAAAGGTCATAGCTGATATCCTACCTGGACATCATTCCCCGTACCATTTGTTGTGGATAACTTTTCTTCTTACACAAAACGGCAGTGAAGACCATTTGGGATGCTCTCTCCTTTATATCAGGTTTTAGACTCACGTCCTCACCATGTGAGTGAGACCAGCCCATGCAGGGGATTTCCAAAGCTGTAGAAGCCATGCAAGATGAAAGATGCCTGCCTGTGACTACAGGAAACACAGTGGCTCAGTCAAACATAAAAGAGCACTTAAAAAAACAAATAAGTGAGCACTCATGAAGACCTGTCTCTTGAAGTATAAACAATTTTATTACACAATAATGCAACAATCCACATGAACGCCAAACAC
The DNA here is from genome assembly GCF_019279795.1 of Protopterus annectens. Lineage (NCBI taxonomy): Eukaryota > Metazoa > Chordata > Ceratodontiformes > Protopteridae > Protopterus > Protopterus annectens. Next base: position 1,362,200,512 of record NC_056746.1, read on the forward strand.
TTAACATTTCACCGCATTTTCGTCAACCACTCGACTTCCTCAGATGTATGCATACCCAGTCACTGTGCCTATTAATATACCCTATCCAATTACAAACCACCTAATTAAAAACAATGTAAAAATGCAAAAAGTCAAATATTCTTGCTCAAAATTAAAAATGAATAAATATCTAGTTGTACTTAACTATATTAAGACCAATACTTAAAAAACAGTATATATTAAAAACCATAATATACAAATACAAAAAAATGATATTCAATTATTCAGACATTTCTGTAACTTTCTTATAAACCACTCATATGCTGCCATCTAGTGACCAAAATGAAAAGTTAAAGTTTGGCTGCCCCCAATTTTAAAAGGGGTGCCAGGGAGACCGAATCATTCAGAACTGGATGTTTTGCGACTTCCAAAACCAGCTGTCAATACAGCTTCCTGTATTCTAATCTAGTCTCCCATGGACCCCCTCATTTGTCCATGGGGACTACTTCCAAAACCAAAAAATAAAAAAATAGCTTCTTGACAAACCACAGTATGTCTAAATAAAGCATTATTACAGTTTTTATTCTTAATGTCATAGCTCTGCTCATACATTCTAGCCCTTAATTATTTTTGGCTTTTCCTATATAGAAAGATGGACATTTACTACATAGTGCTATGTAGACCACCCCACCTCATTATTGTTAGTTTGCGAAACTATTACTATTAATGCATTTGTTCCTGTCCTTCCGATAAATGCTCTCACCAGTTTTCAAAAAATGACATTGTGGGCAGCAACCACATTTGTATGTACCTTCCTTACCCCCTTTAATATTGGGCTTCTTATTATTTTCTAACAAGTTCTTAATATTGGCACCCTTCCTGTAGGTGAACTTGAGGGGTTTGTTAAAAATAAAATCCAAATCAGAGATACAGAAAATCTATCCCATTCCCTTTGTATAATGTCCCTAATAATGAATGCAGCATCGTTATAGTCTGTTGTAAAAGCTCCTTCATAATTATTCTGGGTGATCAGACCAGTCTCATTGATTGAATCCCCATTTCCTTTCCCTAATAATGGGGCAAATCTGTTTTTTCTTCCTTCTGAAACTTCCATGTTTTATTCCTTCAAGTAAGACATCAGGGTAACCTCTTTCTTTGAACATACTTGTTAGTTTACATTCATTCAAAAAATATGTATCATCCAAAGTCGTACAGTTTCCCCTTACAAATTGCCCTTTCACTGAACCCCTCCTTTTGGTGAAAAGGGTGTGTGCTCGTGTAGTGTAAAAAAAGAGTCTGAATAAGTTTCTTTTTCTAAAGACCTATCATGGTCTTTCCTAATAGTAATGTCCAAATAGTTCACATACTGATAATTTATGTCATAGGTAAATCTTAAAACAGAAGTAGTGTTAGAAATATATTTAATAAAATCTAAAAATGTTTTCCTCTGACTCAATCCAAAAAATACAAATATCCATGTAACGCTTATACAACATCCAACAATTGACAAATTCTGAATTAAAAATAAAATTTTCTTCCCAGTATGACGAAATAATGTTGAGGCATAACTCGCTCCCATTACTATGCCATTCAATTGCTGGAAGAATTCCCCCTCGTAGTAAATACAATTATTCCTTAAAACCACATCCATAAGTGTCAGACAGGCTTTAAATTCATTGTCGTTAAGTTTCCCATATTTAACTAATGCATCCTCAAACCACACCACACCAAACCCTTGTGGTGTGGTATAGAAGCAAAAAGGTCTACCACATCAACATTAATAAAAATAATCTTGTCATTAAATAAATTGGAATTAACACATTTTAGTAAATCCCAAGAATCCTTAAGGACATTAGTTGCCAACATAGAGAAGTCCTAGGGGGCAGTCACTGAACCCTCTGAAGAACACTATTGGTCTTAGGGGTGGATCAACTCCAAATATAGAGGGTTCTCTTCGCCTATCATTGTATAAAAACGTATATGTCTCAATGTCTATTGTTCCCTCTAATAAAAGATAATTAAGAATTACAAAGTTTTTTTTACTGGCAATATTAACTTCGTTAATTGATACTCTGGAATATTTGGTAGTGTCCTCCAGCATATTCATCATTTTAGCTTTGTAAGTAATGGTGTTCATGTAGACCATGCCACCCCTTTGTCTGGTTTCATCACTCTGAGCAATTTATTACGCCTTAGTTCATTCAATAAGCACCTCTCATCTCTAGTTAAAATTAGGGAATACTTTATTCTGTTGTACCCCTTTTCTTAATTCATTCTCTCATAAAGCCTCAAAATTCCTCAATGTGGATGTAACTGTTCTTTCCTGTCCATTGAAAACAAACTCAAAATTATTTTTTCTTAAAAATTATTTTAGGTCTATTATGACCTTATTCAAATCTGACTTTGTTCTGGGAATGAATTTAAAACCTTTAAAAAAATAACAAAATAAAATGATTTTCATTAATGGGTACACTACTATAATTGAAAATGTGATATCCTTTAAAAATGTACTTAACATTGTCTTTTAAAATTTTGTCATGCTGTAAACCAATATTGTCTATCTCCTCCACTGGTTCTCCATGAAATTCTTGTTGCCCCTGTTGTAGTTGTAATAAACTGGTTCTCTGTTCCTTAGCCTCTCTGATCTTCAGAAAGACGGGAACTCTAAAGGGTCATTTAAATTGTAGGGAGCTCCTCTCAAATCATAATTATCATCATGCGTTTGAACATCCTGTTTGCTAATATCCCTGACGTCTCTTTAACCTTCACTATAATTACTGAAATAAATCTTAGGTTTGGGGTAACGTTTGTTGTCTGTACTCCTTTAAATTCCTATCACTTTTTCGCATCTTTCTATTGTAAATACTACTACACCTACCTTCTAGTTTACGTAAGTTGTCATACTATTTGGTTTTCTCAATTTCAACAGTAAACATTAAATCATTTAAAGTATGCTGGTTAGTCTGCTCCTGGTATCTAAATAAAATATCCATTTCTTTTTCGTTCTAATTATTGCTTTAACAATATCTGTTCCACACCTATCAAATATCTGAACAAGCTCTTTGTGGAAATCAGATCTTTCACAAACTTTATTTGGGTATTTCCATACCTTTAAACCTTTAGGCACAATGTTCAAGTTCATGCATTCTTTAAGGTATGCATTTTCTAGATCAAGAATCTTGTATTTAAGTAAAAAGTCAACAAACTTAAATTTTTAGCATAACTATCATTCTCCCTGTGTAAATCATTTTGCTTAAAATCATTAAAAACAAACTTTTTCGTTACAAAGGTTTTAAAGTCAGTAGAATGGTTCCATGATGGAACTTGTAAACAGTCTTGTCTGCCATTCGCATTAATGCCAACATCTCCATTGTTGTCCAAGGTTACAGAATAAAATTGTTCAGTATTTTCCAGTAGAATATTCGGAAAACCATCACAAGTTGCTCCATTTAAAATATTCCTCTGTGAACCAACTCCATCTCCTCCATTCTGGGAATTAAACCCCTCACAAATTTGTTCAGGTCTGTTAGTGTTAGCTTCCTGGTTTGCAGGCAGAGAAATGTTGGAAGCCAGCGTAATCATGGATTGGCAGACTGGGGTTAGCATGTCTACCAACTGTGTAAGCTGGCCAATCATCTTCCTGATCTCTCCCAGTTCTCCGCCTCTAGTTTTGTCATCCTTTTCATGTTCAGGAGTCCTTCCATCTCAATAAAAGTACTCCACACCACAAAAACAGAGATGAAAAGTGCTCAAAGTACAAAAAAACACTTAAAAACCAAAGAAGTGAACATTCATGACCTGTTCTCTTGAAGTACAAACAATTTTATTACACAATAATGTAACAATCCACATGAACATCAAACACTTGTTTCACCACATTTTCAACAACTCGACTTCCTCAGATGTATGCATACCCAGTCATTGTGCCTATTACTATACCCTACCCAATTACAAACCACCCAATTAAAAACAATTAATGTAAAAAATCAAATATTTTTGCTCAAAATTAAAAATGAATAAATATCTAGATGTATTTAAAATCTGTATTAAGACCAATACTTAAAAAACAGTATGTATTAAAATCCATAATATACTAATACAAAAAAAAAAGTACATTCAATTATTCAGACATTTCATTAGCTTCCTTATAAACCACTTATACTCCCATCTAGTGTCCAAAGTGACAAATTAAAGTTTGGCTGCCCTCAATTTTAAAAGGGGTACCAGGGGAGACTGAATCTTTCAGACCTGGATATTTTATGGCTTCCAAAACCAGTTGCCAATACAGCTCCCTGTATTCTAATCTAGTCTCCCCTGGATCCCCTCATTTGTCCATGGGGGACTACTTCCAAAACAAGAAAATAGCTTCTCGACAAACCATAGTATGTCTAAATAAAGCATTAATACAGTTTTTGGTCTTAATGTCATAGCCCTGCTCATACATTCTAGCCCTTAATTTTCTTTCGGTTTTTCTTATATAGAAAGATGGACATTTATTACATAGTGCTATGCAGACCACCCCATTAGTGTTACAGTTTGCAAAGCTGTTACTCTTAATGCGTTTGTTCCTGTGCTTCAGATATATGCTGTCATCAGTTTTCATATATTAAATATCCAGATCTGAATGATTCAGTTTCCCTGGCACCCATTTTAAAATTGAGGGCAGCCAAACTTTAATTTTTCATTTTGGCCACTAGATGACAGTATATGAGTAGTTTATAAGAAAGTTAATGAAATGACTAAATATCATTTTTTTATTGGTCTTAATATAAATCTCAATACAAGTAGATATTTATTCATTTTTAATTTTGAGCCAGAATATTTGATTTTTGTGTATTTTTTACATTAATTGTTTTTAATTGGGTAATTTGTAATTGGATAGGGTATATTAATAGGCACAATGACTGGGTATGCATACATCAGAGGAATTTGAGTGGTTGATGAAAATACGGTGAAACCTTAAGCGTTTGACGTTCATGTGGATTGTTGCATTATTGTGTAATAAAATTGTTTATACTTCAAGGATTCGGGTTGACCTTCATAAGTGCTCACTTCTTTGTTTTTTTTAAGTGTTTTTTTGTACTTTGAGCACTTTTCATGTCTATTTTTGTGGTTTGAAACATAAAAAAGCCTCAAATTAGCGCATGTAAGTTAGAACCCTAATTCTACACTACGCTTTTTTTCCAACAGAATTATTGTGCAGAATGTGATGGTGGATTAGCACCCCCAATCCCCAAGTGTGATGGTACAAATACACCACTGTTAGCAATGTGACATCCTGATGGCAGGATGTCACACACTGGTGTCAAGATGGTTGGCACTGATAGGGCTTCAGTCCTACCACTGCCAGGCAAGGATGAAGTAATAGCAAGAAAGTGCACACAAGTTTGTTGCACCAGCTGTTTGTCAAATACAACCTGGCCCCAAGGGATGCATGCCAATCTAGTAACAATGTTTCCAGCACATGTACCATTATTGAAAGAAATTGACTGAAACTAATGTCAGTGGTGAACCTTGGAAGACGTTTTTTGCCCCCCCCCCCCAAAAAAAATATGCCAATTCCAAGGTTGCACAACAAGAAAGAAAGGTGAAAACTCCACTGTTGATGAAAGTGGTTTGGCAAATTTCCATTGATCTTATTATATTCTGTGGAATCATTGTCAATTGATTGACATGATCCTGCCCAAGCAGCGTAAAGGTAATATGCATTGCACACTCAGACTGGACTGCATACATGTAACTTACAGAACTGCATCCTTGGCCAAACACTTCCAGGCCCGTCTCATCACCCTGTCTGTGAGTAAATGTGTCCAAGTGCCCCTTTACCACTCTAACTGCCTTTCACACAAAGTTTTATTTACAAACTCTCTCACACACACACATCCAGGGAAGGCTGACAGAATTCTCCATAACCCACAGCTTTCTTACTGGCACAGTGGTAATCCCACCACTCTTTAGTTTTAGAGCCAGAGACTCCCATTTTCAGGCTGCTCTGAAAGAAAAAAGGCAGACATGAAATACACCAATTAATATTTCTTTCACTAGCAGTAGGCCTTACACAGTCTAATGGGAGTTATGTACAACACAGCTTCTTAGCAGACAGTGTATATAATGAGTTCCCTCTTTTCGGCTCAACAGCCACTTAGCAGGTCTACTTAAACCATCTTTGAATAAAAAACAACTCTAATGGAGAAGCCATGGGACTGACCTATTTGCTTCTCCTCTGAATTACCAGCTCAGGAAATTCTGATGCAGGTATCCATGTAAGGACACCTGGACAATGAATGTCATTCAGTTTATTGGAACAGTCCATGTAAGGACACCTGGACAATGAATGCCATTCACTTTATTGGAACAGGGTGTAAGCTGTAAATATTCCCAATATTTCCCCTCCTCAATTCTCTTCAAAGCAAGAGAAGACAGAGCAATCATCCTAATAGTGACCTTTTCCCGAAACAACACTGGTTCACTCAACTGGTATACTTATGCAGAGAAGAACTGTTTAGTTTTCATACCCCTTACCATTTGTTGACCCACTGGTTATGGGTATCCCAGTGCACCTAACGTTGAACAGTCTGAAACCTGCAGCTTGGAAGCTAGAAGCCGGATTCTCTTCTGGCATTCCTTTCTAGTGATGTTTTGTACGTACTCCAGGAAGCCTGAAGTCTGCCTCCAGGAAATCAATCATACATGGCAAAGTGAAAAATATTTTTTAAATTCATAGACTGTTACTAGGCTAGCCATCTGGGGGGCTTTCTAAACCTAGCCAAGTTTTCTTGAAAGAATAATGATGTCCTGTATCCAAATAGCACATTGAGGGCCAGACATTTATAAACTAACTCTGTCCATAAGGGACATGGTTGCCAGGCCCGGTTTAAATTTCCTGTTCCTCATCCACTTGTCTAGGTTGAGCTTAAACTGGGTAATAGATGAACTCAGTTTCACATGGAAGGGCAGTATCTGGGACACATGTCTGTCTGTCCAGCATGTTCTGTTTAACTCACAGACCAAATTCAGGTTCCTAGATGTTGTATTTATGGTATTAATTGACTTACGATGTAGGAGATTTGTAAGTGTGGGACTTGCAGATGCCTTGTAAGACATAGATCACCCCTCAGCAATCTATAGGAGATGGAGTAGAGGGAAAGGGCTTTCAGGCAAGTTTATTAAGCCTTGTATTCTTTCTGTAAGTAACCTTTGAGGTTACTCTAGTTGATGCATATGCCTGGTCAGGTACATATCAAAGGGAGCACTGCATTCTATGATTGGTCTGATAAGGGCAGAGTACATTGGAATAGTGACCTCTTTGGACCTAGATACCATGCCCTTACTTATAAGTTGTACAATATAAAAGGACTTCCTCACCACTGTCGCCACATGGTGGTTGAAGGCAAGGCTACTGTCTTCATGTGTACCCAGATCCCTGACTACTAGGTTGAAAAAACATGGTAATTAGCCAGGATGGTTGATTTCCCAAATGGTACAATTATGCATTTCTTAGCATTGAGTTTAAGACCATGGCTTTGGCACCATTTGTTAGTCAGAAATACAACTTCTTGAATAATGCTAATGTCTGCATGGGAGGTGTTGATAACCCCCAACTTGCAATCATCTGCAAACTTAGTCAGCCACAAACCTTCAGCATTTACTTCCATTTCATAGAAATAGATGTCAAAAAGGAGCAGGCCTGGTACTGATTCCTGGGGGACTCCAGTAATGACTGGCTTCTTGGTGGAGGTGACCTCACCTATTTTGACCTCCTGGGTCCTATAAATGAGCCAGTTGGCAATCCAGAAGATGATAAAATGATTTATACCTAAATTAGTGAGCTTGTCTGAGTGGGTATTGTGTCAAGAGCCTTGGCCAGGTCGAGGTAAGCTGTGTGTACAGTCTTAACTTCATCCAGTGCTTTGGTGACCCTCTCAAAAAAAGTCCACCAGATTTAATAGGCATGATCTTCCTTTAACAGAGCTGAACTGTGATTGGTCCAGTGTTTGCAGGTTTCCTATGTCCTCATTTATTATGTCCATGAGGATTCATTCCATGGCCTTACATATGAGGCTGATAAGACTTATGGGCCTGTAGTTACCTAGATCAGTGTTTGGACCTCCTTTGTGGAGGGGAATAACTGCAGCAATCTTCCATTCCTTGGGCACAAAACCAGGCTCTAGTTGAAAAGTAATTCAAGTGGACCAGAGAGGTCATGTTTCTTGCTGTTTATTAAATATCCCAGGATGTTATCGGGGTCCATTGATACAGTGTTTTTGGCCTCAAAGTGCATTGATAAGCTGTTCTCTAATAATGGTTGGGAGGATTGTGTTATGTGGTATTTCCTTTGAACTATCGGGGGGACTGGGGGAGAGAATTTTGAGCTGAACCTGTCAGACAAAAGGTTGGCACTGGTCTCTGGTTCAGTATGGGTGATGCTATTTACAATAAGTTCTAAGGATTGTTGTGTATTTCCTCTGAGGTAACAGACATAGCTGTAGAAAGCTTTGTGATGGTCCTTTGCCTGAGAAGCTATTTTTTTTTTTCAAATTTAGCCATTGAAGTATTAACTAATCCTCTTAGCTGTCAGTTTAGTATGTATGGCTTTGTTCCTTGTATGCTTGGCCAAGATTTTTTTTCTGTTGTTGTATAAGTGACCAATATTGTGATTCCACCAGGGTGGCTTGTCTTTTGAGTTTGTCTTATTCTTAATATGAGTGGACACAGCTCACTCTATACAGCTATCAATGACTGTACAGAGATTTTGTACATAGCTCAGTGTATTCTATGGTGTTTACTGAGTTTGGAGGTGCTTGGAATTTAGCCAGTGTGTTGCTTAGTAGAGAGAGGTTAGCCTTGGAATAGTTCCTGAAGGTTTTTGATTTCACTGGATCCCTGGATTTAATTTTTATTTCAACTAATACTGCTTTATGGTCAGATCTGACTAGCAAAGATATTACATTGGATGAGGAACATTGCTGCCCCCCATGTTCATAAGTACAAGGTCAAGGATGTTTGTACCCCTGGTAGGAGAATGGACCAACTATTCCAGGGTGTTGGTATTAAAGTTTAGAAATCACTGGGCTTGTGCATTAGAAGTGGTGTAGGATTCCCAGTCTATAGCAGGGTAGCTGAGATCCCCATGAATATCATATTGGGTTGAACAGTGAGGGATTCTAGTACATTGAGATAGGTAGTATGGGTTTCCTGGGACATGTTGGGGACCTATAGGTTGCAAGGATGTGGTACGACACCTTGTTTATGGCGAGTTGCACATGTATGAGTTTCAGTGGGTCATACACTTTATTGTGGATGTGAGGTTGGTTTTAATACAGACTGACACTCCTCCACCTTTAGTTCTTTTCTGTTCAGTAGCTGGTCTAAAGGTTAGAAAGGCATTATAACCTTGCACTGCTGGGGTACTTTCAGTGACTTTAAATCATGTCTCTGTTACTACACAGATGTCTACACTATCCAGGAAGAGGATGGTTTGCAGGAAGTGGAGTTTCTTGTTAAGACTTCTAGTATTGAACAGTACGACCTTTAGACATTCCTTCATAGATTCAGTTAAATTGGTAGGTTTATTAGTTTGGCATTGCCTAAAAAAGGCACTGTGGAAAAAGTCTTTGCCAATATCCAAAAGCCTAGAGGGGATATGTGCAGACCATCTCTGGCAAATCAGTGTAGTGTGTCAACCATGTCCTTCCAGGCCATCAGATATTGTACCCCCTGGATTGACACCAGAAGCTAAGCCAATTGTTAAAATCAATTATTTTCTGTTGGTAACATGATGTCATCCTTGGAGAAGGTAGTATGCTGCTCAATGCTAGGCTCATACTGCCTGAGTCACATAATAAGTGAGCTCAATCATGCCTTGCTTTATGTAGTCAAGGGAGGTACGTCTCAGGTCATTAACACCCACATTGAGTGTGACGGGGTCATACTGGTACCTGTGGTTCAATGACCTGAGTGCCTGTGTGACTTAATGGATCTTAGCCCTGGAAAGGCAGCTAACCATGACTCTCTCTCTGTTCAGTCTGGTGAGGGAAACATCAATGTGTCTCACTATAGAATCCAAAATGACCAGGAAATTTGGCTGTTTGCTGGTTTGCCTTAAGGGCTTAGCAGTGGAGGCACTGGTTACAGTGTTACCTAGTGTAGCTGTGGGTAGTTTTTTAACAAAGTTTTTACATGATGGCTGAGAACCCTTTCTTTGATTGTACTGTTCAGGAGGTCTTACTGTTTTAGGAAGGTTACCTGTAAGTGCCAAAGCACAAGTAGTTTTCTGTGTAGGGTCTTTACCCTGTGCAGTAGGCATGATGCAAGTGTCACTGACAACCGCTATAGGATTAGTTTTGGTTGTGTGAGTTTTGCCTCCAGCATTAAAGTGTATTTACACCTTTTACATACAGTTTCTGTTTTATTAAGAATAATTGGGCTGTCAGTGTACATGAAGCTGCCTCAGAATACCCATCTCAACCTGAATGGCTGTAGAGAGTGTCAGGAAGTGCATATCCAAGGCCAACAATCTACTACGGAGGCATGAGGAAAACCTAAATATTGAACAAGATCTAGTAGTTAAAAAAATCTGTTTAGACAGTAATGCAATAAGAGTGCAGACCAGAAAAAAAGTCACTTAGAATAACAGACACAATAAGCCTTCAACCAGCAGTTCCCAGCTCAGAGGGATATAGGCTGTCCTGTCCTGCCACAAAAGTATAGCCCACAAACCTTCATAAAGTAAAATGACTGGCTTGGAGCTCAAGTGCTTAAATCAGAACAAACAGTGTAGACCACAAACTTTCCTTATGTAAAATAACTAATTTGAAGCCCAAATGCTTAAATCAAAACTAAGAGGCTTAGAACAGCAGTTACAGTTTAATCAGTAATAAACGAAGAAGATTAAATGCAACTGAAAAAAAAAACTTTAAGAACGTGAAGCACAGATTCAGTAAAAGCAGCTGAAAAATTTGCATTTTTTAAGTAAGTGAGAAGGGAGGAAACAGAATAGGAAGATTACGTACCTAAGTGGGGTGGGCCTTCCCAGATGATCTCTCAGTATTCAGTAGAATGAGCTGATGAGAACTGACGGAGTGTCCAAAATCAGATTTATAGTAGGGGCGGGTAACTCAAAAGCTACCAAGCTAAAGAGTACAAAAGCAGTAAGTGGGAATAATTAAATGCAGATAGAAATTGGCAATAGTCAGGTAGAGAACATCAAACAAGCACTACAGCTAAAGATGCCCCCAAATATTTTTAGTTAAATTATTTATTTTATTTATTTATTTGCAATTTGTTTGCCAGGATGGTTCATTGGGCAACAAGGAGCCTGTTTTCAATGGAGTCCTGGGGAGGAGAAAAGCTCCAGAATAACACAAAAAATGCTAAATACAAATACAATGATAGAAGTTACAAGATTACAAATAAGAAAATTATAAAATATGAGAGAGTTTGGAAAGTACATAGTAAGTTGCAGTGTAATGGCATTAAAAGGAGCAATTAGTATGATGCAAGATAAATTCATTATAAGCAAATACAGTTCTTGTACAATCTATTGCTAGGAGCTATAGGAGTTTATTTACAGATATAATAGCTTGTTGGGAGTGAGAAAGGTAAGGGAAGCTATGTAGGATGAGAACAAGAGCATTCCAACTGTGAAGTTAGGTATGATTGAAGTAAGGTTTTGAAGGCAGAGAGGCTGTTAGTGGTATGGATGAAAGGTGGGAGAGAATTTCAGTGGCGTGCTAGAGAGAAGGATAGAAGATGTTTGCCTGGTGGACGGACAGGTTTGTACAATTCTATTAGGTTTTGGAAGTTAGATCTTAGATAACTATTAGGTTGATGCATTTGGAAGGTGGGGGGGGGGGGCTAAAAATAATTTTGTGTGGTTGGATAAGTTGATTATAGGTGAGATAACTGGGTAGCTCAAGCCATTACAGTTGATGTAGAGAAAACAGTGATGGGTAGAGGATCTCTGGCTAGTTGCAAATTTTGAGATTTTGTAGTAGCATGAGGAGAGTTTTGATTTGAGGGAAGACTGTAGATTAGTAAGGATAGAGGCACCATATAGGAGGGAAGGGATAAGGTAAGTAGTAGCGACAGCAAGCATGGTGGAAGGAGAGATGTAACAGTTGTGGCAATAAAGTAAGCCAAATTTTAATGTTTTTTTTATATTTACTTGTAGATGGCTATTAAACTTTAGCTGATCATCAATGAGGACTCCTAATACTTTTGCAGTGAGGACTATTTTGAGAAGTGTATTATTTTGTCTAGTGATAAAGAATGAACTTTTGTCAAGGGTGATGGCTTTAGAAAGGGTAGATATCATTAGCTTAGTCTTGGAAAAAAAAATAAATAAATCAGCCCTGCCAAGCCTTGAACCCAGGACCCTGTACACCATACTCAGAGCAATTTACCACTACACCATCTGAGATGATGAGGAATGCTAATTCTCAGATCCACCCACTAATTAGCCAGATGTTATTCACTATCTGCAAAAGAATACTTTTCTAATTGACCATAGCCAAGACTTCTCTTAAAACTCCAAAAGAACAAAAAACTTAAAAGAAAATGTAATATAAAAGTTAAAAAAAATAGAAGTAGCAAAGTGACAGTCAAACCCTGTTTCTTCTATTTATAAGTACCTTAACCATCACGCCAACCCCCCCCCCCACCAGTGTGTGTCATAAATGGCATTCAGCATAGGACAGTATCAGTCTTGTTAGACAGGTACCTGATATACACCTTTGTAAAAGTGCACCTTTCAGCTGTCACAGCTTGTCTTCCTCTAGAGGCCTCAAAGACATTGTAATAGCTACAGTGGCTTAGAGAGTAGAGAGAGGAAGAAATGTTGGGCAGGCTTGTAACTTCAGATTCAGCTAAATTTATTTAGTTTGTTTATTTATTCATTAATTGTACAGTTGCTTTGTAAAAAAAATTTATTAATATTTTGCGTATGTATATCATAATCTAATAGAGAAGACTAGAACCTAAAACTAGTCAGACAAATCGTTGACAGGTCAAAGGCCTGCTGCTGCATTGGAGATCATATTGTCCACCCTGTCTGTTGCTTTGTAAAAGGGTGGAAATGTGCTGTGGTTTCTGGAACCTATGATGAACAGAATACATCACATGGAAGTCATTCCTGAGATATTCAGAAAAGCTTTCCCTCCAATCAGCTGAATACTTGTAGAAGGCATCCACCTTCATAGGAGCAGAGTAAGTGGTATCTAGATGCTTCCAGCTTGCAGACATAATGGTCTTGAGCAAAGCCTACATGGGTGGGGTGGCCTAAGGGTTGTCTTTCTTTTTGACACAAGCCAGGCTACAAAAGAATTCATCAGCTTGAGGTTGCCCTCCAAAGAGGGATCATTCAAGAGTCTACAGAGGGAGTCTGTTATCTGTATCATTCTCAGAGATCTTATCCCCTGGTTTCTCTTAATTGTCCTTCCCAGGACACAGAGGAAAAGGAAGAAGTTCTGAACTGTAGCTTCAGATAGCTAGGTCAGTACTTAGCTTGTACATGTGGAGTCAAGATTGTTACGGGTGAGCTTTGGATGTTAAATGCTCATGGATGTGCCCAGTGAAGGCAGCATGGACTAGAGAGGTCTGCATGGAGCTTGGCACTAGTGTCCATCTGCTTATGACCTCTCATGGTGTGCTACAGCATCTTTAAAAATAGATCCTACCAGATGCCAAACAAATGTTTGATGTTCTGTCTTGCAAACCATTGTTATGTAGACCCCTCAGAGTCCTCTGCAGCATGAGCCATTGATACTGTTGGGTCTTGAAGTGACATGGAGAGAAGAGCTCTCAGTATGAAGTGCTACCACCCAGCAATGTACTCAAGTGATCACTCCCTGGGTGCTGGCCATTTACAGGAGTGGCTCAACTGCTTGACTATAAAAGTGGGTGTTTTTATTAAATGCTCCCCAAAGATTGCTGCAACTGATGGACTTTAACTTGATCTCTTGCTACTTGAGGGGGGCTAGGGACATGCAAGTCACACAGTACTGTTTTGGAGATGTCTTTGAAGGGTGTGATCCTCATCTGCCAGCATGTCCTTCTGTTTCTCACAGCTTCAGCATCATCATGAGATCAGAAAAAGGGTTATTCTCAGTCCCAGCCAACTTGAGAGATGTAAGTTAGGGCTGAACCCTCATGCTTCTTTAGGCTGCAGGATTTTAATGGTGGCACTTGCAGGAGTGTTTTGCATCAGGCCACTCCTGTCAGCCACTATGGCAATGTAGATGCAGGCGTTGGCTAGTCTGATAGCTACAAGAACACTTTTGTTTATATTTCTTAAACATAAAACATGGGAGACATTTCTATAGTGAATGGCAAGATCTAGATCCAAAATGTGCAAGTGCTGAAATGAACTGGTGGTGCAAGGGCTTAGCATGTTCTCCAAACTCACGATAGCATGCACTAGCAGGGGGCACACTGGAGCAGAAGATAGAAAAATAGTAGCAGTGTTGATTATATGAGATAGTAGGAACATTCGGCCACTGAGCTATGTGGCAGTCCAGCAAGATTTAGTTTAAAAAGAAACCTATTTTGTTGGCATGTAAAGAATCCCCCAGAGATATGAATTTGGTTAAATGGAAACACTTTGCTTTCTGAGTTACTGCTAAGAGTTGATATGTTTTCCTGTAAACCTAGTATGGTTTTAGACTATTTGCTTTCCTTGTTGGATACATGCCTTCAATTGTCTACAGTAAACACATGTTTTTTTACCATTTCTGCTTTTTTTTATAAAACATTGGAGCAGAGCTCTTTAATCCACTTGTATGTTATATGTTTTCCTCAGAGACTGGCTTCATGTTAGGCCTTCTGTAAACCACCAGCTTCTGATTGTAGTCTTGCATGTTTGAGGTTTTCCTCAAGGATCACTGCTGCAGTCTTGTTCCAAGTACTAGGATTACCTGCAAGCAGGCATCTTTCAGAATTCCAAAAGAAGTACTCATTTTCCCTTCCCTCTGTGACCCAAGGACAGCAGTTAGAAACTCAGCTGTAAAGGGGAAGCAACAAGTCATCTGTCCTTTGTTTTGCAGTTGTGAAGTCACCAGAAAATGTGTGGGCCCCTGTTCTTGGCAAAATAAAAAGGAAAAAGTGGGCATAGGAGGTACCAACCTACAGATAGTAATAACACACACAGCCCATAGCCATAAAGCTGCCCTAAAGTAGACCCATATAGGATGGCCTTAAAGAAAACAATTGAAAAGCCTACTGCACACAGAATGTAAGGGCAGCTTCTCTAGAGTTAAAAGAAAAAATAGTTCCGTCTGTAGTACAGCAGAAGTGACCAACAGGCAAGGTAAGAAAGAGTGGAAAAATAGGTTGGAAGTTCTTGCTGTAGCAGTGGTCCTTCCATTCAGACATATAGTTACGGTGTCTGCATCACACAACTGTAATACTTTCATCTTAAGGAACATTGCCATATTCTTCTTCCAACTACTGGAACATCAGCTATTAGAAATGAGGGGTTCTGACCCTGGTCATAGAGAAGAAGCGGCAGCATTCCTTTGCAAAGCCAGATGTGCTTCTGGTCTGGAGACACCTTGTGATACTTGGAAAAGTCCAAGTGGCAACTTCACAAACGCTTTGCTGCCAACCTACCCAGCCAAGACTTTTCCATTGTAGTTATAGTAGAAGATAATGCAACTGGATCACTTCTTGGAAACAGCTTTAAACCAGTGGTTCACCCTTCTCAGGTATTAAGGATACAAAAAGTCGGCCAGTTTAATGTTTCTGGTTCTGTCAGGGTAATAGTACCTATTTTGCTTAAGCACTTCCATGGCAAAAAAAAAGTCCTGGGATTAAGTTCAAACATGGGAGTTGGGCAATTTGGTTAACAGGAAGTTCTGGGAGCATATGAAGCAAAGGTTTGTTATTAGAGATACATTGTCCCCATGGAAGAGTATTCAGGGTTCTCTGCATCTTAAGGCTTGAAATTATGTGATTTTCCTAACTGAAATAATGCCTACTAAGAAAATGGCTTTCTAGGAGACAAACATATGGTTTGCTGCATGGGTAGGTTAAAAAGGAGGCAAGTGTAACTCTGTAATTACAAAATTTAAGTCCTAGGCTGGGGAAGACTGTTTTTTTTTTCAGAGCCTGAGAGGAAGAGCATTAGAAATATAAACTTTCTTTATGAACTGTTGTAGGACCCTGCTTTCTTTCTTTTTAACAGTGTCCCGCGTTCATAAGTTTGGTAAAGAAGCTCAAGCCCTATTGGCCTCAAGGAACTTGATACCCTGGATCCCATGTTGGCACCTGTAGGTGCCCATATAGTAGTCTAATTTATTGTTGAAAGATCAAACTGATGAGCCATTTAACTGAGAGATGTAGTTTGTTCCTTAGAAGTGAAGGCGTGATATGACGTTGCAATATTTGGGGTGTGTCTCTCCTTAGGTTCATAGGTTGGTACTAGGCTATCAGCCCTAGGGCCTATACAAGCCTAGCCATAACAATTCCCTATTTCTTCCCACACTGTTTACTTCCCTGGACCCCTGTCTACCAGGGTGACTGATGTGATCACCGGGGTGAATGTCCATTCTCCCATCCAATTGTCAAGGTTCCTTTTGAAGAGGGCCAAAGAGGCACTCTGCTTGACATGTATGGGCAGTCTATTCCAGAGTCTGGGGAGTCTCTGGGTCAGGAACCTATCCCTCCAGCATGGTTTGTTTATTTTGATGACAAGGTTTAGATCCCTGGAGCATGCGGCTCTGAGGGATTGGGATTTCTATAAGTGTAGCATGTCCAACAGCTCTGGGTTTGACATGGCCTTATATGTTAAGCAGAGATTGTCTCTGAGTAGACAATATGTGACAGAGTATAGCTGGAGTTTTTTAAGGCGGTCAGCGAAGGGCATCTGCTTTAGGCCTGTGATTCTTTTAGTGAGGTACCTCTGCAGCCTTTCCAGTTGTTGCAGATGTCTTGAGAGGTATATACCAAACGGAGCTTTGTATTCTACAATGGGTCTAATGAGGGATGAGTACATTGGGACAATTACCTCTTATTTTCTGGATGAAAAGCCCTTAGTGATGAGGTGTGGCACATAGAAGGATTTCCTGACTGTTGTGGCGATGTGGTTATTGAAGGTAAGACCACTGTCCACCTAAGTCTCTGACACTTTCAGTGTTTAGTGTACTGCCACTAATTCATGGGTACATGTTTTTTCCCCAAAGGGGATAACTATACATTTTTTGACATTGAGCTTGAGCCCATGGCTCTGGCACCAAGCATCTGTTTCTGTAAGGCCCTTTTGTAGAGTATCCACATCATTTAGGGATTCAATAATGGCTCCCGGTTTGCAGTCATCAGCAAACTTTGTTAGCCAGAGTCCCTTAGTGTTGGCCTGTGTTCAGATCACCAGTAGGTACTTTAAGCAAAAGTTTTATTTTATTTTTTTAATAGTAAGGCATCCTTTAATGGTTTGTATATGAGGCACAAGATGTTCATAGTGTTACACTGCTGCAGTCATTACACTTGGGTTATCCTGCTGTCAGGCAGTCCCTCAGTTGGCCTGAGTTCCAAAGTCTTGGTCCGGCGTTGGTTGCTGTCGCTTCTTCCCTGATGTCAGTGCGACAGGGGGTATATAATATGCAGCCGACACCATTTTCTTCAGTCTTTCTTGCCGCGTGGTGCCCGAAGCAAAAGCAGTTCGCAAGTGCCGGTCGGCCGACTCTGAGATTTTCATTCCATGCCTAAGAAACAAATGTTCAAAATGGCCGAAGACCTAATCACTCTGATCAGGGGGTCCCATCCCCCTCCTGATAAAAGGCCTAGACAGGATGCAGACTATGACTCATCCGACCAGGTATCCATCTCCTCAGACCTAGGATACTCTTACCCCCTTATGAGGATTCTGATGCTGAGGAATTAATTCCTTCAGCCTCTCTGCCAGAGGATTACTCCTTTGGGGAAACCTTACATGAGGGAGCACTTCCATTGGGAGGGCCAGAATTATTCAGAATCCAAGAAAATGCTCAGAGATTTCCTTTTATTACCTCAACACAGACCCCTTGCTATTCCACCAGTGTTAGATATTGTGGATGATGTGTATTCTGAATCCAGTTTAAATCCTGATTCTTTACCTCCTGCTCCAGTTAAGCCAGACAGATACTACAGAGTCCCTGACTCTCACAAATTTCTTTATAAAAGCCCCATTGCTGACCCTGAAACTATTTCTCAGGGTCCCAAAGGGGTAAAGACCTCTTCAGCAAAAAAAATCCAGTCTCCTCTGACAGAGATTCCAGAGCATTAGACAGATGGGGGGAAGAACGTATATACATCTGCAACTTTAGCAATGAGGGCCTTAAATTGCCAGTTTCACATGCTAAAATATCAGCAATATTTGATGTCTCAGTTGAAACAAAAAATGCTTCCAATGTGGTTTTGATTCATTAGAGGCCTCCTGTAGAGCAGCAGTTACAGGATCTGTCATTAGAAGACATGCTTGCTTAAAAGAACAGACGTTACCAGATCATGTTAAAGCAAAATTATTGGATGCACCTTTGCAGCAGGATGTTTTATTTGGACTTAAGGCAGAAGAGGTATTAAAGAAAATGGAGGATAAGGCAAAATCTATGCAAACAGTGAAGGAGTTCTTACAGGTTCAGCCTCCTCGATTTAGCAGAAATTGGCCAACAAAGAATTGGTCCTTTCCAGGTACAGACAGACCTCAAAGAGGCAGATACAAACGTCCAAGAGGTAGAGGTCAACCACAAGGTCCTTACAGGCCTCGACAGTGGGGTGCATCAACCCAGAAAGAAGGGGAAGACAGGCCTCAACCTTATAAAAAACAGCCCCAAATGACTTCCCACTACAGCTGCCAAACACTTCTCTCTTGGTAGCCCCCTGGGGAGGAAAACTGGCACTTTTCTGTCACAATTGGCATATGATCACCAAAGACAAATGGGTTCTCAACATTGTATCTCAAGGTTACAGGTTTCACTTTCACACTCTGCCAAGGTTAAAAGGAATGCCAAATCTGCCACCAAATCAATGGGCAGAGGCTCAAAGACAAATTACAGCACTCATGGACATGAGAGCTATTCAAAAGGTACCAACACAGGAGCAAGGACAAGGATTTTACTCAAGACTCTTTCTGGTTCCCAGAAAGGACAAAGCCTGGACGTCCATTCTGGATCTTTCTTCTCTAAACACTTACCTGGATGTTCCAAAATTCAAAGTGTTGACACTACAGCAGCTTCTTCCCATGCTGGGCAAGAAAGCTTGGCTTGTAACTTTGGACCTCAAGAAGGCATACCTGCATGTCTCTATCGGACAAAACTGCAGGAGATACCTCCGATTCTTAGCTGGTTCAATGCATTACCAATTCTCTGCACTGCCCTTTGGCTTATCTACTGTGCCCAGGGTCTTCACAAAGTGCCTGGCACCAGTAATTGCATTTTGCAGACAGAAAGAAATTCAAATTTATCTGTACCTGGACGACTGCCTGATTCAAGCAGATAGCAAGGACATTCTTCTAAAGCATCTGGCGTTTGTAAAAAAAGTTATTAAGTTGCCTAGGGCACACAGAAAACGAAAAGAAGTCAAAACTAGTGCCCTCACAAGAGATAATATTCCTGGGTGCCAGCTTAAATACAACAGCCCAGATGGCTTATCTCATGCCAGACAAGCAAGGACAACTGACTCAATATTTTCAATTGATGGCAACAAAGACCCAACTCCCACCAAGAAAAATTCTGCAGGCCTTGGGTTAGATGGAATCTTGCATACTACTAATTCCATATGCCAGACTGCATATAAGGAAACTACAATGGTATCTAAAGAGTGTCTGGTCTCAACACTGTCACAGTTTGGAAACAGCAATACCACTAATTCCTTGCCTACAGCAGGAGTTTTGATGGTGGGCTCAAGCATGTCACCTCAACAAGGGACAGCCTTTCACTCAACCCACAGCCAGGCAAACACTGACAACAGATGCATCGGATTATGCCTGGGGAGCACACATGGCAGGAAGATGTATTCAGGGCAAGTGGCCTACAGAACAAAGGCATCTTCACATCAATCAAAAAAAGATGCTAGCTGTACAAAATGCCCTTATAGCTTTCAAGGACCTTCTGCATCCAGGACAACTATTACTAAAGACAGACAACACCACAGTTATTTGGTACATAAACAAGCAAGGGGGCATTCATTCTTATCCCCTCTGCAGACAAGCCATGACCTTGTGGAACACAGCTCTAACCTATCAAGTTTATCTGCAAGCACAATTCCTGCCAGGAGAGAAAAATACACTGGCAGACGACTTAAGCAGAAACATCATGGATCCGCACGAGTGGAAATTACACCCACAAATATTCAGAATGATAACACAAAAATGGTGGAGCCCAGACATAGATCTGTTTGCATCCCCAATGAACTGCCAGCTACAGAAATTCTGCACAAGGACTTACCACCCACAAGCATGGAAAGTGAATGCCCTCTCATTCAGCTGGAAAAACCTACAAGTATATGTTTTCCCACCACTACCTTTCCTTCCAAAGGTACTCATAAAAGCCAGGCAAGAAAAGCCAAAGATGATCCTGATTGCCCCAGACTGGCCACGCCAGCACTGGTACTCAATCTTAAAGAACTTAGCACAGGGTCCACCCTGGATTTTGCCTCAAATCCCACATCTTCTGACTCAGCACAACAATCAGATACTTCACAGCCAGCTAAAGACTTTAAACCTGGCTGCATGGCAGATTCCTTGGTCAAGCAAGCAATGCCTCTCTCCAAAGCTATTATGGATGTCATTCTGGAGGCCAGAAGGCCTAGCACCAGGAAAGCCTATTCAGATAAATGGAAGAGATTCTGTGCCTGGAACCAGGCTCACAGCCTTGACCCTCATGTCCCAAATATTCCTCAGATATTACAATATTTAACTGAGATGCTGGACAAAGGCCTCAAGATCCACGCCTCTGCCATCTCTGCTCATTACAACACGGACCCACCTATTTTTTTCTAATCCTTTGCTAAAACAGTACCTCAGAGGGGCTAAAAACATAAGACCGCCCCATAGAGCACCAACTCCAACTTGGGACCTCAACTATGTGTTGGAAAAATTAACTTTACCTCCTTTTGAGCCAGCTAACTCCGCAGATTTAAAATATGTCTCTTGGAAAACTGCTCTGCTCCTGGCAATAACCTCAGCACGAAGAGTTTCAGAATTACAAGCACTAATGGCAGTGGAACCTTTCATCATTTTCTACCAAGACAGGGTGTCTAAGAACAAACCCTACTTTTATGCCAAAGGTGGTATCAAGTGTGGCTCTAAACCAAAATATTCACTTGCCAACTTTTTATTCAAATCCACAGAAAAGGGGAGAGACTTCTGCATTCCTTGGACATACACAGGCAGTTACACTTCTACTTGGACAAAATGAAAGCTTTCAGAAAAACTGAGGAATTGTTTGTAGCATATGCTGCAGGAGCACAGGGAAAAGCCATTTCAAAACAGACCATTTCAAAATGGATAGGACACTGTATATGTTTCTGCTATACACACCATGGGAAAACTGTACCTGACAACAATAGGTCTCATTCCACCAGGGCAACAGCCACTTCAACTACCTACATCAGAGGAGTACCTACCAAGGACATTTTGGAAGCAGCAACTTGGAGTTCTGTACATACCTTCACCAAGCATTACCATCTGCCTCTTTACTCTAAATCCAGAGCTAGATTTGCCACTGCAGGGCCTTATAGCCTCCCCTAATGCCTTATAGAACCAGCCACCCTACCTCAGCTTTGAGATTCTACCCAAGTGTAATGACTGTAGCAGTGTAACATGATGAAAGTACAGTTTTGTACCTACCATAAATGTAGATGTCCGATAGGTATGCATCTGCAGTCCTAACATATGGGTTGTCCTGCCTCAGGCAGCCCTTCGGTCGGCCGGATTCCAAAGTCTGGGTCTGGCCTCGGCTGATGTCGCACTCCACCCGACATCATAGCTGCTGTTTGTTGGGTATAAAGGCATCAGCCGACGCCATTTTCCTCAGTGTTTCTTGCCCCAGATGCCAGGTGCCCTCTAGGAAGGCTAAATTTGGATAAATGCAAATAATTCCAAACAGTAGAGAGCAAACAATAGGAAAATATATATATATATATATATATATATATATATATACAAATACACCATAATAGATTCCCCCAGCTAGCTAAAAGAGGGGTAATTACACTAGGAATACCACAGAGGGGAAGGAGGGTGGGTAATCCTGACTGCAGATGCATACCTATCGGACATCTACATTTATGGTAGGTACAACTGTACTATGTCCTTCAAGGATGCATCTGCAGTCCTAACATATGGGTAGAATACCATAGCCACACTGGGGGAGGAGGCACTAAGATAAAGATGGTGTAGTTAAGATCCCTTGCAAAACAGAAGTTGCAAAACCTGCTCGGGATCTAGAGTATAAGGGTAGATTATAATGCTTGGCAAATGTATGCACGGAGCTGCAAGTAGCAGCTTCTAAAATGTCTTTGGTGGCCACTCCTCGTAGGAAAGCTGTAGTGGTGGCTGTAGCTCTTGTGGAATGAGGTCTGTTATTATCAGTTGTCTTTCCATGAAAAGAATAGCAAAATCGAATGCAATTTCCTATCCATTTTGAGATTGTCTGTTTTGAAATTGCTTTTCCTTGCATTCCTGTTGCATATGCTACCAGAAGCTGGTCAGTTTTTCTGCTGGTCTTAGTTCTGTCCAGATGGTAGCGTAATTGTCTGTGTACATCCAAGGTATGTAGCAGTCTTTCCCCCCTGTTCTGTGGGTTGGGGAAGAATGTAGGTAAATGAATCACTTGGTTCAATGATACTCTGGAGACCACTTTTGGCATAAAGGTAGGGTTAGTTCTCGGAGAGACTCTGTCCTGATGGAAGATAAGGAAGGGTTATACTGCCATTAATGCCTGTAACTCAGCTACCCTTCTTGCTGAAGTAATTGCTAGCAGGAAAGCAGTTTTCCAAGACAAGAATTGTAATTCTGCTGTTGCTGCTGGTTCAAAAGGGGGAAGTAACTTTTCCAGCACAAAGTTGAGATCCCATGTAGGTAAAGGTGGTTTCCCTGGAGGTTTTACATTTTTGATTCCTCTCAAGAACTGCCTGAGTAGAGGATGAGAGAAGACAGGAGGATCCATGTTGTATTCTGCTGAAATTGCTGATGCATGAATCTTAATGGAGGAGTAAGACAGGCCATTGTGGAACAGCTCTGCTAAATATTCCAGGATGTGTGCTATGTTTGCCAATGAGACATTTTCTCCCTTTGTTGCACTCCAAATGAGGTATCTTTTCCACTTGGCTGAATAAGTCTTCCTTGTGGAGGGTCGGCGTGCCTCCAGGATAATGTCCTTAACCCTTAGGGATAAACCTGGGTTATTTTGTTTTATGCAATATTCCAGGCAGCTAGCTGCAGTGTTTTCAAGTTTGGATGTAGGATCTTGTAGTTGTCCTGTGTTAGTAGCAAGGGGCATAGAGGTAGTGGCCATGCGTGTGTCCGAGACAGGCTCCTCAGTAGCGGGTACCAATGTTGCCTCGGCCAGTCTGGAGCTATCAGAATTACCCTTGGCTGATCCTCTCTGATCTTCAGTAGAACTTTGTACATCAAGGGAAGAGGTGGGAATGCATATGCTATCAGGTTTTTCCAGCTGAAGGAAAGGGAGTCCACCCTCCCAGCAAGTGGGTGGTATGCTCTTGTGCAGAATTTCTTCAATTGGTGGTTGTGAGGGGAGGCGAACAGGTCTATCTGTGGTAGTCCCCATTTCTTTGTTATGGCTTTGAAGATATCTGGATGCAGCATCCATTCGTGAGCATCCGTGGTAGTTCTGCTTAAGGTGTCTGCTAGAGAATTTTCTTTTCCTGGTACAAATCTGGCCTGAAGTTGAATGTTGAGATTCAGGGCCACATTCCACAGGTCCATTGCCATCCGGCATAGAGGATATGAATGTGTACCTCCCTGTTTGTTGATGTACCACATGACTGTGGTATTGTCCGTCCTTATCAGCAGATGACCCTGTTGAAGGAGTGGTCTGAATGCCTGGATCGCATGTTTCACTGCTAGCATCTCCTTTAGATTTATGTGTAGATTCAGCTGGTCTTGGGTCCATAGGCCTTGTATACACTTGTCCACCATGTGTGCCCCCATCCTAGGTCTGAGGCGTCCGTGGTGATGGTTTGGCTTGGATGAGGTTTGTGGAAAGGCAATCCTCTGTTCAACCGACAGGCCTGAGCCCACCACAGGAATTCTTGCTTCAGGCATGGAATTATTGGAATCTGGGCTTCTAGACTGTGCTTGTGTTGAGACCATACATTCCTTAGGTACCATTGCAACTTCCTCATATGCAATCTGGCATGCGGAACCAATATTATGCAGGATGCCATGTAACCCAGGGCTTGCAGGACTTTCCTTGCAGTAAGCTGAGTTTGTGTTGTTAATGTCATGAAGTAGACTGGTAGTTGCTTTTGTTTTTCTTCTGTGAGAAAAGCCATTTGAGTTGATGTATCCAGTTCTGCCCCCAAGAATGTTATCCTTTGGGATGGTACTAGTCTTGACTTTTGCATGTTGACTGTGTATCCCAAGGCTTGCAACAGTTGTATGACATTTTCCAAATCTTTTGTTAATTTTTTCTTGTTGTCCGCATGTATTAGGCAGTCGTCCAGGTATGGATAAATTTGAATTCCCTGAAGCCTGCAATGAGCAATTACTGATGCCAGGCATTTCGTGAATACTCTGGGCGCAGTAGATAAGCCAAAGGGCAATGCTGAGAATTGATAATGCTCTGATGCTGCAAGAAATCTGAGGTGTCTTCTGCAATCTGGTCATATAGGGACATGCAGGTATGCCTCCTTGAGATCTAGAGTCACCAGCCAAGACTCCTTGCCCAGCATGGGAAGAAGTTGCTGGAGGGTCAGCATTTTGAATTTTGGAACAATGAGGTATGTGTTCAGTGCAGACAAGTCTAGAATAGGTCTCCATTGATTTTCTTTTCTTGGTACAAGGAAAAGCCTGGAGTAAAATCCTTGGCTTTGCTCCATAGGCGGTACCTTTTCTATAGCTCTCATCCTTAGTAAGTTGTTGATTTGTCTTAGAGCGTCTGTTTTTTGGCTTGGTGGTAGGTTTGGCATTCCTCTCTTTTTTGGTAGAGTGTGGAAGTGAAACCTGTAGCCCTTGTCTATTGTTTGTAAAATCCATTTGTCTCCTGTGATGTAATGCCAGTTGTCGGAAAATAAGGCTAGCTTTCCGCCCAAGGGTGCTTCCAGTTGTTCCCTGGTAGGCGGAACCAGAGCCAAGTCATTGTGTCTGCCCTGTGGAAGTAGTTGAATCTGTGGCAGTACTTCTCTGGTTGGTAGGTTGCCACTGACGTCCCCTATAGGCACCCCTAGATTGACCTCTGCCTCTTGGGCGTCTATTTCTGCCTCTCTGTGCTCTGGAGTTTTCTGGAAAGGACCAATTCTTCGAAGGCCAATGTCTGTTAAACCTCGGAGGTTGGACCTGTAGGAAATCCTTGACTGTTTGGACAGATTTTGCTTTTTCTTCCACCTTCTTTAGAACCTCCTGTGCAGGGGAGCCAAACAAACTTTGTTTCTCCATGGGGGCATCTAGGAGTTTTGACTTAACATGGTCTGGTAAGGATTGTTCTTTTAACCAGGCATGCCTTCGAATCACTGTTCCAGTCATAGCTGATCTAAAGGAAGCCTCCAGTGCATCATAGCCACATTTTAAAAAATGGTTACTGACCTGCTGAGAGTTATGTACCAAATCCTGAAGGGACTTGCGGTCTATAAGTTCAGGAGAGGACAGTTTTTTATTTAGCTGGTCTAACAAAAATTCCTGGTACTGAATCATGTGAAATTGGCAGTTTAAGGCCCTGGCCGAAAGAGTAGCAGAAGTATAAACCTTTTTACCCCATCTCTCTAATGCTCTAGATTCCCTTTCAGAGGGGAGAGGGTTTTTGGCAGAGGCAGCTGCCACACCTTTAGGGCCCTGTGAAATGGTTTCAGGGTCTGCAACAGGAGCCTTATACAAATGGTAGTGTGTGTCCGGAACCCTATAATATCTGTCAGGCTTGGCAGGGGCCAGAGGAAGAGAATCAGGGGCAGTACAGGCATCATTACATGCATCACCAACAACTGTTAGTACTGGAGAAATGGCTAAAGGCCTATGCTGTGGTAAGTGTAAAAGTCCTTAGCCTTTTCCTTGAATCTGAAAAATCCTGGCCCTGCCATTGGAAGTGTTCCCTCATAGCATGTAAGGTTTCCCCAAAAGCAAATTCTTCAGGAGGAGAAGCAGAAGGAATGGAGTCTTCTGCATCAGAATCGTCATAAGGAGAATATGGGCCTTCATGAGGGTCTGAGTCATCCGAGGAATAGTCTGCAGAGACAGGTTCCGGGGGTTCAGTCCTAGGCCTCTTATCTGGAGGGGGCTGAGAGGCCCTGTCTGGGTGAGGTTGGGATCTCCTGATCAAAGAAATGAGATCCTCAGCCAGGCTGAGTATTTGGGAACTAGAGGTAGGCCTATGTGAGGGAGTTTTAGCAGGTAAGGCCTTAGAAGATTTAGCTGCTTTAGCCCTGGCAAAAGCCTTGATAGACATAGAAGCAGGGGGTCTAGCAGCCCCACGTGCAGGGGTAGATATGTCTAAAGGAATAGTGTCTGACAAATCCTGGGTGCCTGCTTCTGTAGCAGTAAATTCAGTAGCAGATTCAGCCATGCTGTGTGAGGCCTCGGCTATCGGGGGCATGCTTTCGGCGGAAGGAAGAACCGAGGGCTCGGTTTCAGCCGAAACCGAGACACTTGCGGTTGGCCTAACCGTGGTTTCAGCCGAAACCGCGAGTGTCGGTCCTTTTCCTTGCGCTTTTTAACTAATTGTGTAGTCGGAGTCTCCGACGGCATTTTGTATGCAAAAGCGGGACCAAAAAACTCCTCTGCAAACTCTGACCGACGTCTAAGCGTCCGTCGGTTGAAGGAAGCACAGGCTAGAGAAGCTGATACGTCGTGGTCTGGGCCTAAGCAAGGAAGGCAGTAAGAGTGGAAATCCTTATGAGGTATTTGTTTCCCACAAGTTAAACAATTATTTACTTTGTCTGACATCGGCTGAGGCAAGAAAGAGTCCCCAACAGGGTACTTAGCTTTTTAGAAGTCTTCGGTAGTAGAAATCTCTGGATCTGACCGACCGGCACTTGCGAACAGCTTCTGCTTCGGGCACCACGCGGCAAGAAAGACTGAGGAAAATGGCGTCGGCTGATGCCTTTATACCCAACAAACAGCAGCTATGACGTCGGGTGGAGTGCGACATCAGCCGAGGCCAGACCCAGACTTTGGAATCCGGCCGACCGAAGGGCTGCCTGAGGCAGGACAACCCATATGTTAGGACTGCAGATGCATCCTTGAAGGACATCATAGTACAGTTTTGTACCTACCATAAATGTAGATGTTCGAGTGTATACACTGTTGCAGTCTAGTTTACCCTCCCTCCTTCCCCTCTTACTTGCTGGTACATACCTAAGCTTTCTACCCTTTGCTACCTATGGGGAGTATTTGCTGGTAACCGAAAGTTTTTGATTGCTAATAAAACATACATAAGAAAAGCAATTTGCATTGCCTACCTTTTCGGGGGCACCTGACATCTGGGGCAAGAAAAACTGAAGAAAATGGCATCGGCTGCATCTTATCTACCCCTGTCGCACTGACGTCAGGGAGGAGGCGACCGCAACCGACGCCGGACCAAGACTTTGGAACTCAGGCCGACTGGGGAACCGCCTGACAGCAGGATAACCCAAGTGTAATGACTGCAGCAGTGTATACACTCGAACATCTACATTTATGGTAGGTAAAAAATGTACTTTTTCTGTACAAAGGTGATATGATACAAATAAGAGAGAATGTTGTCACAGTGTTCAGCTATAGGACGATCCTTGGAACCCTTTAATCCTCTGTAGGGAATTCTCTAACTTCACCAGGCAGTGTGTGAGTAGATTGCAAAATAGGGCACAGTATTACACAACTGGTCTAATAAATAAAAGCTCTGGGATGGTGGACAAATGCTTCTCTGACATGGCTAACCCCTTCAAAGAATCAGGTGGGCAACTGCATATACTTTGTAAATGGTAGGAAGACTTAAATGGGTATCAGTTGAAAGGTCTTCCCCTACAAGGGCCTCAAGATCTTTAAGCATTTTATCAATTTTAGCTGCTGTTCATTAGTAGTGTCTAAAGCTTTTTTTTTTTTTCCACAAATGCCAGAATGATGCATTTTTCACATTGAAGGTAAGGTCATTTTGGCTGTATCATTCATGTGTAATCTTAACTGAAGGGAGGCAGTCTCAGCAGCATTAAGGGTGGTGCTTATAAATTTGTATTTACCTATGTATATGGTGAGCCAGACATGGGAGTCGCTTCTGACAGCTGAGAAAAAGATGCCAAAAAGGAGTGGTCCCAAGACAGGGACAAGGACTCCATGGATGATTGGGAATGGTGAGCATGAGATGACTATATACCCAGCTGTGGAACCAAGTTATTGCAGCTCCTTCTGCCTTCATATCCCTGAGTTTATGCTTGATTGCATCATGGGATGTAGCAATGAATGTTTTAACCAGATCGAGGTGGGCATCATGGACAAATAAACCTTCATTCAGGAAGCTGGTTACACCTTTAAAGTAATTTATGAGGTTAAGCAGTTTTGACAGAAGTGTGCTACATTAGGTCATGGAGAATGTGGTTCCTGCATCCATCTGTGTAAGTTTCACATTGACCAGTATGCTTATGTGGCTGATTGATTGGTCTGTAATTACTGTGATCTGTGGAATGGGACAATAGCAGACTTGCAGCTGTCAGGAATTTGTAACCATTTCTTAAAGCTCTATTAAGACTGTGCATAAGGGGTTTTGTATTTCTGACCTAAATGAAGTAATTGCTGACCATTTCCATTGTAATTTTTGGTGGGATCATGCTGCAGTGGAAGAAAACTGGATGATGTTCTGCTTTGTGGTCTGTAATTTTTTTCCAGATTAGTTTGCTAGTGTGCAAAATGCATCTTTTGGCTCTATATATACTATTCTGTTCTAGAACACTGCTTTCTGGTTTCTTCCCCTTTTTTGGATGTGCTTTTAGAAGACCTTATTATTTTTCACCCATCTTAATGGCATTTTTTTCTTGAGTGAAACTTTGTTTTGGTTGTTTTTGATGAAGCTGAACCTTGTTTATTTAAATAATGTGTAGAGGCTTTGTACAAGCTTTTCAATTTATCATTTGATTTTTTTATTTATTACAGTATTTTCCAGGCTACTACTTCCTTATAAGGATCAGTTTATCAATGCTGTCAATGATCTGATAGATTCATTGTGGGGGAGGGGGTTAATATACAATCCTGACACAAGATGATTGCTCAAGACAGAGGGGATTGTTCAAGACACTAGTTTTTTTTTTTTAATGCTAACTTAGAGGGATTATCATTTAGGTAACAATCAGCGTTTTTCTTTAATTTTAGCCTTAACCCCATGATGTATGCCCAGTGACATTCTACTGAGTTCACTGTGTAGTGGGTAACAAGGAGCATGTTACTCACTTCTCAAGTGACGTACCCATCAAGACTGCTCTGCCCCACCCTTGGGAGCCAGAGGTCCCATGGGATCATGTACATGCCTCAGGGATTTGCCCCACCGCCTCCCCCAAAGATAGGTGAGTCAGCAATGCTGTCACTCCTCCCTTCCTCGCAACAGACGCTTGAGCCACTAAACAAACTCTGTTCACCTAGGTAAATATTTACATAGAAGGTTACTAGACTAACAGCCCTAAAGCCCTTACAAGCCAGGCCAGGCCATATTTATTGCTAGTTGCCCCAATTGGTGGTTAGATGAGTGAAGTTCACAGAGGTAAGTGTCTATGACAGTTAATGCTAACTTCCCCTTTCCAGGAAGGTCATCAGTGCCACCCCAGGAGTGAATTTGCAGTCACCCATCCATTGATCTAGGTTGCATATGAAGAGGGTCAGGAAGGGGCTCACCTTCACGTGAATTGGAAGTTTGTTCCAGAAAAGTGGTATTCTCTGGGAGATGTATCTGTCTCTTCAGCATGACCTGTTTATATCAGAGGCTGGGTTAAGAACCCTGGAGCAAGTGACCCTTAGCCAGTTTGATTTATGAATCAGTAGCATTTCCATCAGTGCCAGGTAAGAGACTGCCCTGTAAGCCAGACACAGGTCACACCTTAGCAACCTGTACGAGACAGAACACAGTGGCAGGGCTTTCAGTCTTTCCACATACTACTTGTGTGCACCCTGTAATTTCTTGGTGAGAAACCTCTGTGGTCTCTCCATTTGTTGTAGGTGTCTGGTTATATACATGCAAAAGGGAGCATTGTACTCAGATATTGGTCTGATGAAGGCTGTGTTTAATGGAATTAGAACATCTTTAGATCTAGATGTGATGGCTTTACTTATAAGATGTGCCATACAGAAGGATTTCTTACTTCTGTGGATTCTTGGTGGTCAAAGTTCAGGTTGCTATCAACCTGAGTACCCAGATCACATAACACTGGGTCTACATTTGGGGGGGGGGGGGAGTGCTGTCTGTAATGTAATTAGCAAGATGTCAGCTTTCCCAAAGGGAATAATAATGCATTTTTTGTTTGCATTTAGCTTTAATCTGTGGCTTTGGCACCAATCAGTTATCTGTGTTAACCCTGTCCCCAGTATATTAATGAAACTGGGGGACTTAATCACTTAACTGGTTCATGGATCTGTACATGTTCTGACCCAGGCTAAACAACCCAAATCAATTACCTAGCTATTCTTAGTGGGTACTGTTACCTCAGTCTTCCCACAGCCCATTCATATTATTCTTACTTTATTCCACTTTTTTTTTTACCCTCAACCCACTATTCATATTCTTATCGTATATATTTTCTTACCTCCTCTAACACCTCACTGTCTCTATCATCACATATTTGCTCTGCTATTTTTCATGCGTTACCATCTCTTGTAATGCCATAATTTTGTGGAGCTTTTCTTCCCAGTCATCTGCCGAAAATGGGCTATTGGCCCAGTCAGACTTTCCTGGTAAACAAATAAAATTATTGGTCCCAATTTGCAATCACCAGAGCTTTATTCCTCAATACCAGTGAAGATTGTTAAGGCACCCTAGATGATAAATGAAGAATCCTTAAAAAAAGAAAGCAGAATGTTTTATTTGGGGGGGGGGTGTATGTTTGCACATACACACACACATATATATATAGAGAGAGAGAGATAATGTGATCAGGATGGGGGCCAGCTTGAGGAGGATATTTAAAGCAGGTGTCAAGCATCGTTAAAGTGAGCTGCAACAGGGCCAGCCACTGACTACCTGAATAAATGTTTATGCTGCTTGTGTCATCCATAGAATCTGTCATTTCAAAACAAACTGTGACTCAGACTGAATATCTCTGAAATTCACTGTTGTACCTTTCAAGTATTTTTTGGGAGGAGACCTTGCTCTACTGCTCCCCGTGTCACGGGGCATCTCTATTATATGTATATACTAACTTTCAAGATAGCTGTAGCTCACAGTACAAGGAATACGCCAAGATATCACACTCTGAGTTCAGTATATATTCCCCTCAGTTTATCACTACTATGGATCACAGAGTCCTTGAACATTCACCTGTAGCACAGCTTGATGTATGAATTCCCTCATCTCTCCAGGATTGTGCATTCTGATGAATATAATAAGCACAGGAATGAAAGCAAGATCTTCCCTGCAGTATATTTTCTGTAGGCTACAATTTTGAAATGACTGCACATACTTTTCTTCTTGACCATCAGGACTTAGTTAAGGTATCAAGACTGTATGAAATCCAAGTGCTTGTAAATGCACACTTGGACAGAATTCCCTTTGGTTTAGTAAGATTACTGTGCTATAGATTAAGGCTCAGCCTGTGATACATCAGCTTTTGCTTATATTAATTTCAGTGACGCAAGGTGCTTGGCCCTGCAGTCAGTCAGGATTAAAATAAAAACATGCTGCTACTTGTAGTCAATATCCTTTTTCTACAAAGCATATTAAGCTTTTGAAATAGAGCTGATATCACATGAACATTCAGAAGCAGGACAGTTTGACCCCAATGCAATTGGTTACACTTTCATATTAAAATTTACATGTATTATACATGGCAAAAGTAACTGAATAAATATCAGCTTTTTACAACTTATTTTAATCAGAAATTTTACATAGGAATTTTATATATTATTTAACATTAAAACCTTAGGAAATTATTATTATTTCATGTAGCTCTAATGGTAATTTTTTAAAGATATTATGTAAATATTAATTTATCAGTGTAACTAAACATACATACGATATGTACAAGCTTTTAATTTTTTTTTTTTTTTGCACAAATTGGCTGAGGTCAAAAATACTTCTGTTCTTGCCATTTTATTAAGGACCAGCAGGTGGTTTTAGTGCGCCAGTTTTGATTTGTTTTGCCTAGGAATAAATACATTGTGGCTTGTATGGGAGTATTAGAAAACTGTAGATCAAGATGGTAACAAACTTTGCTAATTCTGAATTTATTTCTATAGAACAGTGGTTGTTTCTATGGCATTATGATGGCTGCCTACATTTTGAAATTTATGATCTTGTTCCGATGCAGGTATTCCTGGAGTGTCAGTATGTTTTGTTGTCTTGTGAATGAAGCTAGCATAACTGAAATATTTTCATCTGTCTTTAAGGGTTCTTGGTTTATAAAGATATTTAATGTGGTACATAAACCAAATGAGAAACCAGCTCGAACCAAACACCAAATAGCCACACTCGGACAAATGGAATTAGCGCTTTCATTCACTTTAATTACGTGAACTTCATCAGAAAAAACACTCGCAGACCTACCCCTTCCTTTTATACTAAATTAAACAGAACGACAGGAAATGATGTACAGCACCAATCAATCAAATAAAAAATGATGAACATAATCAGAATAATAATACAATCAATCTACAAAACATAATACTCTAACCATAATGTCATGTAGTTCTATAAAAATAGTTTATACATTAAAAAACATTTCAAGTTAATAACTTCATTTAAGCTGGGTATTTTATCCGCCCCAAATAGGAGCTGCCAGAATGCCTCTTTACATTCCAACATATTATTTAAATCCCCAGCAAATAAAGCTTTGTCAACACTATCTAAAACAAAAAAATTCAAATTTTTTGAATATTAGACAAGAGATTGCATGTTTAGATAATGAATTAGTCTTGCCTTTTTTCTTGATAGCTAAAGTGTGTTCGTATATTATACGTTTAAGGCTTCTCTTAGTTTTCCCTATATAATAATTTTTACATGTGGTGCAGGTAGCTAAATAAACTACATACTCACTGTTGCAACTATAATACTTTTTTGCCCAAAATGTTTGTCTCAAATGTTCCACAATAACAAAGGAAGAGTTACTAATGAATCTACGTTGTCTGCAGTTCATGCAACCCAAGGTTCCTTTCTTATTTGAACAAACACGGATATTCTTAGTATCCTTATCTTTACCCGATTCCATAATGAACTTGATGTTAGTAATTCACTTAAACGTAAATTTAGGTGTCACCCCTAAGACTGAAGCCAATTCCTTATTTCCTGAAATGATTCTCCTTTTGTTCTCAATGATATATTTAATGCTCCACATTTCACTAACTATAGGTAAAGGAAATGCAGTGTGAAGTTCTCGTGTATTTGTTACACTGCTCATCCTACAGATGTTCGATGGACCTACCATTGAGTCCTTAGAGTGTAAAATTGGTTGGGCCACCCCATTTCTTAAAGTTCTAACTTCACCTTCTATTCTCCTTAACCATTCTAAATCATACCCTCTGTTAAGGAACAAAGATCTCAAAAATATTAATTCCTCAGAAAACAACTCTTCATCAGAGGTTAATCTACTCAACCTTATAACCTTACCTTGATGACTCCCTTCTTCATATGTACGGGATCTAAACTTTCCCTGTGCAAATACTGATATCATCAATACTTATAGTCAAATCTAAAAAATTGATGATTTTTCCAAACCCACCAATTTTAAAAGATAAAAAAACTTGTATTATTCAAATGTGCAACTAATTCAACAAATTCATGATAGTCACCAGCCCACAGAAAAAACAAGTCATCAATGTATCTATAATACAGATCAACCTTGCTGAAACTGAAGTGACTAAAATTTTTGTTCCCAGTTTGCCATGACTAGATTGGCAAAAGGTGGGGCAACTTTTGCCCCCATTGGCTACACCTGAGAATTGTTTATACAATGCTTTGTTGGATCTAAAATAATTATTATCCAAAACTAACTCCATTAAACTACATAAAGATGAAGCAAAGGCTGATCAGCACAGGGCCACTATTATTTTGAGGAAACAGTCCAAGCTGAGAAGAGACATTATTGCCTATAATTCTAATCAGGCATATATTGTTTGTGATGAAATGAGAGAGAAAACTCAATTGGTCAAAACGGATATTGTGAAAGAGAAAGAACGTGAGAGTAATAATGAAACTGTTTCAATTAAGAGAACAGATAACAAAAATAATGTGTCAGGATGTATGGGGGACAAAGAAGCTGTTTCAGTTGTGGATTCGGCTTGCCCTCCTATTGACCAAAGAGACAATATAAATGAAGCAAGAACCAGTTATGCTGATATTGTCATTTCATCAGCCGAACAAAATAATGCCCCTTTTCAGACAGTTGTGCCATCCAACAAACGGACTACAAAGTGGTACAATTCCACCCAGTAAAAGGGGAAAGGGAAGAACAAAAGAAGGTGGTAAATTTAGCCACCACTAGTACCTTTGATGTTGACATTTTAAATTTGTCTGACATACCCCTTCCTTTAGAAGTGGAGAATGTGCTAATGAAAGTTTTTTCCTTCATTCCTACATGTGGGATGATCATGGGTAAATTGCTTGTGGATTTTAGATTGTTTCTAAGAAAACTTCATTTAAGCTATATTATGCAGGATGTTTTGTATAATGATCGAACACAAACACCTTGTAGACCGAGTACTTTCAATCCACCTTTGCTTAACACTTTGCAGGTGTTTCAGAACATTTGTGAAAGTGAATTTAGAAGGATACAATGCCCTAACATAAAAAGTAATATGACAGAGAACGAAGCTTTGGCTTTAAAAACATTGATAAAAAACCCCGAAATTAGAACTATGAAGGCAGATAAAGGTGGCAAGATAGTTATTATGAATAACAAAGATTATGTAGATTCTATAGACACTATGCTGGAGGACATAAGTACTTATAAGAAGGTTAATTATGAACAAGTAGGTGAGAGTTTTAAGAGGCTGGATACAATACTATTTGACATGTTTTGTCAGGGAGAAATAGACAGGATGGAATATGATTTTTTACTTGTAGAACAGCCTAAAATTGCAACATTTTTTGGTATCCCCAAAATAATGAAAAAAATCCACCATTTAGACCCATTATTTCAGCAAAGCCGTCTAAGACTGAAAATATTTCTATATGGTTGGATAGTATTTTGAACCCAGTAGTTCAGAAGTCGAAACACTATCTCAGGGACACCTGGCATTTGCTTGAAGTCCTTAGAGATTATGGGACATCGAACAAAGTTATGTACTTTGGATGTAAAAAGTTTGTACACTTCTATAAATCAAGAAAAAGGTTTGGAATACATGAGAGAGTATTTATCTGGGAATACTGATTTCTCGGGAGAGAAGATAAACACTTTATGTAGTTTAATGGAGTTAGTTTTGGATAATAATTATTTTAGATTCAACAAAGCATTGTATAAACAACTCTCAGGTGTAGCCATGGGGGCAAGAGTTGCCCCAGCTTTTGCCAATCTAGTCATGGCAAACTGGGGACAAAAAATTTTAGAGTCACACTCCAGTTTCAGCAAGGTTGATCTATATTACAGATACACTGATGACTTGTTTTTTCTGTGGGCTGGTGACTATCATGAATTTGTTGAATTAGTTACACATTTGAATAATACTACAAGTTTTTTATCTTTTAAAATTGGTGGGTTTGGAAAAAGCATCAATTTTCTTAGATTTGACTATAAGTATTGATGATATCAGTATTTGCACAGGGAAAGTTTACATCCCATACATATGAAGAAGGGAGTCATCAAGGTAAGGTTATAAGGTTGAGTAGATTAACCTCTGATGAAGAGTTTTTTTCTGAGGAATTAATATTTTTGAGATCTTTGTTCCTTAACAGAGGGTATGATTTAGAATCGTTAAGGAGAATAGAAGGTGAAGTTAGAACTTTAAGAAATGGGGTGGCCCAACCAATTTTACACTCTAAGGACTCAATGGTAGGTCCATCGAACATCTGTAGGATGAGCAGTGTAACAAACACACGAGAACTTCACACTGCATTTCCTTTACCTATAGTTAGTGAAATGTGGAACATTAAATACATCAGTGAGAACAATTGGAGAATCATTTCAGGAAATAAGGAATTGGCTTCAGTCTTAGGGGTGACACCTAAATTTACGTTTAAGAGAATTACTAACATCAAGTTCATGTTGGTATCGGGTAAAGATAAGGATACTAAGAATATCCGTGTTTGTTCAAAGAAGAAAGGAAAGTACAGTTTTGTACCTACCATAAATGTAGATGTCCGATAGGCATGCATCTGCAGTCCTTACAAATGGGTTGTCCTGTCGTCAGGCAGCCCTTCGGTCGGCCGGATTCCAAAGTCTGGGTCTGGCCTCGGCTGGTCGCACTTCACCCGACGTCATAGCTGCAGTTATTCTGGTATAAAGGCATCAGCCGACACCATTTTCCTCAGTGTTTCTTGCCCCAGATGCCAGGTGCCCTCTAGGAAGGCTAAATTTGGATAAATGCAAATGGTTCCAAATAGTAGAGAGCAAACAAAAAATAAACATGTATGTACATATATACAAACAAATACACCATAATAGATTCCCCCAGCTAGCTACAAGATGGGCAAATACCCTAGGAGTACCACAGAGGAGAAGGAGGGTGGGTGAGTAATCCTGACTGCAGATGCATGCCTATCGGACATCTACATTTATGGTAGGTACAAAACTGTACTATGTCCTTCAAGGATGCATCTGCAGTCCTTACAAATGGGTAGAATACCATAGCCAAACTGGGGGAGGAGGAGAAATAAGATTATGGTGTAGTTAAGATCCCTTGTAAAACAGCAGTGGCAAAACCTGCTCGGGATCTGGAGTATAAAGGTAAATTATAATGCTTGGCAAATGTATGCACGGAGCTCCAAGTAGCAGCCTCTAAAATGTCTTTGGTAGCCACTCCTCATAGAAAAGCTGTGGTAGTGGCTGTAGCCCTTGTAGAGTGAGGCCTGATGTTTTCTGGAGTTTTCTTCCCATGGTAGGAGTAACAAAATCTAATGCAATTTCCTATCCACTTAGAGATTGTCTGTTTTGAAATTGCTTTTCCTTCCATTCCTGTTGCATATGCTACCAATAGCTGGTCAGTTTTTCTATTGCCCTTGGTCCTGTCCAGGTAGTAACGTAATTGTCTATGTACATCCAAGGTATGCAACAGTCTTTCTCCCCTGTTCTGTGGGTTGGGGAAGAATGTAGGTAGGTGGATAGCTTGGTTTAAAGATACCCTGGAGACCACCTTTGGCATAAAAGTAGGATTTGTTCTCATGGACACTATCTTGATGGAAGATCAGGAAGGGCTGTACTGCCATTAATGCCTGTAGCTCGGATACCCTTCTTGCTGAAGTGATTGCAAGCAGTAAAGCAGTTTTCCATGATAAGTATTGTAATCCTGCTGTTGCTGCTGGTTCGAAAGGAGGGAGTGTCAACTTTTCTAGCACAAAGTTCAAGTCCCATGCTGGCAATGGTGGTTTCCTAGGTGGTTTTACATTTTTAATTCCTCTCAGAAACTGCCTGAGCAGAGGATGTGAGAAGACTGGAGGATCCAAGTTGTATTCTGCTGAAATAGCTGATGCATGAATCTTAATGGAAGAATAGGACAGGCCGTTGTGGAAGAGCTCTGCCAAGTATTCCAGGATGTTGGCTATGTTTACCAGTGACACATTTTCTCCTTTTGCAGTACTCCAAATGTGATATCTTTTCCATTTTGCTGAATAATTTTTTCTTGTTGAGGGTCTGAGAGCCTCCAAGATAATGTCTTTAACCCTTTGGGATAAACTTGGGTTATTTGGTCTTATGCACTATTCCAGGCAGTCAGCTGCAGTGTTTTCAGGTTTGGATGCAGGGTGTTGTAGTTGTTCTGTGTTAACAGTAAGGGAACCAGTGGTAGAGGCCATATTTGTTCCCGAGACATGCTCCTCAGTAATGGGTACCAATGTTGCCTTGGCCAGTCTGGAGCTATCAGGATGATCCTTGGACGGTCTTCTTTGATCTTCAATAGCACCTTGTGCATCAAAGGAAGTGGTGGGAATGCATATGCTGTCAGGTTTTTCCAACTGAAAGATAGGGAGTCCACTTTCCAAGCAAGCGGGTGGTACGTCCTTGTGCAGAATTTCTTCAGTTGGTGATTGCGTGGGGATGCAAATAAGTCTATTTCTGGTAGTCCCCATTTCCTTGTAATGGTTTTGAATATGTCCGGATGCAGCATCCATTCGTGGGCATCCGTGGTAGTTCTGCGTAGTATGTCTGCTAGTATGTTTTCTTTTCCTGGCACAAAAATTGCTTGTAACTGAATGTTGAGGCTCAGGGCCACATTCCAGAGTTCCACTGCCATGCGGCATAGAGGGTACGAATGTGTGCCTCCCTGTTTGTTGATGTACCACATAACTGTGGTGTTGTCTGTCCTTATCAACAGTTGACCTTGTCGAAGAAATGGTCTGAATGTCTGAATTGCCAGTTTTACTGCCAGCATTTCCTTTTGATTTATGTGTAGGTGCAGCTGGTCTTGAGTCCATAAGCCTTGTATGCACTTGTCCAGCATGTGCGCCCCCCCCCCAACCAAGGTCTGAGGCGTCCGTTGTGATGGTCTGGCTTGGTTGAGTGCTGTGGAAGGGCAGTCCTTTGTTTGATTGACAGGCCTGAGCCCACCATTTGAATTCTTGCTTCAGGCATGGGATTATTGGAATTTGGGTTTCTAGGCTGTGCTTGTGCTGAGACCATAAATTCCTTAGGTACCACTGTAACTTTCTCATATGCAGTCTGGCATGTGGAACCAAAATTATGCAGGATGCCATGAAACTCAAGGCTTGCAGGACTTTCCTTGGTGTTAGCTGGTTCTGTTTTGTTAATGCCAAGAAGTAGAGAGGGAGTTGCTCCTGTTTTTCTACTGTTAGAAATGCCATTTGTTGTGATGTGTCCAGCTCTGCACCCAAAAAGGTTATCCTTTGGGATGGTATCAGCCTTGACTTTTTTATATTGACTGTGTATCCCAGGGCTTGCAGTAGATAAATGACCCTTTTTAAGTCTTCTGCTAGTTTGTTTTTGTTGTCCGCTTGTAACAGGCAGTCGTCCAGGTAAGGGTAGATTTGAATCCCCTGAAGCCTGCAATGAGCAATTACTGATGCCTGCCAGGCATTTCGTGAACACTCTGGGCGCAGTAGATAAGCCAAAGGGCAATGCTGAGAATTGATAATGCTCTGATCCTGCAAGAAATCTGAGGTATCTTCTGCAAATTGGTCGTATGGGGACGTGCAGGTATGCCTCCTTGAGATCTAGAGCTACCAGCCAAGACTCCTTGCCCAACATGGGAAGAAGCTGCTGTAGGGTCAGCATTTTGAATTTTGGGACAAAGAGGTATGTGTTTAAAGCGGACAGGTCGAGAATAGGTCGCCATTGGTTTTCTTTTCTTGGTACCAGGAAGAGCCTGCAGTAAAATCCTTATCCTTGCTCCATAGATGGTACCTTTTCTACAGCTCTCATCCTTAGTGAGTTATTTGCTTTAGAGCTTCTGCCTTTTGATTTGGAGGTAGGTTTGGCATTCCTCTCTTCCTTGGTAGAGTATGGAAGTGAAACCTGTAACCTTGGTCTATTGTCTGCAAAATCCACTTGTCTCCTGTGATGTAATGCCAGGTTACTGAAAATAAGGCTAGCTTTCCGCCTAAGGGTGCTTCTAGTTGTTCCCTGGTAGGCAGTGCTAGAGCCAAGTCACTGTGATTGTCCTGTAGTCGTGGTGGTGGCTGTATCTGTACTTCGCTGGTTGTTAGCCTGCCACTGACGTCCCCTGTAGGCACCTCTGGATTGACCCCTGCATCTTGAGCGCCTATTCCTGCCTCTCTGAGCTTTGGAGGTGTCTGGAAAGGACCAATTCTTGGAGGGCCAATTCCTGCTAAACCTTGGAGGTTGGACCTGTAAGAAATCTTTGACTGTCTGGACAGATTTTGCCTTCTCTTCAGCACCTGTTGTGCAGGAGAGCCAAACAAATTGATCTTGTCCATGGGAGCATCCAGTAGCTTTGATTTAACATGATCTGGTAAGGCCTGCTCTTTTAACCATGCATGTCTTCTGATCACTGTGCCAGTCATGGCTGATCTAAAGGAAGCCTCCAGTGCATCATAGCCGCATTTTAAGGAATGGTTACTGACCTGCTGAATGTTATGTACCATTTCCTGAACAGATTTTTTGTCTAATGGTTCATCCGAGGACAGCTTTTTAGTTAACTGGTCTAACATAAATTCTTGATACTGGATCATGTGGAATTGACCGTTCAAGGCCCTGGCTGAAAGAGTAGCAGAAGTGTAAACTTTTTTACCCCATCTCTCTAAGGCCCTAGATTCCCTTTCAGAGGGGAGGGGGGTTTTGGTAGAGGTAGCTGCTACAGCCTTGGGTCCCTGGGAGATAGTTTCGGGATCTGCAAAAGGGGCCTTATACAAATGATAATGTGTGTCCAGAACCCTGTAGTACCTATCGGGCTTAGCAGGGGCCGGAGGAAGAGAATCAGGAGCAGTACAAGCATCATTAAAAGCATCATCCACAACAGTAAGTACTGGAGGAATGGCTAAAGGTCTATGCTGTGGCAGATGCAAAAATGTTCTAAGCCTTTTCCTAGAGTCTGAAAAATCCTGGCCCTGCCATCGAAATTGTTCCCTCATAGCATGCAAGGTTTCCCCAAAAGAAAATTCCTCAGGCGGAGAGGCAGAAGGAATGGACTCTTCTGCATCAGAGTCCTCATAAGGAGAAAAAAAGGGGCCTCAGGAGGGTCTGAATTATCTGATTCGTCAGAGGAGCCATCTGAAGAAACTGGCTCAGGGGGCTCTACTCTAGTCCTCTTCTCTGGAGGTGGGTGAGAGGCCCTGTCTGGAAGTGGTTGGGATCCCCGGATCAAAGAAATGAGATCCTCTGCTAGACTAAGCATTTGTGAACTAGAACTGGGCCTGTGAGAGGGGTCTTAGCAGGCACAGTTTTGGTAGTTTTAGCTGCTTTAGCCCTGGCAAAGGCCTTAATCGACATGGATGCAGGAGGCCTAGCAGCTCCACGTGCAGGGGTAGAAATATCCAAAGGGATAGTACCTGATAAATCCTGTGAACCTGCAGGAGCAGGTGGGATTTCAGTAGCAGATTCAGCCAAGCTGGATGAGGCCTCGGTAAGTGGCAAGCTTTCGGCCGAAGGAAGAACCGTGGACTCTGTTTCAGCCAAAACCGAGACACTCGCGGTTGGCTTAACTGCAGTTTCGGCCGAAACCGCGGACCACGAGTGTCGGTCCTTTTCCTTGCGTTTTTTAGAAATTTGCGTAGTCTGAGTATCCGACGGCATAATGTAAGCAAAAGCGGAGCCGAAAAACTCTTCAGCAAATTCAGACCGACGTCTAAGCGTTCGTCGGTTGAAAGAAGCACAGGCTAGACAAGCTGCTACGTCGTGGTCTGGGCATAAGCAAGGTAAGCAGTAAGAGTGGAAATCTTTATGAGGTATTTGTTTCCCACAATTTAAACAGTTATTCACTTTTTCTGACATCGGCTGAGGCAAGAAAGAGCCCCCAACGGGGTACTAAGCTTTTTAGAAGTCTTCGGTAGTAGCAATCTCTAGTTCTGACCGACCGGCACTTGCGAACAGCTTCTGCTTCGGGTGCCACGCGGCAAGAAAGACTGGGGAAAATGGCGTCGGCTGATGCCTTTATACCCGAATAACTGCAGCTATGACGTCCAGCCGAGGCCAGACCCAGACTTTGGAATCCGGCTGACCGAAGGGCTGCCTGACGACAGGACAACCCATTTGTAAGGACTGCAGATGCATCCTTGAAGGACATCCTTTGGTTGCATGAACTGCAGACAATGTAGATTCATTAGCAACTCTTCCTTTGTTATTGTGGAACATTTGAGACAAACATTTTGGGCAAAAAAGTATTATAGTTGCAACAGTGAGTATGCAGTTTATTTAGCTACCTGCACCACATGTAAAAATTATTATATAGGGAAAACTAAGAGAAGCCTTAAACGTATAATATACAAACACACTTTAGCTATCAAGAAAAAAGGCAAGACTAATTCATTATCTAAACATGCAATCTCTTGTCTAATATTCAAAAAGTTAGAATTTTTGTTTTAGATAGTGTTGACAAAGCTTTATTTGCTGGGGATTTAAATATGTTGGAATGTAAAGAGGCATTCTGGCAGCTCCTATTTGGGGCGGATAAAATACCCAGCTTAAATAAAGTTATTAACTTGAAATGTACTATTTTTATAGAACTACATGACATTATGGTTAGAGCATTAAGTTTTGTAGATTGATTGTATTATTCTTTTGATTATGTTCATTAATTTTTTATTTGATTGATTGGTGCTGTACATCATTTCCTGACATTCTGTTTAATTTAGTATAAAAGGAAGGGGTAGGTCTGTGAGTGTTTTTTCTGATGAAGTTTACATAATTAAAGTGAATGAAAACGCTAAATTCCATTTGTCCGAGTGTGGCTGTTTGGTTCGAGCTGGTTTTTCATTTGGTTTTTGAAACTTTGGATTTTTCAAGTTCTG
Source organism: Protopterus annectens (assembly GCF_019279795.1). Lineage (NCBI taxonomy): Eukaryota > Metazoa > Chordata > Ceratodontiformes > Protopteridae > Protopterus > Protopterus annectens. The sequence goes on from NC_056746.1 coordinate 1,362,243,369, forward strand.
GTTAATGTGGTACATATTTACCTTAGAAATGTGTGAATGCAGGGGTAAAAATGTACTGTACCCAAACATTAAATGTTGGCGCTCACTCAGCTGTCCATAGAATGTTACACGTGCTGCTGTTGCTTTAGACCCAAATAGTCTTTGTTCATCATTTGCAGTGCAGCCCAGATGGATAGACAGTGAGCAGTGGCTAATTATTAGACAATCAATACAGTTTTAAAGTGTCACTGTGGTGCTAGTTTGAACGTATGTAAAAAAAAAAAATTAAGCCAGTACACCAAGTAATTAAACATTGCCTTTTTTTTTTCTCCAGATAAACTTGACATCGTACCGTGGTCTTCTCCTCAGACATATGTGGGATGCATAAGAAAAGTTGTAATTAATCAAATGCCTGTAAACTTTTCCAGCATGGGTTCTAGCCATGGAACAGTCAGACTTAATGGTTGTCCAGTTATGTAAATAAACAAAATGTGTGATTATATAGAGCACCTGCACTGACAAGTTAAACAACCGATTCCAGTGAACACTTCCTTGTGGAATTACTTTGCAGTTGCAAGTAACTGTTTCTAATGTGGACTGTGTGCTAAAGGACTAACTTCTTTGGCATGTGATCAGAATTACCGTCATAGGTAATTGTGTGCATATAATGGTTCTGGTTACAGAGGACATGTTTCTGCTTGCACATAAGTTGCATACAGTATCCAATGATCTTGTAGAAGTTGTTGGTCATCATAAAATGAGTTTACTATCTCCAGTTTAGATGCTGGTATGGGTTTCTTTTTCTGAGAACCCTGCTTGTGACATTCATGTCATACAGCTTCCAAGCCACAGCCGTTTCACAGTAGCCACCATTATTTCTTTATAGACATCACTTTGCAAACACAGTACATCTGGCTACATCAGCCCTGTATGTGTTCTGTTACTATTGTAATTTCAGTAAGGTTGTAAAATATGTAGTAAAAACACAAGAGCAGAAAAGGAGTGCACCGCCCAAGTTTTATAATTTATTTATTTACTCATACTTTTATACATATATAAATATATATATTTCTTAGAGTTGTTAATATTTTTATCTGCTTTTCTAATGAATATGCCAATACACATACACTGGTTAGAAGCAACTCTTATGTCACTTTTATCTATCCCATTCTTACAGCAAAGAGTTAAAAGTCCCTTCCAAAGTGAAAGGATTAGTTGTAATCTTTTGCTGCACATGTGCAAGTGTACCCTACCCCCTGCCTGGAAATTATAGTTCATACAATGCCTTCTCCTTCCCCAGTTGGCAGTAGTAGTTGTGGACAAGTCTGCACTAGTACAAAGAGAGATCTGAGGAAGTCCTGGGACTCCAGCTCTTTTAGTTATCCATTTTGGAATCTGTATAACAAGATTTCTGAAAGTATTCCTCAAGTTTTCTTTTTCTGGGCAAACAGTGAGTAAATCTCTTGCAATACTGGTTCACTGATGCACTTACTGGATACACATCACCCAGAAAAAAAAATAGCTGCTTTTTTTTTTTTGTCCCTCTTTTGACTTGGAGGTGGGTGACAGGTTTCTGTTTGTTTAAAAATACTGTATTTTGTAAGTATGAAAAATGTACAACTGTATTATGGCCACTTTCTAAAATTCAGCTTTAATGTAAAACATTGGTACACAATTTATCAAAAAATAAACTTCATACCATCTATGAGATTTAAAAGCAAATATGTCTATTGTGTGTTAAACTGTTTCAAGTGTTGTATTTTAATTAGATGACAAGTTGTTGGCCCACAATACCTAAAAACAGGGTTTGGTCACCTGGGAGTAGTGGGTAAACTCTAAGCACCATCTTAGCAATGGTGTAGGTTCTACCTTTGAGGTGCATATAACTGGTGACAAGAGAACATCAGGACATGGCAGACATCTGTCTAATCAGCATAAAGAGTAAGGCCTGAAGCATGATTATCACTGCGGGATCCCTGCTTAAATGAAGACACATCAAAAGCCAACCTGCACATAGCATATTATGTTTTTCTGATCTTATCTGTTTGCTAAATTTCTACAAGTTACCATTATGTTACATGTTCTTTGGAGCACTGTTGCAGTAATATTAATGACACATGGAAATTAGGCAAAGTTGAAAGCCTGCTTTATGCAGGAAGTAGCCCTATACAAGGTAGTCTCCTCTCCATCCCTTTTAAAAGGGGAAGTAAGTCTGCACCATCTTAAGTTATTTTGTTTAGGATTATGTTGTATTTTGGCAATAAAATTCAAGATCAATTGGTCTGGTTTCAGTATCAGAGCTCCTGTCTGCATTAATTCTGCAAAACACAACTGCGTCGTTTGAGAAATATTTTCATAGTGCTAATCTTGTTTATTGTTCTTTTACTGAGCATTAATTTCAAGGACAATTTTTTTTTCAATTTCCTTGTGCATGCCTCAGGTCTGAAAAGCCTTTGCAATTGTGGTTATCAGAGTCTGCAAAAGGATTTGCAGTTTGTCTTTTTTTGAGGAGATTTACTGTTCATGGTAGGCTGCCATATTTGTGTGGGCTTCACTCAAAAACTTTCAGAAAAATAAAGCAGCTCCTTTTGAGCCTGATTTCTGTAGAAATTGAAAGCCATTATGCAGGCCCTGAAGTCAGAGCAGTTATCTGCTTCTGCAACAGTCTCTTTTTACTTCCCAATAAAACTCCTAGAAAGAAGCAGTGCCACATAGGATTCAAGGGAAGTTTGCAGATGATTGCAAGCTGGGAGCCATCCCCAAGTGATGCAGACATCCTACAGAAAGGCCTCACCGAGACCAACGACTGGTGTCAAAACCATGGCCTCAAGCTTAACGCCAAAAAATGCATCATCCCCTTTGGGGAAAAACTCTGTTCCCACTGAAGGCATTATACAAGATCTGGGGATGCAGGTGGAGAGCAACCTCTCCTTAGACTACCACATTACCACTGTGGTCAGAATGTCCTTCTATGTGGCACATCTCATTACCAAGGGGTTTGCATCCAGAAAGAGGTTCTTTCTCTCCACTCTTCCCTCATTAGACCAATCTTTGAGTATAATGCCCCATTTGACATGTACCTCACTTAACTGGAGAGGCCACAGAAGTACCTCACAAAGAGTATTCTAAGCATTAAACCAATGTCCTACACAGACTCCAAAGACTTTGGCGATCTCTGCTTGACTTCCAGCTCCATTAGAAATGCTACATCTAAAGAAATCCCAATCAATCTGCACCAGAGACCTCAACCTCATTACCACAATCAACAGAACATGCTGGCAGGACAGGTTCCTCACCCGGAATCTGTCCATGCTCTGGAATAGACTTCCCATGCATGTCAAGCAGAGCACCTCACTGTCCCTCTTCAAGAGAAATCTTGATGGGTAACAAAGTTCACCCTGGGGATCACTCCAGTGGCTCTACTTGATAGAGGCACTGGGAACTAACATCAGGCAGCACGATGCCAGGACACTTCTATGGGCTAGGCTTGTAAAGGCTCCAGGGCCATTAGCCTACTACACACCTATGAGAATGGATCCACAGAAAAGACACTTTGAAGAAGTGGAAAACTTTTCCCATTGCATGGGATAGGTCAAGGGATGCTGTAACCAGTGACATTGTTTTACATAAGCTAGGGTCTGTACTTGTTTTACTTGCTAGCCTTTGTCTGACCCTGTTGGGACCAAACAAGTCAGCAGCTTTCAGTATGTTCTTCTGCGTCTTGTACTGCAGTACAGGTATGCTGAACATGGAAGTCAGTTTTGGTACAATGACCAATTCCTGTGTCTATCAAAATAGTGCCTTCATTGGGGGGGGGGTTAGCATTTGTTACCCTTTTTTGTTCACAATACTTGGTCTGGTATAAAGTAGTGGATCACAGGTGCTCCTTCAAGAAGGCCAGCTAAAGTGGAGACTCCATGTCATTTCCTTTGTATTAAATCCTGGTCATATGAGCAGCACAAGTCAAAACTGGGTCTCACCATGAAAGATTTTAAGAAACTCAGTATCTTTTTACTGTGAGGTAATATTCACAACAAGCCCTCCAAATTGAGCATTCAGCATATTAAGAGAAAAATGAGACTGTCTCCTCAGAGAATTGGAATCTTCTTCTGAGAATAAAGAACATTTATTTATACACCTCCTAGATGCTTCCCCATTAGATACAATTGTGATGACAGAAATAATACTGTCAGATTCCACTCAAAGAGGACATTTCATTTTGTGAAACCCTCAGCCTAATGAGGGAGCATTTCATATGTAAGCCCAAGTTGTATGAGAATAGAACAAAGTATCTAGACCTTATAAAAACATAAGCCCACTGCTATACCCTCAGTGTTTAAAACCTTTGAGGATGCCTTCTGAGCAACATGATTGGATCCAAATTCCAAACCTCTGGCCCCCAGCAAACTTGAAAGATTTTATACAATTTAAGAATCCTAGTACTTGTACAAGAACACGATGGCATCAAAGTGCTTTCCCTGAATACAAGTGACACCAAATTGTCACAGGCCTCAACACTCGCCCAAGTTATAGGAAAAGTAGGATGCTGACAAACTTGGGAAAAAGTTCTACAAGTTAAACACCCTTGTCTGAAGGGCACTTATTAGACGCACATGACAAAATACTAAGGTGAGACTCTGAGGACAGTAAAATGATTAGCTCCAGAAGGTGGCCTAATGGTTAAGGTGTTTGCCTCACAAACACAAGGTGCAGGGTTTGAGTCTCACAAGGGATAACTGGCTAGGCTTAAAATGGCTCGCAAGAGCAGTTAGCTTAGTACTAACCTATGAAGCTATGAATGAAAGAGGATAACCTGATGATTCAGATTTCTAGGTCAGTTGACATGCTACAAAAGGTAATCAGACATGTTACTGAATGGGATTTGATGGCTCCCCATGCAGCACATTTTCGAAAAGACAATGGAGACAGTAAAAACATTTCCATCCTCCATTTCCCAGACACATTAAAGAGTATATATAGATATAAACAATGGCCTGTCCATTGACATTAGATCAAAGATAAACAAGATACTCAGAAAAAGGCCTTCAAGAAGCAAGTGGGAAGGCAAAAAAATAGTGAGTCAGGGAAGCCTTTCTGATAGCAGCTCTCTTCAGGGCAAGTTGTGTAAAATCTTTCCATAAACACAGATGTCCTCTTCCAATGCTGCAGCATTCTAGTAGTGGGATTTTCTGTCCTCGGGCGATTCTTACATCGGCTGCTATACAAAAGCTTCAGCTTGGCTGTTGCAGTGTGCGTGGGACATCACGCATAGGCCATAAACCAAAGGCCTTAAATGTGACATCTGCACACACAATCCTCAGAACTTGAAGGCCAGCAGGCAGACAGAAAAAGGGCCCCGCAGGAGGAGTGCCAATGGTTTTCAGGTGCATGACCTACTGTACAGTAGATAAGACAGGTAAGGGAAAAGAGCTGAGGGTACTAGTGGGTGGGAAGGAATACTGCAACATGGAAGAGGAGGACAGCTATGGTTATGGTAAGATTTTACACAACTATTCTATGTCCCTTCTATTTCTATGTTGCAGTATTCTAGTAGTGGGAGTGTACCATAGCTTATGCGGATGAGAGGGTGGTGGTATTTGAAGAGGATTCAGCAAGACCCTGGAGGATTTCCCTGGCAAATCCTGCTCTAGCTCTAGAAATTTGGTCCAGCTTGTAATGTTTGGTGAAAGTGTGGATAGTGGCCCATGTGAGTGCTTCCAAAATGGATGCTGTGTCTAGACCTTTCATGAAGGCCCTGGAGACTGCCACAGTCCTAGTGAAATGGGCCTTTACTCCCACTGGAGGGACCTTTCCATGGAGGGAGTAACAGAGGCAAATAGTTTTCCTAATCCAGCATGTAATGGTTTGCTTGGGGACTACCTTGCCCATGGCTCTAGGGTGAAAGGAGATGAGCTGGTCACTTTTCCTAATGGTTTTAGTTTTGTCCAGGTAGAATCTTAACTGCCTGCGCATGTCCAAGGTGTGCAGAATTTTCTCCCCTTCGTTAGAGGGGGAGGGAAAGAAGGTGGGTAATTGTATAGATTGGTTAAGAGACAGGTCATTGACCACCTTGGGCATAAAAGAGGGGTTGGTTCACAGGTCTTTGTAGAAGACTGCAGGCCTGCAACTCTGACACCCTTCTGGCTGAAGTGATGGCCACCAGCAGGACCATCTTCCATGTACACATCTGTAGAGAGGAGGCCCCAGCTGGTTCAAAAGGGTGCTGGGTTAGTTTTTCTAAGATGCAGTTTAGGTCCCAGGGCAAAGGGATAGGTTTCCTTGGTGATCTCATGTGCAAGACCCCTTTAAGGAAGAGCTTTACGTCGAGCCTGGCTAGCAAGGGGGGGGGGGGGTCGAGGGGCAGGCAGGCTGATATAGCAGAAAGGTGTGCTGTTATAGAAGAAAAAGAAAGTCCACCTTTAATCAACTGACATGTAGGACAGAACCAGGGGACCTTAGCAGAGCAAGTGTCCCGTCCCTTGTGCAGACACCATTTAGTAAATCTTTCCCACTTAGCCAGATACAATTTTCTGGAGGTAGGTTTCCTTCCTTCCCTTAGGACAGAAAGCACATCTGAGTAGTGGTGTCTGAAAGGGATTAAAAGTTTATCACCCACAGAGTCAGGGACAACATCTGCAAATGTGGGTGTAGGAGAGCTCCTTTGTTTTGTGTCAGTAAGTCCACCTTGTAGGGTAACTTGAAGTGATTGCCCTTGGCTAGCTTGTGAAGTACGGGGAACCAGTGCTGCCTTGGCCAGTGGGGAGTCACAAACAAGATTTTTGGTTTATCTTTCTGTATTTTCAGGAGGGCTTTCTGAATCAGTGGGAATGGGGGGAAAGCATAAAGGAACTTGCTGAAAGCGTCCACTCTTCATGCTAGAGGGGAGTAGGCTTTTGAGCAGAAGGTCTGCAGTTGCCTGTTCTGGGGGGGGGGGGGAGGCAAACAAGTCTATTTGTGGAGCACCCCACCAGTGGACTATGTCCAGGAAGACCTCTCTGTTCAGCATCCATTCGTGCAGAGGTTGGGAGGTCCTGCTCAAGAGATCTGCTTGGTGGTTGCCCTGTGAGGGGAGTAGGCCACCTGCAGGACTATGTTGTGGTGAGAGGCGAGGTCCCATATCAGCAGGGTTAGTCTGCACAGCTGACAGGCCTTTGTTCTTCCCTGTTTGTTGAGGTACCGCATAACCATGGTGTTGTCGGTCACAATCAGGAGCATGCCTGGAACCAAAAGGGGAAGAAAGGTTATCAGCGCTAAGAAGACTGCTGTCATTTCCCTGATACTGATGTGCTTGGGCTGTAGAGACTGATGCCACTTTTCTTGAATCCTGTAGGAAGACAGGGTTGCTCCCCAACCTGAATATGCGGCATCTGTATGCATTGTTTGGGTTGGGGTGGGTGGTTGTACAGAGATTCCTGGGTTTAGTTGGACTTGCTGGATTCCACTTGCTGATTTCTGCCTTTACACAGGGAAGAAGGGGAATGACCTGCTCTAAGGGATGAAGATGTTGGGCCCAGATGCTTTTGAGATACCACTGAAGCTTGTGCATGTGCATTCTTGCCAGTGGTAGCACGGGGATGGTAGCTGCCATTAAGCCCAGGAGATGGAGGAATTGCCTTCCCGTCACCTTCTGGGATACTAGGGTTTCCTGAAAGTGGGAGGTCAGAGAAAGAACCTTGTCCTGTGGGAGAAAGGCCTTCATAGTGTCTGTTCTGATTCTGCAGCCTAGGAAGATCTTGCCCTGGCTTGGGACCTGGGAGGATTTTGGCAGGTTGATGGTGAACCTTAGATTCTGCAGAAGGGACATGAAGTGTAGATGCCTTGAGAGAGTATCTTCTGGACACTGCCAGAATCAGGATGTCATCCAGATAAGGCAGGCCAAGAGGGGAAGGTGGGCAAGGCAGTCATGCATTACTGAGGCTTCCTCTCTCCTGAAAGGATTGTCTGTGGTGATGAGGTGGAGCAGAAGGTCCGGAGGTGGTAGGTATTCTGGTCCCTCTTCTAGATCTGGAAGAAGAGGTAGCAGGCTGAGGATTATGTCTCACAAAGGTAGCTTTAGCAGAGTAGTTCCTATAATACTTGGGAATGGGTGAAACCAGAAGATGCTTTATGTCCTGTGGTTCTTTACTTTTTTCCTGCAGATTTTTGAAAAGGTCTGCAGATTGTTTACCAAAAAGGACAATGTGGTCCTCTGGTGCGTTCAGGATCTTGGACTTGAAATCCTCTGGAAGGTATGTTCTGAAGTCTTAGCCAAGTGTACCTCCTGAGAACAGAGGCCGATGCTGCAGCTCTGGAAGATGCTTCTGCAGCATTGTAGCTGCATCTGATGGAGTGTCTGGCTACCTGTTGGGCCAAGGAGAGCTTGGATGTAATGTCATTTTTAATGGGCTGCCAGGCAGAGATGCCAGCATGGAGGAGGCTTGAGAAACCAAGTCTAGTGCGTACTTAGTCATATGGGTTTGATAATTTATGGCCCTGAAGGCCAAAGTGGAAGAAGTATATACCGTCTTTCCCATCCTATCCATATACTTGCCATCTTTATCTGTAGATAGGAGGGAGGCAGAAGACAGCAGTCTAGATTGCTTGTCTGCAGTGGTGGCAATCACAGCTGGGTCTACCAAGAGTGGCTTAACCAGGAATTCCTGGTCCTCTGGTACTTTAAAAAAGTGGTCAGGATGCTTGGGGGCTGGGGCCTTAGAAGCTGAGTTGAAGGCATCCAAGTAAGCAGGCAGAACCAGACCAGGGGGACCGCCGAAGGGGAGGGTGATTCTACTTGCAGCAGCTCAAAGTACCTTTTTTGGGTGTCAGTCATTTGGGATGTATCCCATTTAAAGTGATGTTTCATCTTGGTGATGGTCTCACCAAACGTAATATCCTCAGGAGGAGAATCCCCTTCCACAGATTCCTCATCAGGAGAGTAATATTCCTGGGGGGAGGCAATTTGGGAAATACATGAAATGGACTCTTCTGAGGAAGAGAAAGAAGAATCATGCTCTTCCTCCCTGACTTGAGGGGTCATGGGTGGGAGGGAACAGGCAGAAGGAGGCCTAGGGCTCAATAGAGGCAGAGTGGGGGGGCTGTGGCTGAAGGCCTGAGAGCCATAAAGGCCTGCATGAGGGAGGAGGTGAAGGCCTGTCAGTCTGGTGTTACTTCCGTAGAAGAGGAAGTAAATTTAGTTTTCCGCTTCTTTTTGGCAGGGATAGAAGCAGGGAGCGGTCGGGCATGGAGGCTAAAAAATCCGAAATCTGGATCCCAGTCGGAGGTACCCCCAAAACTGGTTCCCCCTCAACCTTGACGGAAGTCATTGTTTGGATAAGCTCAGAGCACATGCCGGTCATTGGCTGCGCAACGGCTTCCTCAAGGGATGTTGTTACAGTCGACGGATCCACCAAGCGTGCCTCAACCCCTAGATTGGCACTTGGCGGTGTGTCGGTAAGTGGAGCAGCAGGCGAGGAAGGCCTAGGAAACAGCCTTCTTGCGTGGAGGTTCGGGTGCGGCCTCCAATTCAGGACCCATTCTAAGGACTAACTGCTTAAGGTGCTGGTTTTCAAAGTAGAGGTTTAAAGTGGCCAGATGGCTGCGCAGGTTCTTAGGCACAAAAGATTGACAAATTGTGCAGGAGAAGTAATAGTGTTCCCGGCCTAAGCAAAACAACACCTATCATGGGCATCTTTATGAGGTATCTGGCGCCCGCATTGGCACTTTCCCTTTTTACCTGACATCAGCTAAAAGGCTACAACAACCAAGCCTAAGCAATAACAATCGTCAAGAATAAGAAAATAGAAACCCAATGGGTTACTTATCTTTTAAGATGCAACGTCTGTGAAGAAGCAATCTTACGATGCAAAGGTCATCTGTGGCTGAAGAGTTCGGAGGATTGTATATGCAGACGTCACATTTAAGGCCCCTGGTTTATGACCTACGTGTGACATCCCACGCACACTGCAACAGCCAAGCTGAAGCTTTTGTAATGGGAGCCGACATACAAGTTGCCTGAGGGCAGAAAATCCCACTACTAGAATACTGCAACATAGGAACAGAAGGACATCTACCTCAGACAAGACAGTATTAGGCTTCATCCATTTGGGTTATAAAATTAAGACTGTCCCTCCTTTAATGGAGATGCCTCCTGTCCTAGTGAATGAGGTGGAGATGTCATAGAAAAGGTTCCTCATGAGGAGAAACGGAGTAGGTTTTATTCCACTCTTCCTAGCTCCAAAAAAAGGTTGGGCTATGAAAACCTGCTCTTGCTTTCTCCAAATGGAGTTTATTTTTGAGGGCACCAGCATTCAAAATGCTCACCTTGAAGTCCCTCCCACCCTCTTTGATTACTGAAGCATTCATAGGTTCACAGGTTGGTACTAGGCTATCGGCCCTATGCAAGCCTAGCCATAACAATTCCCAATTCCCTGGATATTTCTTCCCACAATATTTACTTCTCTAGGCCTTTGTCTAGCAGGGCGACTGACATGATCCCTGGGGTGAATTTCCTATCTCCCATCCAATCATCAAGGTTCCTTTTGAAGAGGGCCAATAAGGTGCTCTGCTTGACCTGATAGGTTCCTGACCCAGAGTATGGGGAGTGTCTGGGTCAGGAACCTATCCCTCCAACATGTTTTGTTCATTGTGATGACAAGGTTTAGATCTCTGGAGCGTGTGGCTCTGAGGGATTGGGATTTCTTTAAGTGGAGCATGTCCAACAGCTCAGGGTTTGACACGGCTTTATATGTTAAGCAGAGATCGCCTCTGAGTAGACTATATATCACAGAGTATAGCTGGAGTTTTTTTTTTAGACGTTCAGCACATGGCATCTGCTTTAGGCCTGTGATTCTTTTAGTGAGGTATTTCTGTGGCCTTTCCGGCTGTTGCAGATATCTTGTGAGGTACATACCAAACAGGGCATTATACTCTATAATGAGGGATGAGTACAGTGGGACAATGACCTCCTTTTTTCTGGATGGAAAGCCCTTAGTGATGAGGTGTGCCACATAGGATTTCCTGACTGTTGTGGCGATATGGTTATCGAAAGTGAGACCACTGTCCACCTGTGTCCCTAAGTCCCTCATCACACTTTCAATGTTTAGCGTCCTGCCACCTATGTGGTAATTCATGGGTACATGTTTTTTTCCAAAGGGGATAACTATACATTTCTTGGCATTAAGCTTGAGCCCATGGCTCTGGCACCAGGCATCTGTTTCTGTAAGGCCTTTTTGTAGAATATCCACATAATTTGGGGATTCAATAATGGCTCCCAGTTTGCAGTCATCTGCAAACTTTGTTAGCCTAAGTCCCTTAGTGTTGGCCTGTACTTCAGAGAAGTAGATGCCAAACAAGAGTGGTCCCAGGACTGAACCCGGAGGTACTCCACCTGTCACTTGTCTGGAGCTGGATTTGGAGTCGGGCTACTTTTACAGTCCGGGTTCTGTCAGTAAGCCAGTTGACAACCCATTGAGTGATGTAGGGATTTATGCCCAGCTTAGTAAGTTTATCTATGATTCCAGAGTGGGGGATGGTGTCGAAGGCCTTGGCGAGTCCAGATAGGCTGTGTGGACCATCTTACCCTCGTCCACAGCTCTGGAGACTGATTCAAAGAAGTCAATCAGATTCAGGAGATAAGATCGGCCCTTCATGAACCCAAACTGGGTGGGGTCCAGTGTTTGAAGGTTGCTAATGTCTTTGTTTATAAGTTCCATGCCCTTGCAGATCAGGCTTGTCAGACTGATGGGACGGTAGATCCAAGGCGGATCCTCCCTTGTGGAGCGGGATAACTGTAGCTGTGCACCACTCAATAGGCAAGAAGCCTGAGGCGAAGCTATGATTAAACATGACACTTAGGTGAGGTGCCAGTTCATGTAGTAACACAGCCTGGGATGTCATCTGGTCCCATGGATGCTGTATTCTTAGCTTTGGAGAGTGCGGTTTCTACCTGTATGGCCGTGATTATTGGAATTTGGCAATCTTTTGGTATTGAGATGGGCCCTTTAGGGGGTGAGAGGGGGGTGAAGTTGGCACTAAATCGATCTGCCAGGATATTGGCAATATCCCTGGGATCAGTATATTTAATGCCATTCTGTTGTAGCTCAGAGCAGATCTGAGCATTGCCATTTAGATTCTTGACATAACTATAGAATGCCTTGTGGTTGTCTTTGGAATCTTTGGCAATTTTATTTTCGTAACTAGCTTATTTTATGAGGGATCTCAGCTTCTTACTGAGGCTGGTGAGGGAGTTTTTTGCATCCTGGGATTTTCCTCTTTTCTGCAACAGTTTCTTCCTTCTGTTGTATAGTTTGTTTATAGCAGGGGACCACCAGATTGTCTTTCTTTTTCTGGAGAAGAGCATCTTGGTTCTATTTGGGATGGCACGATTCATGCACGAGTGGATGTGCTCGTACAGTGCCTTAGAGTATAGGATTCTGCAGTCGAACTTCCAGATCCCGTCTGCGTGGGTGTTGTGAAGTTTGTCACTTCTGACTTCAGTAACACGAAGTTGGCTTTGGAGAAGTTTTTTAAGGAGGTTACCTTACTGGGGTGGGGGTGAGGGATGTGGATGTCAAAGGTAATTTGCTTATGGTCAGACCTGACCAATGAGGGGGTGACCACTGGTGTGGAGAATCTATCTCCCATGTTGGTAATGACCAGGTCTAGGATACTGGCTCCCCTGGTGGGACAATGGATTAGTTGATCCAGGGTGTTTGAATTTATCAATGCCAAGAACCGTTGGGAAAAGGAGTTGGTACCCGAGTAGTTTTCCCAATTAATGGCAGGGTAGTTGAAATCACCCAGTATTAGGGTGTTTGGTTGTATCTTAATATTTTCCAGTATGTTTAGAAAGGTGTAGTGGGAATCTTGGGGCATGGTAGGGGATCTTTAGCAAGCTACAGTTTGGATTGCAGTCTTACCTAATGTTAGTTGCACCTGGAGAATTTCAGATGCATTGTGTTGGGCAACTAGCTTGGAGGTGTGAATATGGACACTCCTCCATCTTTAGTGTTTCGGTCTTGGTTTTGGGGCTGAAAAGTGTGGTAAGAATTGTAGCCTGGTATTGCAGGGGTGCTCTCTGGAGCCTTGAGCCAGGTCTCAGTTACTGCACAGATATTGATGTTCTCCATTTTTAGGAGTGCCTCGAGAGAGTACATTTTGAGATTTAGACTTCTAGCATTGAGTAACATTATGTTCAGATTTTGCATGCTTGTATCTGTTATGGTGGTGGATGTTCATCGTGTATACAGCTGCAGTCATAACAGATGGGTTATCCTGCCGTCAGGCAGGTCCCTGGTCGGCCGAATTCCAAAGTCTAGGTCCAGCGTCGGTTGTCGTCGCTTCTTCCCTGACGTCAGTGCGGCAGGGGTATAAAAGAGACAGCTGACGCCATTTTCTTCAGTCTTTCTTGCTGTGTGGTGCCCGAAGCAGAAGCAGTTCACAAGTGCCGGTCGGCCAGCTCCTGAGATTTACAAAAGTATTTCAGCCGAAGTCTTCTTGAAAGGTAAGTACCCCGTTGGGGAAACTTTTCTTGCCTCAGACCGATGTCAGACAAAGTTAATAATTGCATTTCATGTGGGAAGCAAATACCGCATAAGGATTTCCACTCTTTCTGTATACCTTGCTTAGGCCCAGACCACGACGTCTCGGCCTGCCGTTTTTGTGCTAGATTCAACAAGAACACTATTAAGCGTCGGGCGGAGTTCGCCCTTCACTTTTTTGGCAAAAATTTAATTATGTCGTCGGATACTCAGACTCCAGTTTTGAGCAAAAAACGCAATAAGGACCGACCTACGAGGTCCGCACCTCCTATTGAAACCACGCTAAGGCAGACTACCGATTCTCCGGTACTCAGCGAGGTGCCTACGCAGCCCCTGAGTACAGATGACAATGCATTATCAGTGTCTTTAGTACCCGAGGTCGCAGGCTCCTCAGCCCCCATTCCTACTACAGATACCGACGCCACTCCTGGGTGGGGAAACTCAGAATTTAGACAGGCCTGCCATTTCTCAAGGGGTCTTCAGGCCTTCCTCCTTCTCTACTAAAGCCTTCACTAAATCTAAAGCAGCCATGAAAACTAAAAAAAGTACAGTTTTGTACCTACCATAAATGTAGATGTCCGATAGGCATGCATCTGCAGTCCTTACAAATGGGTTGTCCTGTCGTCAGGCAGCCCTTCGGTCGGCCGGATTCCAAAGTCTGGGTCTGGCCTCGGCTGGTGTCGCACTTCACCCGACGTCATAGCTGCAGTTCTTCGGGTATAAAGGCATCAGCCGACGCCATTTTCCTCAGTGTTTCTTGCCCCAGATGCCAGGTGCCCTCTAGGAAGGCTAAATTTGGATAAATGCAAATGGTTCCAAATAGTAGAGAGCAAACAAAAAATAAGCATGTATGTACATATATACAAACAAATACACCATAATAGATTCCCCAGCTAGCTACAAGATGGGCAAATACCCTAGGAGTACCACAGAGGGGAAGGAGGGTGGGTAATCCTGACTGCAGATGCATGCCTATCGGACATATACATTTATGGTAGGTACAAAACTGTACTATGTCCTTCATGGATGCATCTGCAGTCCTTACAAATGGGTAGAATACCATAGCCAAACTGGGGGAGGAGGAGAAATAAGATTATGGTGTAGTTAAGATCCCTTGCAAAACAGCAGTGGCAAAACCTGCTCGGGATCTGGAGTATAAAGGTAAATTATAATGCTTGGCAAATGTAAGCATGGAGCTCCAAGTAGCAGCCTCTAAAATGTCTTTGGTAGCCACTCCTCGTAAAAAAGCTGTGGTAGTGGCTGTAGCCCTTGTAGAGTGAGGCCTGATGTTTTCGAGAGTTTTCTTCCCATGGTAGGAATAACAAAATCTAATGCAATTTCCTATCCACTTAGAGATTGTCTGTTTCAAAATTGCTTTTCCTTCCATTCCTGTTGCATATGCTACCAGTAGCTGGTCAGTTTTTCTATTGCTCTTGGTCCTGTCCAGGCAGTAACGTAATGGTCTATGTACATCCAAGGTATGCAACAGTCTTTCTCCCCTGTTCTGTGGGTTGGGGAAGAATGTAGGTAGGTGGATAGCTTGATTTAAAGATACCCTGGAGACCACCTTTGGCATAAAAGTAGGATTAGTTCTCATGGACACTATCTTGATGGAAGATCAGGAAGGGCTGTACTGCCATTAATGCCTGTAGCTCGGATACCCTTCTTGCTGAAGTGATTGCAAGCAGGAAAGCAGTTTTCCATGATAAGTACTGTAATTCTGCTGTTGCTGCTGGTTCGAAAGGAGGGAGTGTCAACTTTTCTAGCACAAAGTTCAAGTCCCATGCTGGCAATGGTGGCTTCCTAGGTGGTTTTACGTTTTTAATTCCTCTCAGAAACTGCCTGAGTAGAGGATGTGAGAAGACTGGAGGATCCAAGTTGTATTCTGCTGAAATAGCTGATGCATGAATCTTAATGGAACAATAGGACAGGCCGTTGTGGAAGAGCTCTGCCAAGTATTCCAGGACGTTAGCTATGTTTACCAGTGCCACATTTTTTCCTTTTGCAGTACTCCAAATGAGATATCTTTTCCATTTTTCTGAATAATTTTTTCTTGTTGAGGGTCTGCGAGCCTCCAAGATAATGTCTTTAACCCTTTGAGATAAATCTGGGTTATTTAGTCTTATGCAATGCTCCAGGCAGCCAGCTGCAGTGTTTTCAGGTTTGGATGTAGGGTTTTGAAGTTGTTCTGTGTTAACAGCAGGGGAACAAGGGCAGAGGCCATATTTGTTCTCGAGACATGCTCCTCAGTAATGGGTACCAATGTTGCCTTGGCCAGTCTGGAGCTATCAGGATGATCCTTGGACGGTCTTCTTTGATCTTCAATAGCACCTTGTGCATCAAAGGAAGAGGTGGGAATGCATATGCTGTCAGGTTTTTCCAACTGAAGGATAGGGAGTCCACTTTCCAAGCAAGTGGGTGGTACGTCCTTGTGCAGAATTTTTCCAGTTGGTGGTTGTGTGGGGATGCAAATAAGTCTATTTCTGGTAGTCCCCATTTCCCTGTTATGGTTTTGAAGATGTCCGGATGCAGCATCCATTCGTGAGCATCCGTGGTAGTTCTGCTTAGGATGTCTGCTAGTATATTTTCTTTTCCTGGCACAAAAATTGCTTGTAACTGAATGTTGAAGCTCAGGGCCACATTCCAGAGGTCCATTGCCATCCGGCATAGAGGGTATGAATGTGTGCCTCCCTGTTTGTTGATGTACCACATAACTGTGGTGTTGTCCGTCCTTATCAGCAGTTGACCCTGTTGAAGAAATGGTCTGAATGCCTGAATTGCCAGTTTTACTGCCAGCATTTCCTTTTGATTTATGTGTTGGTGCAGCTGGTCTTGAGTCCATAAGCCTTGTATGCAGTTGTCCAGCATGTGTGCCCCCCAACCGAGGTCTGAGGCGTCTGTTGTGATGGCCTGGCTTGGCTGAGTGTTGTGGAAGGGCAGACCCTTGTTTAATTGACAGGCCTGAGCCCACCATTGGAATTCTTGCTTCAGGCATGGAATTATTGGAATTTGGGTTTCTAGGCTGTGCTTGTGCTGAGACCATAAATTCCTTAGGTACCACTGTAACTTTCTCATATGTAGTCTGGCATTTGGAACCAATATTATGCAGGATGCCATGTAACCGAGGGCTTGCAGGACTTTTCTTGCTGTTAGCTGGTTCTGCTTTGTTAATGCCATGAAGTAGAGAGGAGTTGCTCCTGTTTGTCTACTGTCAGGAATGCTATTTGTTTTGATGTGTCCAGATCTGCACCCAAGAAGGTTATCCTTTGGGATGGTATCAGCCTTGACTTTTTTATATTGACTGTGTATCCCAGGGCTTGTAGTAGATGAATGACCCTTTCCAAATCTTTTGTTAATTTGTTTTGTTGTCCGCTTGTAACAGGCAGTCGTCCAGGTAAGGGTAAATTTGAATTCCCTGAAGCCTGCAATGAGCAATTACTGATGCCAGGCATTTCGTGAATACTCTGGGAGCAGTAGATAAGCCAAAGGGCAATGCTGAGAATTGATAATGCTCTGATCCTGCAAGAAATCTGAGGTATCTTCTGCAATTTGGTCGTATGGGGACGTGCAGGTATGCCTCCTTGAGATCTAGAGTTACCAGCCAAGACTCCTTGCCCAGCATGGGAAGAAGCTGCTGTAAGGTCAGCATTTTGAATTTTGGAACAATGAGGTATGTGTTTAAAGCGGACAGGTCGAGAATAGGTCTCCATTGGTTTTCTTTTCTTGGTACCAGGAAGAGTCTGGAGTAAAATCCTTGCCCTTGTTCCATAGATGGTACCCTTTCTACAGCTCTCATCCTTAGTGAGTTATTTGTTCTAGAGCTTCTGTCTTCTGATTTGGAGGTAGGTTTGGCATTCCTCTCTTCCTTGGTAGAGTATGGAAGTGAAACCTGTAACCTTGGTCTATTGTCTGTAAAATCCATTTGTCTCCTGTGATGTAATGCCAGTTTACTGAAAATAAGGCTAGCTTCCCACCTAAGGGTGCTTCTAGTTGTTCCCTGGTAGGCGGTGCCAGAGGCAAGTCACTGTGATTGTCCTGTGGAAGTGGTGGTGGCTGGATCTGTGGCTGCACCTCGCTGGTTGTTATTTTGCCACTGACGTCCCCTGTAGGCACCTCTGGATTGACCCCTGCCTCTTGAGCGCCTATTCCTGCCTCTCGGAGCTCTGGAGGTGTCTGGAAAGGACCAATTCTTGGAAGGCCAGTTCCTGCTAAACCTTGGAGGCTGGACCTGCAAGAAATCCTTGACTGTCTGGACAGATTTTGCTTTCTCTTCCACCTTCTTCAGCACCTGCTGTGCAGGGGAGCCAAACAAATTGAGCTTATCCATGGGAGCATCTAGGAGCTTTGATTTAACATGGTCTGGTAAGGACTGCTCTTTTAACCATGCATGTCTTCTGATCACTGTGCCAGTCATGGCTGATCTAAAGGAAGCCTCCAGTGCATCATAGCCGCATTTTAAGGAATGATTACTGACCTGCTGAATGTTATGTACCATTTCCTGTACAGATTTTTTATCTAATGGTTCATCAGAGGTTAGTTTTTAGTTAACTGGTCTAACAAATTCCTGATACTGAATCATGTGGAATTGGCAGTTCAAGGCCCTAGCTGAAAGAGTAGCAGAAGTGTAAACTTTTTACCCCATCTCTAAGGCCCTAGATTCCCTTTCAGAGGGAGGGTTTTGGCAGAGGTAGCTGCTACAGCCTTGGGTCCCTGGGAGATAGTTTCGATCTGCAAAGGGGCCTTATACAAATGATAATGTGTGTCCGGAACCCTGTAGTACCTATCGGGCTTAGCCGGGGCTGGAGGTAGAGAATCAGGAGCAGTACAAGCATCATTAAATGCATCATCCACAACAGTAAGTACTGGAGGAATGGCTAAAGGCCTATGCTGTGGCAAATGCAAAAAGGTTCTAAGCCTTTTCCTAGAGTCTGAAAAATCCTGGCCCTGCCATTGAAATTGTTCCCTCATAGCATGCAAGGTTTCCCCAAAAGAAAATTCCTCAGGCGGAGAGGCAGAAGGAATGGACTCTTCTGCATCAGAGTCCTCATAAGGAGAAAAGGGGCCCTCTGGAGGGTTTGAATTATCTGAATCATCAGAGGAGTCATCTGAAGGAACTGGCTCAGGGGGCTCTACTCTAGTCCTCTTCTCTGGAGGTGGGTGAGAGGCCCTGTCTGGATGTGGTTGGGATCCCCGGATCAAAGAAATTAGATCCTCTGCTAGACTAAGCATTTGTGAACTAGAGCTAGGCCTGTGAGAGGGGGTCTTAGCAGGCACAGTTTTGGTAGTTTTTGCTGCTTTAGCCCTGGCAAAGGCCTTAACCGACATGGATGCAGGAGGCCTAGCAGCTCCATGTGCAGGGGTGGATATATCCAAAGGGATAGTGTCAGATAAATCCTGTGAACCTGCAAGAGCAGGTGGGATTTCAGTAGCAGATTCAGCCAAGCTAGATGAGGCCTCGGTAAGAGGTAAGTTTTCGGCCGAAGGAAGAACCGTGGACTCGGTTTCAGCCGAAACAGAGACACTTGCGGTTGGCTTAACCGCGATTTCGGCCGAAACCGCGGACCGCGAGTGTCTGTCCTTTTCCTTGTGCTTTTTAGAAATTTGCGTAGTTGGAGCATCCGACGGCATAATGTAAGCAAAAGCGGAGCCGAAAAACTCTTCAGCAAATTCCGACCGACGTCTAAGCGTCCGTCGGTTGAAAGAAGCATAGGCTAGACAAGCTGCTACGTCGTGGTCTGGGCCTAAGCAAGGTAAGCAGTAAGAGTGGAAATCTTTATGAGGTATTTGTTTCCCACAAGTTAAACAGTTATTCACTTTTTCTGACATCGGCTGAGGCAAGAAAGAGTCCCGAACGGGGTACTTAGCTTTTTAGAAGTCTTCGGTAGTAGTAATCTTTGGTTCTGACCGACCGGCACTTGCGAACAGCTTCTGCTTCGGGCGCCACGCGGCAAGAAAGACTGAGGAAAATGGCGTCGGCTGATGCCTTTATACCCGAAGAACTGCAGCTATGACGTCGGGTGAAGTGCGACACCAGCCGAGGCCAGACCCAGACTTTGGAATCTGGCCGACTGAAGGGCTGCCTGACGACAGGACAACCCATTTGTAAGGACTGCAGATGCATCCTTGAAGGACATCACAGGTTTGTCATTCAAAAAACCACAGATAACACAGACCATGACTACAGACTCCTCAGACCTTGGATGGGGGGCGCACTTGGAAGGCAGGTGTATACAAGGACAATGGTCTCCAAAGGAAACACATCTGCATATAAATCAAAAGGAAATGCTGGCAGTAATGCATGCTATCGAGGCTTTTCAAAACCAACTCCAGCAAGGCCACAATGATACGGACAGACAACACCACTGTGATGTGGTACATAAACAAGCAGGGGGGCACTCACTCTTACCCCCTTTGCAGACTGACAATGCAGCTTTGGGAGAAATCACTGAGTCTAAACATCCAGTTGCAGTCACAGTTTGTTCCAGGAAAAGACAATGTGTTGGCGGACAGCCTAAGCAGGAATTTCACAGATCCACACGAGTGGAGGTTGCATCCGAAGGCTTTCAGACAACTCACTTCGACATGGGGCAAGCCAGAAGTAGACCTATTTGACTCTCACCTCAGTCATCTAATACCAAAATTTTGCACAAGGACATACCATCCAAAGGCTTGGAAAATAGATGCTCTTTCATTCAACTGGAACTCCCTAGCAATCTATGCATTCCCACCTCTGCCACTGATGACCTCAGTATTACTAAAGATCAAAGCAGAGAAGCCCAAGGGAATATTAATAGCTCCGGATTGGCCAAGACAACACTGGTACCCAGTACTACGGAGCATATGTCACACCAGGAGGTGGGCCCTCCCTCAGTGGCCCCTACTTTTGACCCAGCACAATTTCGAAACACTGCATCCAAACCTTCAGACTCTGCAGCTAACAGCCTGGAAAATCTCATAAATGAATTCAACTTACCTCTCTCCAAGGAAGTTCAGCGGATACTAACAGAGGCTCGAAGACCGTCCACCAGAAAGGTCTACTTAGCAAAGTGGAAAAGATTCAGCAATTGGAATACCAGCAAAGGGCATGATGCATCATTACTGAACATCCCACTTATCTTGGAATATTTGGCAGATATGTTACAGAGTGGCCTCTCATATTCTTCAATAAAAATACATGCATCTGCTATTTCAGCTAGATACAACACTGATCCTCCTGTTTTTCTCACCCTTACTAAGACAATTCCTCAGGGGAATCAAGAACATTAAGCCACCAAGAAAGGCCCCAGTGCCAGCCTGGGACCTCAATTTTGTCTTAGAAAAACTGACTCTACCTCCTTTTGAGCCAGCAGCTTCAGTTGACTTGCAATTTCTATCATGGAAAACAGCCTTCCTGTTGGCAATCACCTCAGCAAGAAGGGTTTCGAACTACAGGCCCTAATGGCAATACCACCCTTTATTATTTTCCAGAGACAGGGTTTCATTAAGGACCAACCCTACCTTTATGCCAAAGGTGGTATCTAGGGTTTCTCTAAATCAAGCCATTCATCTGCCTGCCTTCTTTCCCAATCCTGAGAATAAGGGGGAAAGACTTTTACATACCTTGGACATTCATAGACAACTTCGATACTACCTGGACAGAACAAAGGCCAGTAGGAAGTCTGAACAGGGGCGTAAGCTACAAAAAGCTGTTCAAAGGAAAAGCAATTTCAAAACAGACTATTTCTAAATGGATTGGACATTGCATCAGATTCTGTTATTCCTTTCATGGAAAGACTGTTCCAGCCTATGTCAGACCACATTCCACCAGAGCTACAGCCACCTCTACAGCATTTTTAAGAGGGGTGCCTACAAAGGACATTCTATAAGCTGGTACATGGAGCTCCGTGCATACATTCTCAAAACACTACAATCTCCCCCTATATTCCAGATCCAGAGCAGGCTTTGCTTCGGCAGTCCTGCAGGGTTTGATTGCCACACCATCTCTTTCCTAGAGCATACCTCCTCCCCCAGCTAAGCTATGGTATTCTACCCACATGTTATGACTGCAGTTGCATTCTTGAAGGACATAGTACAGTTTTGTACCTACCATAAATGTAGATGTCCGAGAGATGCAAAACTGCAGTTGGGTTTTCCTCCCCCCCCTCTCTATGCTTAGGGTCCACTCCTATCCCCCTCACTCTTAGCTGGGGATATCTGTTATGGTGTATTTGTTTTATTACTCATGTATTTGTTTGGAATCCTGTTTATGTCTACCAATTTGATTACAGCCTTCCTTGGAGGGCACCTGGCATCTGGGGCAAGAAACACTGAAGAAAATGGCGTTGGCTGATGCTTATGTACTCCAGCCGCTCTGACGTCAGAGAGAAATGCGACATCAGCCGACGTCGGACCCAGACTTTGGAATCCGGCCGACCGTGGGCTGCCTGAGGCAGGACAACCCACATGTTATGACTGCAGTTGCATGTCTCTCGGACATCTACATTTATGGTAGGTACAAAACTGTACTTTTTTTGTCAGAATCAGTTTGTCGTCCGCTTGTATGAGACAGTCGTCCAGGTACGGGTAAATTTGGATCCCCTGGAGCCTGCAATGAGCAATTACTGAAGCCAGGCATTTTGTGAATACTCTGGGCGCAGTAGATAAGCCAAATGGCAATGCTGAGAATTGATAATGCTCTGGCCCTGCAAGAAATCTGAGGTATCTTCTGCAGCTGTGTCTGATAGGGACATGCAGGTATGCCTCCTTGAGGTCCAGAGTAACCAGCCAAGACCCCTTGCCCAGCATGGGAAGGAGTTGCTGTAGAGTCAGCATTTTGAACTTTGGTACGATGAGAAAAGTGTTTAATGCGGACAAATCCAGTATTGGTCTCCATTGAGTTTCTTTTCTTGGAACAAGGAACAGTCTTGAATAAAATCCCTGGCCTTGTTCTTGTTGTGGAACTTTTTCTATTGCTTTGATCTGAGCAAGCAGAGAAATTTGCTTGATAGCCTCTGCCCTCTGGCTTTGTGGTAGGTTTGGCATGCCTTGTTTTCTTGGCAAGGTATGAAAGTGGAACCTGTAACCTTGGTCTATAATGTCCAAAATCCATTTGTCCTTTGTCAATCTGTGCCAATTGTCTGAAAACATTCCGCCCAAAGGAGCTTCTGTTTGCTCCTTTGTCAGCGGAAGCAGAGGAAAGTCATTGAGGTTGTCCCTGTGGGGCAGGAGAAATCCCTGTGTCACTTCTTTGGTTTGCTGGTTGCCATTGTTGTCCCCTGTAGGAACCTCTGTATTGTCCTCTTCCTCGGCCACGCCTGTTTTTGCCCCTTTGAAATCTTTCAAGATTAGGAAAGGACCAGTTTTTAGAAGGCCAATTCCTGCTGAATCTGGAGGAAATCTTTGACTGTCTGAACTCACTTGGCTTTTTCCTCAATGGATTTTAACACATCTTTAGCATTAGCACCAAAAAGCTTGTTCTTTTCCAAGGGTGTATCAAGATGTTTTGCCTTAACATGATCTGGTAGAGGTTGTTCTTTTAACCATGCATGTCTACGAATGACCGCCCCCTGTCATAGCTGCCCTACATGAAGCTTCCAATGCATCATATCCACACTGAAGGAAGTGATTGCTAACTTGCTGAGAATTATGTACAGCCTCCTGCAAAGACTTCCTATCTAAAGGTTCAGGAGAGGCCAATGTTTTCTGTAAATCATTCAACAGGTAATCCTGATATTGAAACATATGAAAGAGACAATTGAGAGCTCTCATAGATAAAGTAGTGGAGGTGTAAACCTTCTTCCCCCATCTCTCTAATGACCTAGCTTCCCTGTTGGAAGGCAAAGGATTTTTGGAGGTGGTAGCTGAAACCTCTTTTCGGTCCCTGTGAAATTGTTTCTGAATCAACAGCATGGGCCCTAAAGAAATGAGAATGTGTTTCTGGGACCCTACAGTATCTGTCAGGCTTGGCAGGAGGAAGGGTATCAGGGGTAACACTGGAGTCAGAGTAAAGATCATCCAAAACATCAAGCACAGGAGGTATAGCTAAGGGCCTGTGTTGTGGCTTTTTAAGGAAGGTTCGAAGGCGCTTTCTGGAATCAGAATATTCCTGGCCTTGCCACTTAAAATGTTCCCTCATGGAATGCAGAACTTCCCCAAAAGAAATATCTTCAGGAGTGGAGGCCAAGGGGATGGAGTCCTCTGCATCTGAGTCTTCATAGGTCTGGAAGGGCTCTTCCTGGCTATCGGAGTGAACAGAGTCCTCAGAATCTTCATCTGAAGGGAGAGGGTCAGAGGGTTCAACCCTGGGCCTCTTATCAGGAGGAGGCTGGGATCCTCTCAGGATGGGCCTGGGAACCTCTGATCATGGAAATTAAGTCTGCGGCCATAGTCATGATTTGTGTTTCAGGAGAAGGCTGAGGTAAGGCTTTAGCAGTAAGGTGCTTGGTCTTGCTGGCTGCCTTAGCACGTGTGTAGGCCTTGATAGACATGGACATGGGAGGCCTAGCAGCTCCACTTGCAGGAGTGACCTTATCCACAGCAATGGTCTCGGGCATTTCCTCGGTTTCAGTATCCGGAGGAAAATCAATAACTGGCGTCGGTGTGGTCTCCGGTATCGGTAATGCAGTGTCTTCGGTTCAGAGCGGTGAAATAACCGCCTCAGAGGGAACTGGGGTACTCGTGGTTGGTTTTGACGTGGTGTCGGTGGAAGACGCGGGCCGAGGATGTCGGTCCCGGTCTTTTCGTTTCTTAGGAGTCTGCAATGTCGGTAGTTCCGACGGCATTGTATAATCTAATTTTTCACCAAAAAAGTCTTCAGCGAACTCCGCCCGGCGCCTGAGAGTGCGCTTATTGAAGCGAGCACAGGCCGAGACGTCGTGGTCTGGGCCAAGGCAAGGAAGGCAGTAAGAGTGGAAATCCTTATGAGGTATTTGTTTACCACAAGACAAACAATTATTTACTTTTTCAGTAATTTCTAACATCGGCTGAGGCAAGAAAAGGTCCCCAACGGGGTACTTAGCTTTTTTGATGACTTCGGATTCGAATAATACAGGAGCTGACAGACCGGCACTTGCGAACTGCTTCTGCTTCAGGCACCGCGCGGCAAGAAAGACTGGAGAAGATGGCGTCGGCTGATGCTTATGTACTCCAGCCGCTCTGACGTCAGAGAGAAATGCGACATCAGCCGACGTCGGACCCAGACTTTGGAATCCGGCCGACCTTGGGCTGCCTGAGGCAGGACAACCCATATGTTATGACTGCAGTTGCATTCTTGAAGGACATCACACTGGCAGACAACCTAAGCATAAATATGACAGATCCACACAAATGGAAGTTGCATCCTCAAGTTTTCACAAAGATAACTCTGGCATGGGGTCAGCCAGACATAGATCTCTTTGCTACCCACAGAAATTGCCAGTTAAAAAAATTTTGTTCAAGGACCTATTATCCACAGACCTGGGAAGTGGATGCACTTTCCTTCAATTGGGCAACATTCACAGTCTATGCCTTCCCGCCTCTTCCTCTGCTGCCCAAAGTTCTATTAAATGCCAGAGCAGAGAGGCCGAAAATGATTCTCATTGCTCCAGACTGGCCAAGACAACACTGGTATCCACTCCTGAAGAGCCTGACACATTCCCCACCATGGATCCTACCTGTAGTCCCTCTTCTGTTGTCCCAGCACAACTACAAAACTCTTCACAGCCATCTCAAAACCCTAAATCTAGCTGCATGGAGAATTCCTTGATTTCCCAACAGTTTCTCCTCTCCAAGGAGGTGCAGGATGTCATCTTGGAGGCCAGAAGACCTTCTACTAGAAAGGCCTACTCCACCAAATGGAAACGAATTTGTGCCTGGAATCAAGAAAAGGGACAGAATCCTTGGGTAATAAATATACCTCACATTTTACAGTACCTAGCTGAGATGTTAAACAATGGACTTTCCTTCTCCTCCATCAAGATCCACGCTTCAGCCATTTCTGCACAATACAACACAGATCCTCCTTTATTCTCTCATCCTCTCTTAAGGCAGTTCCTCAGAGGGGCAAAGAATATAAAACCCCCAAGGAAACCACCAGTCCCTGCTTGGGACCTCAACTTCGTATTGGAAAAGCTGACCCTTCCTCCCTTCAAGCCAGCTTCAACAGAGTTACAGTACTTATCAGGGAAAACAGCCTTTCTTCTGGCTATCACTTCAGCACGCAGAGTTTTGGAGCTACAGGCCCTCATGGCTGTGCAGCCATTCATCATTTTCCATCAGGACAGAGTTTCCTTATGAACCAACCCCTACCTTTATGCCAAAGGTAGTATCCAGTGTAGCTTTGAATCAGACTATCCACTTACCTACCTTTTATGCTAATCCACAAAACAAAGGAGAAAAACTACTACATTCCTTGGACATTCACAGGCAACTTCGTTACTATTTGGACAGAACAAAGCCAGTCAGGAAATCTGAGCAACTCTTTGTGTCCTATGCTGCAGTTGCTCAAGGAAAGGCCATTTCCAAACAGACAATTTCAAAATGGATAGCCCACTGCATACACTTTTGTTACTCATTTCATGGAAAAACTGTGCCTGCATGCATCAGATCCCACTCCACCAGAGCCACAGCTACCTCTGCAGCCTTCCTCAGGGGGGTCCCTAACCAAGGACATTTTGGAAGCAGCCACCTGGAGTTCAGTGCACACTTTCTCCAAGCACTATCACCTCCCACTATACTCAAAATCTAGAGTGGGCTTTGCCACAGCAGTCCTGCAGGGCATCCTAGCTCCTCCTAGTTCCACTTAGTGCCTACAACCCTTACTTAGCTTTGGAATTCTACCCATCTGTTATGACTGCAGCTGTATGCACGATGAACATAGTACAGTTTTTTACCTACCATAAATGTAGATGTTCGAGTGCTCATACAGCTGCAGTCCAGTTTTCCCTCCCTCCATCCCCTCTTAGGACAGGCTTATGACAAACACTTTTCATATAACCTTTTTGGGGTATTCTTTTATGGTGCATTTGCTTGCAACTACTGTTTTTGATTCATCAACATTGCATCTTTGCATAACATTATGTTTGCCTTCCTTCTGGGGGCACCTGACATCTGGGGCAAGAAAAACTGGAGAAAATGGTGTCGGCTGCCTCTTTTATACCCCTGCTGCACTGACATCAGGGAAGAAGCGACGACGACTGACGTCGGACCTAGACTTTGGAATTCGGCTGACCAATGACCCGCATGACGGCAGGATAACCCATCTGTTATGACTGCAGCTGTATGAGCACTAGAACATCTACATTTACGGTAGGTACAAAACTGTACTTTTTATCCTTTGAACCTTTCCTAAAAAAAGGCACTATAGGGGTGGCAAGAGCTTTAGCCAGTAACCTGAATCCCAGGGGTGACAGGTGCAGACCATCTGGCAAAGCATCATGGTTTGTCGATCATGTCTTCCCAGGCAGATAAATACTGGATCCCCTTTGAATGACACCAGAAGCTTAGCCAATTGTTGAAGTCAATCATTTTGTCCTTATACTGTGGTGATATTCTGGGCGAAGGCAGGATGCTACTCAGGGCTAGGGTCATACCTGCCTGGGTCACATGATCCAAGAGCTCTTCCATGTCTCTTTTCATGTAGTCCTGGGAGGTACATCTCAAGTCATTCACTCCAGCATGGACAATGACAGAGTTGTATTTGTACTTGTGGAGTGACTAGAGTGCATGTGTTATGTGGCGGATCCTGGCAGCTGACTGTAATTTTCTCCTTGTTCAGCCTGGTGAGTGGGACATCAGTGTGCCTGTCTATAGAGTCACCTATTACTAAAGTGTTGGGTACATTTTCTTGCCTTAGGGGCTGTTGTGTGGCACACTGGTGTTGTGAGCTTTGTGTCACTTTGGTTGTGACTGGTGTTTGTTTGCGTTTCGGCTTTGGAGGTCCTTGTTGCTTGGGGCAGGTTAATGTTAAGGGCCTCCACATATGTGGGTTTAGTGTTGCTATGTGTGGGTGTTGATGGTGTGGGTTTTGAAGGGCTATGAGTTGCTTGAGGTGTAATGCTGGTGTTAACCTTCTCTTGACTGTCTAGCACAATCATGGCCGGAGAGAGCTTAGCTTCCAGTTTGGCTATGTAAGTGCATCTCTGGCAAGTTGTAGTGTTGGGTGGTAGGAGGAGAGGAATGTCTGTGTACATGAGGCAGTTGCTGCACTGCCCCAGTATGCCCAGATTCACCAGGTGGACAGGAGAAATCATGGGAAGCTGACTCTTGGACAAGCCTGTTTAGGTGCTTTTTTGTAAAGTTTAAGAGCTGTTTTCTTTTACCATTTGCAAGGTACTCTGCAATTATAGGCTTAGTGCCTATGAATAATTTCTCCTTAATTACAAGGAGAGCAGAGTGCTTGAATCAGTTTCAAGATTCCTAGTGCTTTCTTGTAAAGTTTAAGAGCTGTTTTCCTTTACCTTTGCAAGGTACTTTGCAATTATTGTCTGTTTAGTGCCTATAATTAATTTCTCCTTATTTTCCAGGAGAGCTGAGTGCTAGAATCAGTTTCAGGCTTCCTAGTGCTTTCCAGCAGGTTCTAGAGCAAGTGCTAATCACAGGAGTTCAGATTTTAGTGCTACTACTGAGAAACCAGCTAGTTCTAAGGAAAATTTGAAGAGCAGACTTTCTGGCACCTGGAATAGTTTAACTGTAGCCTCGCAGTGCTGCACGATGTGAAAAATGTGCAAACACACGTGTTTTTAAGCCAGAAAGTTGAAAGAGAGAGAAATAAGCCCAAAAGGTTAATAAAATTACAATTTCAGAGCTGGAAACCACTCCTCTAGTGTTAGGCAGTACAATGCTCATCAGTCCCACTGGTAAGCAGTAGGACTTCCCACTACCACAGCAAGGTCTGGATAGCTCTGAGCACAGAAAATAAAGTCCGAAGACGAGCAAAGCCTGGGTTATGGACTGGCTAGAAAAGGTGGGAAATGAGCAAACAAGATTTTTTTTTGTTGAAACAGGCTAAACAATGCAATAATACAGTAAATAAACACAGAAAAGGCTAACACACTTGAGTGTGTAGTCCTAAACAGTAAATGCAATTAAAACTCTACAAAATTATCAATTTAAAACTTTTTAAATGAAGCAAGGCAAGTGTACAACTGAAAAATTATTTAAGAGGCAGTAACACAGCAGAATAAGTAGCTAGTCTACCTATACAGAGAAGTCTATATATACAGAAAAGCAGCTAAACACACAAACACTTCAGATGCAGTGCAACCTAGAGCACTTGAGTTGTAGCAATATTAAGGCAATTACAGTTATAATAAATGCTCTAAAATATACTCTATATTTCCAAAATGTTTGAGAAGCATAGTCAGAACCAAGGAGATTCAGGCAATTTTTTTTTTTTTTTTTGAAATGGCCACTATGGACCTCAAAAACACATATCTTCTTGTCTCTGTATATGGAAAGCACTGGAGACTTCTCAAATTCAAAGTAGCTTCGGGTTTATGTCCTTGCTCTTTCAGCTCACTACTCTAACCAGGGTGTTCGTGGAATCAATGGTTCCGGTAGTAACATTTCTAAGGGCCAAAGGTATCCCTATCTGTCTCTAACATGAAGACTGGTCTTCTCTTCCCTTCTATGTTGCAGTGCCCCATTGGCAAGATTTGTAAGGGATTTGTGCTTCACCTCTGCCCCTTGGGCGTCTGTATTTACCCTTCTGTGGTCTGTCAGAAGCTGGAAAGGACCAATTTTTTGTTGGCCAATTTCTGCTGAAGCGTGAGGGTTGCACCTGTAAGAAATCTTTGACCGTCTGCATAGATTTTGCCTTATCCTCCATTTTCTTTAAAACCTCTTCTGCTTTAACTCCAAATAAGACATCCTGCTGTAAGGGTGCATCTAGTAACTTTGCTTTAACATGATCAGGCAGAGTTTGTTCCTTTAACCAAGCATGCCTACATATAACAAACCCAGTAACAGCTGCTCTACAGGAAGCTTCAAAGGAATCAAATCCACATTGTAAAGTATGTTTGCCCACCCGTTTAGCTGCATGCAACAGATCCTGCATTTCCTTGAATTCAGACTGTTGAGGGTGCGTGCTCATCTTTTGTTTTATTTGAGACATTAGGAATTGCTGGTATTTCGGCATGTGAAATTGACAATTTAGTGCTCTCATAGCTAGAGTAGCTGAGGTGTAAACCTTCTTCCCCCACCTATCTAGTGCTCTGGAGTCCCTTTCAGAGGGTACAGGATTTTTAGCCATAGAAGCCTTAGCCCCTTTGGGACCCTGGAAGATTGTCTCTGGGTCAGCAACAGGGCTTTTGTAAAGGAATTTGTGAGAGTCAGGCACTCTATAATATCTGTCTGGTTTGGCTGGAGCAGGAGGCAGAGAATCTGGATTTAGACTAGATTCTAAGTAAACAACATCCACAATGTCTAAAAAGTACACTTACCATAAATGTAGAGGTTCGAGTGTCTTCACGGTTGCAGTCATGACTGTAGGGTTCTCCCCTGCCAGCAGGTAGTCCTCGGTCGGCCAGAATCCCAAAGTCTGGGTCCGGCGTCGGCTGTTCAGTCATGCTCCCTGACGTCAGAGTGCCAGGAGTACAAAGCTGACAGCCGACGCCATGTTCTCCAGTTTTTCTTGCCCCAGATGTCAGAAGTTCCAAAATGAGCAAGGATCCATACCCTTTGCAAATACACCTCAGAAGAAGGGTGAAAAAAGGAACCACACAAAAGAAAAAATAAGATGGGACAGGAGGGAGGGAAACCCAGACTGCAACAGTGAAGACACTTGAACATCTACATTTATGGCAAGTGTACACAACTGTACTATGTTCGTGTTTCACTGTTGCAGTCATGACTGTAGGGTAGAATCCCAAAGCAGAATGAAAGGGAGGTGGTCATAAAGTAGAGGGGGTGGCTATAAGGCCCTGCAAGACTGTAGAAGCAAAGCCAGCCCTAGACTTAGAGTAGAGAGGTAGATTGTAGTGCTTGGAAAAAGTATGCACTGAACTCCAAGTTGCAGCTTCCAAAATGCCTTTGGTAGGAACTCCCCTGAGGAAGGCAGCTGAAGTGGCAGCAGCTCTGGTAGAGTGAGTCCTTATACTCCCTGGGATTTGCTTTCCATGGTGTGAATAGCAAAATTTGATTCCATGAGCAATCCATTTACAAATGGTCTGTTTTGAAATGGCTTTACCTTGGGAACTTGAAGCATAAGAAACAAACAATTGCTCTGATTTCCTGATGTCCTTAGTTCTGTCCAGGTAAAAACGTAGCTGTCTGTGTACATCCAAGGAATGTAAGATCCTTTTCCCCTTTATTTTGAGGAGTGGGGAAAAAAGTTGGCAAGTGAAGAATATAGTTTGACTTAAAGCCACTTTGGAAACCACCTTAGGCATGAAAGTAGGATTAGTCCCCACCCTGTCTTGATGAAAAATAATATAAGGTTCTACAGCCATAAGGGCTTGCAACTCTGAAACTCTCCTGACAGAGGTTAGAGCTAACAGGATGGCTGTCTTCCAAGATAAAAACTTGATGTCAGATGCGGCAGCAGGCTCAAAAGGAGGTAAGGTGAGCTTTTCCAAAACATAGTTGAGATCCCAAGCAGGAATGGGAGGAGATCTAGGGGGTCTTAAGTTCTTAGCTCCTCTGAGAAACTGTCTCATGAGCTGGTGGGAAAAGATTGGAGGGTCTGTATTATAATGAGCAGAAATAGCAGAGGCATGAATCTTTATGGAAGAGGAAGAGAGACCCTTATGTAAGAGCTCCGTCAGGTAAAGTAAAATCTGAGGAATGTTAGGAATAAGAGGATCAGAATCCTGAGCCTGCATCCAAGAACAAAATCTTTTCCATTTTCCTGCATAAGATTTTCTAGTGCTAGGACGTCCGGCTTCTAAAATGACATCCATAACCTGCTTGGGTAGGAGAGAATGATTCAAAGACCCTGGATTAACCAGGCTGCCAGGCTGAGAGTCTTGACATGGGAGTGTAGAACCTGACCCTGGTGTTGGGACAGAAGGTTCGGACTCTGTGGTAAAACCCAGGGGGGCTCCAGACAAAGGTTTTTCAGTGTTGGGTACCAAAACTGTCGAGGCCAATTTGGAGCCAGCAAGATTATCATCTTGGGCTTGTCCTGTTTGATCTTTAGTAATACTCGTGGAAGAGGCGGAAAGGCATATCCCGAGAGGTTTCTCCAACTGAATGATAGTGCATCCAATTTCCAAGCTTGTTCATGGAAAGTCCTGGTGCAAAAAATCTGTAGTTGATGATTGAGGTGGGCTGCAAAGAGGTCTATGTGACGACATCCCCAGATTGCAGTAATCATCTTGAATACTTCGGTGTCCAGCATCCACTCATGTGGGTTCGAAAGGTTTCTGCTCAGACTGTCTGCCAGGAAGTTTTGCTTCCCTGGTAGAAACTGTGCTTGAAGGTCCAGATTGCAAGCTAGAGCTGTGTTCCAGAGATCCATGGCTAGTCTGCAAAGGGGATAGGAATGAGATCCCCCTTGCTTGTTTATGTACCACATAACTGTGGTGTTGTCTGTCCGTATCAGTAGTTGTCCTGGTTGTAGAAGATTCCTGAAGGCCAACAGAGCTTTCTGAATGGCTAACATTTCCTTTAAATTGATATGCAGGTGCTTCTGATCCTTTGTCCAAAGCCCCTGCATACAGTTGCCCTGAAAATGGGCTCCCCATGCATAATCTGAGGTGTCCGTGGTCAGTATCTGAGTGGCAAGAGGCAGACAGAAGGGTTTTCCTTTGTTTAGAGTACATGCCTTGGACCACCAAAGGAATTCCTTTTGAAGACAAGGCAGGACGGAGATCAGTATGTCTAAACTGTGGCAATGCTGAGACCATACACTTTTTAGGTACCACTGTATTTTCCTCGTATGTAGTCTTGCATATGGTATGAGAAGGATGCAGGAGGCCATGTAACCCAAAGCCTGCAGGAATCTCCTTGCAGACAGCGGAGTTAAAGTTGCCAAAGTTTTGAAAGTTGAGGCCAGCTGTAATTGTTTTTCGCATGTCAGAAATGCCATCTGGGTTGTTGTGTTTAGAGAAGCGCCCAGAAAAATGATCTGTTGTGAGGGTGTCAAATTTGACTTTTTTATGTTTACAGTGAATCCCAGGAACTTGAGAAGATTCTGAACAAAATCTAGATGCTGGAGTAAGACATCCTTGCTGTCTGCCTGAATAAGACAGTCGTCCAGATAAGGGTAAATTTGAACTCCCTTGAGTCTGCAAAAGCTACTACTGGAGCCAGGCATTTGGTAAAGACCCTGGGCGCAGTAGACAATCCAAAGGGCAGCGCAGAGAATTGCTAGTGCCTCGAACCGGCCTTGAACCTGAGGTATTTTCTGCGTTCCTGCCTGATGGGAATGTGTAAATATGCCTCCTTTAAATCCAAAGTCACCATCCATGCATTTCTGGACAGCATTGGAAGTAGCTGATGTACAGTAAGCATCTTGAATTTTGGTATCTCTAGAAAAGTGTTCAAGAATGACAGATCCAGAATGAGTCTCCATGAATTTTGCTTCCTGGGGACTAGAAAGAGCCTTGAGTAAAAACCTTGTCCCATTTCTGAAAGTGGAACTAGTTCTATGGCTTTCATAGCCAAGAGAGCTTCCACCTGGTTTAAGGCCTCTGACCATTGATGTTTTGGAAGATCTGGCCATCCGCTAGGCCTTGGTAGGGTATGAAAATGGAATTTGTAACCTCTTGAAACTACATCCAGAACCCACTTGTCTTGGGTTATACGAGTCCAATTTAGGTGAAAAAGAGAAAGTTTTCCTCCGAGAGGGACTTCCAGGCAAGAAGTTCCTGCAGCCCAACAGAGGGAGTCATTGAGTCAGTTTCCTATGAGTTTGCGACCTGTCCTCTCCTCCCCTAGGGGTGGAAGCAGTCCACTGTCTTGGTCTATAAGAGGCTTGCATTTGAGGCCTTCCTCGGGAGCGTCTGTATCTACCCCTCTGAGGCCTGTCAGAATTGGGAAAGGACCAATTTTTTGTAGGCCAATTCCTACTAAATCTGGGTGGCTGTACTTGTAAGAAATCTTTAACTGTTTGCATGGATTTTGCCTTGTCCTCCATCTTTTCAATCACCTCTTCAGCTTTAGATCCAAACAAAACATTATGCTGAACAGGAGCATCCAATAACTTCGCCTTTACTTGATCTGGCAAATTTTGTTCCTTTAACCAAGCATGCCTTCTAATTACTGTGCCAGAGGCAGCAAGCAGCCCTACAAGAAGCCTCCAAGGCATCAAATCCACAATGTAAACCATGCTTCCCAACTTGTTCAGTGGCATGCATTAAGTCATGTAACTCCTTATCTGCACAGGCGGAAATGGAAGTTAGCTTCTGTTTTAGAACAGACAGGAGAAATTGCTGGTATTTCAGCATATGAAACTGACAGTTTAAAGCCCTAATAGATAAAGTAGCAGAAGTGTACACTTTTTTGCCCCATCTTTCTAAAGATCTGGAATCCTTCTCAGTGGGAATGGGGTTTTTAGCAGAAGTGGCCTTTACGCTCTTAGGACCCTGAGAAATGGTTTCAGGGTCAGCAGTAGGGTTCTTGTATAAAAACTGGTGGGAATCAGGAACCCTATAGTATCTGTCTGGCTTAACAGGAGCTGGAGGAAAAGAATCAGGAGTTAAGTTAGCCTCTGAAAAAGCATCATCCACAATATCTAAAATAGGAGGAATAGCCAGGGGTCTATGTTGGGGAAGAAGAAAATCCCTTAGTCTTTTCTTAGATTCTGAATACTCCTGTCCTTCCCAGTGGAAATGTTCCCTCATTTCATGCAAAGTTTCCCCAAAAGAGAAATCCTCAGGGGGAGAAGCTGAAGGAATGGATTCCTCAGCATCAGAATCCTCATAAGGAGGGAAAGAATATTCCTGGTCAGAAGAAACTGATGAAACAGAAGCCTGATCAGAGGAGTCATAATAAACTTCCTGCCTTGGCCTTCAATCTGGAGGGGGATGTGAACCCCTAATCATAGTAAGTCCTCCGCCATCTTAAGTAACTGTTTCTGAGACTTGGGAGCCGGAACAGAAGAGGCCTGGGCTGCAGTCTTTGATTTGGAAGGAGTCCTTGCCTTTGTCTTTGGCTTTGCCTTTATTAGAAGCTGAGTAGGCCTGAAAACCCATTCGGAAGCCGGTACCTGCACAGCGGCTCCGGACCCATCCAAAGGAGCACTGTCCGAAGGTCCTGCAACAGAAATATTCAAAGGCCTAGTTAGCTCCTCGTGGGAGTCCGATTTGGCTATCGGTTCCGAAATAGCCACGACAGGGGCTGCAAAAGCACCTCACTGATGACGGCCGAACCTGAAGCTGGCTCTGCTTGTGCGATATTGTCTGATTTGGACCTCGGAGGCCTGTCTTTGTCCTTGCGTCTTTTGTGAACTCCGGTAGCCAGAACCGTATCCAATGACATTTTGTAATTAAAACGCCTACCGAAGTAATGAAATGCAAAATCGTACCTTCGTTTAATAGTATGTTGATTGAATCTAGCACAAAACCGACTAGCTACGTCGTGGTCAGGGCCTAAACAAGGAATACAGTAAGAATGAAAATCCTTATGAGGTATTTGCTTCCCACCTGAAATACAATTATTAACTTTTTCTGACATCGGACTGGAGCAAGAAAAAGTTTCCCCAACGGGGTACTTAGCTTTGAGTAGAAGAAGAAAGTCTTCGGACTGAAGTTTGTTTAGAAAAAATTGTCAGGAGTCAGCCGACCGGCACTTGCGAACTGCTATCACCACACGGCAAGAAAGACTGGGGGATGGCATCAGCTGTCAGCTTTGTACTCCTGGCGCTCTGACGTCAGGGAGCATAACTGAACAGCCGACGCCGGACCCAGACTTTGGGATTCTGGCCGAACAAGGACTGCCTGCCGGCAGGTTAGAACCCTACAGTCATGACTGCAACAGTGAAACACGATGAACATCTGGAGGGATAGCAAGTGGTCTGTGCTGGGGGAGTAAAAGAAACTCTCGGAGCCTTTTCTTTGAGTCTGAGTAGTCCTGACATTCCCAGTGGAAATGTTCCCTGATGGTATGTAAGGTTTCCCCAAAGGAATAATCTTCAGGGGGAGAAGCTGAGGGAATGGAATCTTCAGCATCAGAATCTTCATAAGGGGGAAAGGAGTAATCCTGTTCCTCAGAGGAGCCTGAGAAAATAGACAGTTGATCATTGGAGGCATAATCCTTCTCTTGTCTAGGTCTTTTTTCTGGGGGGGGGGGGGGTTGGGAACCCCTGATTAAAGAAATCAAATCTTAAGCCATTTTAAGCATCTGTTTCTTAGGCATGGGGCCTTGAAATGGAGACTGATGTGCAGTCATTTTTGGTTTTAGAGGAGTCTTAAGCTTAGCATAAGATTTTATGGCGAGAGTAGTCGGTCTGAAGACACCTTCTGTAACCGAAGGTGTTTCCACAGCACCGGCTTCTCCTTCTGTAATGTTGCCGGTAGGGCCTAAAGAAAATGTCTGCGTCGGCCTAGAACTCTCTGCTTGAGAATCCAAAGTGGTCTGGGGTTGCAATTCTGCAGTCGCCAGGGGCTGCGTAGGCGCCTCACTGAAAAACGGAGAACCGGCGACCAGCCCAGCTGAGGCCTCTGAGTCTGGCTTGGATCTATGCTGCCAGTCTTTACCTTTGTGTTTTTTTATGCACGCCGGTAGTCGGCTGCTCCGATGGCCCTACCGAAGTAGTGTCGTGCGAAATCAAAGCATCGCTTTATAGTTCGCTTATTGAACCTAGCACAAAACCGACAACCAGTGACGTCGTGGTCTGGGCCTAGGCAAGGTATACAATAAGAATGAAAGTCCTTATGAGGTATTTGCTTCCCACAAGAAATGCAATTGTTAACTTTTTCTGACATCGGACTGAGGCAAGAAAAGGTTCCCCAACGGGGTATAGCTTTGAAGACTTCGGACTGAAATTCAATTCGAAACTGTCGGCCGACCGGCACTTGCGAACTGCTTCTGCTTCGGGCACCGCGCGGCAAGAAAGACTGAAGAAAATGGCGTTGGATGCCTCTTATATACCCCTGGCGCACTGACGTCAGGGAAGAAGCGACAGCAACGGCCGGACCAAGACTTTGGAATTCAGGCCGACTGCGGGACCGCCTGACGACAGGATAACCCAAGTGTGATGACTGCAGCAGGGTAACACGATGAACATGATTCTTCTTGCCTGTACCTGTTATGGTGGTGAATTTGTCATTTGAACCTTGCCTAAAGAAAAGGCACTATAGGGGTGGCTAGAGCCTTAGCCAGTATCCAGAATCCCAGGAGTGACAGATGCAGGCCATCTCTGGCAAAGCATCGTGGTTTGTTGATCATGTCATCCCAGGCAGACAGATACTGGATCCCCCTTAGAATGACACCAGAAGGTTTGCCAATTGTTGAAGTCAATCATTTTGTCCTTGCACTGTGGTATCATTCTGGGTGATGGCAGGATGCTACTCAGGGCTAGGGTCATACCTGCCTGGGCTACAAGATCGGACAGCTCCTCCAACCATGTCCCTTTTCATGTAGTCCAAGGAGGTACGTCTCAGGTCATTCACACCAACATGGACGACAGAGTCATATTTGTACTTGTTGTGGAGTGACCTGAGTGCATGCGTTGTATGTGGCGGATCCTGGCACCCGACAGGCAGCTGACAGTAACTTTCTCCTTGTTTCGCCTGGTGAGTGGAACATCAGTGTGCCCGACTATAGAGTCACTATGACTAGAGTGTTGGGTACGTTGTTATGACTTATGGGCTGTGGTTGAGTGGCATACTGAGTTTGTGGCCTGTGTGTCATTTGGGTTGTGTTGGGGGGTGGAGGTTGCTTGTGTTTCTGCTTTGGAGGTCCCTGTTGCTTGGGCAGGTTTTTACCGAGAGCCTCCGTGAATGTTTTGGTGGTGTACGTTTTGAGGGACTATGTGCTGAGTGTGGTGTGGTGCAAGTGTTTGCCTTCTCCTCTTGACTGTCTAGTCCAGTCTTGGGTGAAGAGAACTTTGCTTCCAGTTTGGCTATATAAGTGCATCTCTCACAGGCTGAAGTGTTGGGGTGGTAGGAAGAGAGGGTTGTCTGTGTACATGAGGCAATCACTACATTGCCCCAAGATGCCCA
Source organism: Protopterus annectens (assembly GCF_019279795.1). Taxonomy (NCBI): domain Eukaryota; kingdom Metazoa; phylum Chordata; order Ceratodontiformes; family Protopteridae; genus Protopterus; species Protopterus annectens. Next base: position 1,362,280,927 of record NC_056746.1, read on the forward strand.
GATTCATCAGGTAGACAGGAGAAAACACAGTGAGCTGATCTTTAGACATGCCTGGATAGGTGCTTATTTGTTAAGTACTAGAAACTGTTTTCCTCTAGACAGTGAGGAAAGTTGAGTGCTGTAGCAATTTGCAGCTTATTTAGTGCTTACAATAAGTTCTGAACAAGTGCTGAGCTCAACGAAACAGACTCGAGTGCTGAAACAAAAAAACTGGCTAGTTCTAAGAAACAAAATTAAGCTAGAAGGCTTCCCTTCAACACAGAGGCTTGGGGGCATAGAAGCACACAAACAGCCCCGGACACAGCAAATCTATATCCAGACTAGAGTACCCACAGGAAAGGCAGGAAGCAAGCTTAGAAATTTATTTATTTATTTTTTTTAAGTGGAAAGAGAGAAAGGAGTAGCAGAAATTAAGCTGTTTGGCCTTCTCAAATGTTCTCCCTGTATTAGGCAGAATGAGGTAATGACACTAGACTGGGAGGAGGGTCCCAGATCAAATTTACAGTAGGGGCAGGCAACTGCAAAGCCACCAACTATAAGAACAACATACCAACAGGGAAGGTGGGAAACAAACTGCAGAAATGTTTCTCACAGCAGAAAAGCAGCAGTGCGCCTTTAAGTTTTAAACAGCTAAAGGAGCCTCTAGAGAAAGCTTTTAACTGCAAACAAGTTATCAGAATCAAACAACCCAACAGATGCTTAATAAAAGTGGACAATTTCCAGTTAATACCTCACACACAGTGAAACTAGCTAGAAAAATAAACAGTACACAAAGTGCTATAAATAACTCGAAAAAATAAGCAAAACTTGAAAAGAATTAATTTTGTTTTGCTTTTTGGTTATGCATGGAATTATATTTACCTTAATTTATAAATAAGGTGCGTTAGCTTTATTGCTTCTTTCTACATTAAAGTTCAGAAATGCACTAATTTTCTATGTAATCTCACCTTTTGTACAACACTGTGTTCTGTAAGCCTGGAAGGAGCCTGAAATTGGTCACTGTGGATCAGTACTTTACCTGGTCAAAATAAAAAAAAACATAAATAAATGCACAGAGTACTGGGTACAGACAAAAACTAAGGCTTCTGGACAAATATCATTTTGACCACTTCACAGCAATAATACACTCCTGAAACTATTAAATACTTTTAAGTCCTTTATTAAGTTTACAGAAAGAAGAAATGGCATCTACAAACAACTGGGGACAGCAGTAACATTTCAAAAATTCAGCCTCGTGCATTGAAAGAATATGGGGGTTAAAGGCCATGCAAATTGAAGACTTCAGTCTAAGCTCATGTCCTCTTCATCATCTTTGTCTTTGCCGTCTCCCTCTTTCTTCTCTCCTTTGCTGTTCTGCATAGCCTTGGCAAACCCTTCCACATCTGAAAGAATAAGACAAAGACTTAACAATACATACTCAAAACAAGAATCAAAATGTACTGAAGGCAGAGAATACTACACCAAAACTGAAATTTGACCAATAAAACAAGTTGCTATTGGCTTGTCGCACTCTGTACTGCCATGTTATACAATTAGCATCTGCATTTTAAAACAGTAAAAATATTCCATTTCATATTTGGGCCAATTAAATTCGGATCAGTAACTGCTAAACATTTATATCCCTTTCCTGGGCTATTGCATGCTTCTCTGCAAGGCTCATACCAGAAGTGATCCCAGTACCTTACAAAATCATACTTTCACCCTACTTGTTATGCAGAAGATAGTCAAGACTGCTTTTTGCATTTCTGCCTACTTTGGTGTCATGTCTACATATTTTTTCGGACTTGCATCTACCTACCCCTGGGAGGAACCTTAGAACTCACTGACAGCTCAACTCATTGAAACTGCTTCCTTCTATGAGGGAGTGCAGTGCCTTCAGAGTTGATACAAGTAAGGGGGTACAACAAACAATTACGTGCCACAAACCCCCCTTCCCAGGACTGCCTTGGGCCAATGTCATACAAGTACAAAGGTGACTGCACAATGCTTGCTCCACACACTCTTTTTACTGGCTGGGAAAGCAGTAGTAAACTTACCATAACAAGAGATGTTCAAATGATCAGTGCGCAGTAGTCTTAGCTACACTAGCTTAGTACATTTTGGAGACGGAAGGAGAATCCAGGAACTCCTGAGGAATAGTCTTAGCAAAGCTGGACCTAGACCTACAGAAGCAATCAAGCTAAGCAGCAGCCTCTAGAATACATTTAGAATCCAACCCTTTCCAAAAAGTCATTGATAAAGCCAAGGCCCTGGTACAGTAGGCATTGATCCTACCTGGAATAGTTTTGTTATGACAGCATAACAAAAGGTAACAGCCTTAAATAACCATTTGGAAAAACTGTACTCTGTTCTGACACAGGTTATCCCTTCTTACCATCACAAGAGAATGAACAACTGATCTAAAGATCTGAAATATGTAGTTCAGTCAAGCCAGTGCCAAAGTTGTCTATGGACATCCAAGGTATGAAGCATCCTTCCTCCCCAGACCTCATTTTTAAGTTTAAGAAAAGAAAATGGGGACATGGATACTTTGGCTTAAAGTAAATCTAGATACGAATTTAGGCATAAAGGAAGTTAAGTTCTCAAACTCTGTACCGGTCAGTAAAAACAAAATGAAAACTCCAGCAAAGCTAGAACTACCACTGCGTGACCTCCCAAACCTCTTGTATCAGAGGCATATGGGATATATGCAAATGATCCTTATGAACTTCAGGTGTTTCAGCTAATTGGCAATTCTGAATGCCCATGACTTGTTTCGTCATTTTAATGGACAATTTCAGACCAATAAAGCTAAACCCCACTAGCTGTGGATATGCATATTTCGGCCTTATGACCTCGTCAGCACAAGCAGAGTGTTTGACCAAGCATTAGAAACACTGGGCTGTTATACCCAGCTGATGTCCATCATTAGGGTCACTGCAAAAAAATG
>NC_056746.1:1362284355-1362326855 GCF_019279795.1 Protopterus annectens
AATAGCTGGAATAGATGAGGCATAGAAAGACAAACAGGAGTAAAATAGAATGACTGCTTTTCAACCTGGCAGCTTGGAAGATTTGAAAAATTTAATGCTGCAGTTGTTAGGGGAGAACAAAAGGGAAAATCATGAATGCATCTCAAATTTCCCCTTCTTGAGAGATAGCAAATACTGCATTTGTTGTAGGACTTCCCCTAAAAAGCCATGCCATGTAGTTTTATCATACTGGACTTTCCCAGAATGTGTGTTGCTATGAGAAAGTGGTTGGATGAGATCATCCATTGCCACACACTAAGTGCTTCTCGACACAAGGGGTATGATGTGGTCCCTCGTTGTTTGTTGATGCAACAAACTACTGACATACTGCCAGTTTGAATCACAATTGTCCTTGAAGGGAGAGCACCCTGGAAGGTCTGCCACACTAAAAGCACTTCTCTCATCTACAAGACACGGACATGAAAGTTGGCCTCTTCGGGGGATGAAGTGCCTTGGACTGATTTATCCAGAAAGTGCCCCCCTTCAAATGGTAAGTATCCATGATCTCTACTCTTGGGCAGAGGAAGAAAGAATGGGTGGCCCTGTAGATCCTGGTCGGACAATCCACCACCTGAGGTCCCCTCTTGCATGGCTGAGTGATTATTTGTGCTGACATGCGCTGATAAATAACACACCACTGAAGAATGGTCATAAGAAATCTGGCTAGAGGTACTAAGATTATTACCGCTGAAACTGATCCTAGAGCTTGAAGGACCAAGCAGGCTGAAATCTGGGTACTGCAAATTATTTTTTATAAACTGCAACCTGATAGCTTCTCTTCTCTCAAAAGTACAGATTATCACGGACTGTGTTGAAAACTGCTCATATGAATTCCAAGCTTTGACTTGGCTGTAGGTGACACTTGGTGTAATTTATGGTTATCCCAAGATGAGAACAAATATGGAGCACCTGATTTCTTGCTCTTATTAACAGATGCCTGGTTAGGGAGGTAATAAGGCAGTCATCCAGATATGAAAACACCCAGAATCCCTGAAGTCTCAAGTGAGCTGCTACTACTGCCATACATTTGATAAACATCCTGGGGGCTGTATTGAGGCCAAAGGGCAGAGCTCTGAATGGATAATGACTGTCCCCCAAGCCAGAAGCCTAAATACCTTCTGTATTGTCTGTTTATCTTTGTGTGACAGTATACATCATGAAGGTCTGTGGAGCACATCTAATCATCCTTGTGCAGAAAAGGGAGAACGAGCTGAACCGCAGTCATCTGAAACTTTGTGTTGAACTGACTTATTCAAGTTAATGAGATCCAAAATTGGTCTCCAGTCTTTGGCACTGAAAAGAATCTCGAGTATGTTCCAGATTCTATCTGCTCTAATAGGATCTCTTGGAGGACTCTTTCTAGAAGCTTTTTTATTGTATTGATGCTGCTGCTTTCCGCTGACTGGGTGGAATATCTGGAATTTTCCGCAGAGATGGGGTTGGAAGGGACAAGGGCATTACTTAACCTCTGGAAATAATCCTCTGCACCCAAGTATATTATGTCTAGTCAGGCTATCTGGTGCAGGGATAGTCGACCCCCAACTGCCGCCAAAGGAGGACAAATCGGGCCTCCTTTCAGAAGTGCTGGTATGGTCTGTCAGAGAAAATCTCTGGACCCCCTGGTTTTGAGGGCATCCTCTGCCACTGAGGTGGTGTCTACCATTACAGATCTCCCCTCTGCCCCTAGGGAAACTTTCTCGATGTACGTCCTGAAAAGGACCCTGGGACTTCCTGAATCACACCATCTGAGTATCTCGTTGATTCCTAAAAAAGAATCTTTGAGGGGTAAAAAAATGTATGTTGACTGCAGAGAGGGTCTTTCTATCCTTTTCACACCTGGATAATGTGTCCTTCACTTTGGGGCCAAACAAAGAAGTGCTGTCAAAAGGAGCACTGACAAAGATTTGAAGGGCTCCACAAACTCACATAAGTGCACCCAGGCATGTCTCCTAATGAGTATGCTTGAACCCACTGCTCAAGATGCCTTCGGCTGCATGCAAAATGAGCCTCATGGATGAATTTGAGAGAGATTGGAGGGCGGCCAACTGAGAAGCCACAGACTACTGGAGGACTGACAGTCCCTGAAAGGGAAGTTGAAAGCTCTTTGATCAAATCCCTTTGCAACCTAGTAAAATGTGCCAAAGAGTTCAGTGACCTAAAAGCAAAGGTCACTGTAGCGTGGACATGTTTCCCAAATCTGTCCATCACTCTAGTCTCTTAGGGGTATGAACAGAAGAACTCTGTTTGCCAAGTTACTTCTTGGTGGCCACAGTCACGACCATGGCATCCACAGGCACCCCCTTTAGCCCAAAATTCTTTCCTCCAAGGTGGAGCTGCAACCCTATCTGGCCTTTTGATTATTGGTTCAACTGTATGGGGCTCCTTCCACGCCTACCGAGAGACCAAATCAATGAGCTCACTGGCAGGTGCAGTAACTCAAAGTAGACGGGCTAGCTCCAAAGGCCTCAAGAAATACTTACTCCTCAGGTGAGGGTTGCTAGGGGTCCAACCACCTCTGTTTCAGGATCTCAAGGATGGCTCCAAATGCAAAGTCTTCTGGACATGATCGTGGGGACCCTTCACATCAGTATCTTCAGTGACAGACTTTTGTGGAGAGTTCCAAGTGCCTCCTCCTGCACACACACACTTCCTAAGGACTTCCTCAGTGGGATGTTCTGGGGAAGTGTCCGATTATGAGACCCTGCTGGGTAGACTGGATGTCTCAAGCTGGCTGTCCCTGTGGAGTCAAATAAGGAGGATTCAAGTGCAAAGACATCTAGGTGCTGCAGTGAAAATTCGAGAGGGTTAGGACAGTCAATCCTGTCGGAGCAGAAAACATCCTCTTCACAAGCTCCAAGGCACACTGCTCTGGGGAAAGAAAAGACCTTGGCATGCAGAAGGCAGGCTCCTGGACCGTAGTCTCCAACCACCCCAAAAGCAATCTCCTCGAGGAGAAAGCCAGAGCCAAGCTGTCCAATGCCGAAGCACCAAGGTGCAGACATGCCTCAAAGACCTTCAGAGTCAATCCCAGTGCCCAGTCCTCAGGATCCGAAGATGTCGGAGCCATGGCACTCCACTTCAGATCCAAGCCAACAATGGACTCTGAAGCAACCAAAGGGATCAGAGAGTCTGACAGTGGTTGTGTGGTCAAAGGACAGGCCTCTTGACAAGAAGTGATAGGAGCCAGTAACACACCCATCTGCATCGAGAGAAACTTCTTTATCATCCTATCCACATCTTCAGTCAAAACTCTGGAGGATCTAAATAAAGCCAGGGAAGATGACTTAGTACGGTGCCTTACCATAAAGGGAGATGGGATTCTTAAAGGAACCAGGGAAGATGACTTAGTATGGTGCCTTACCATAAAGGGAGATGGGATTCTTAAAGGAACCAGGGAAGATGACTTAGTACGGTGCCTTACCATAAAGGGAGATGGGACTCAAAGGAACTGGATCCACAGAAGGAGAATAATGCATCCTACGCATAACACTAGGATCAGACACTATCTGCTCCGAATGCTTTTTGGTCAGTTGAGGGTGACGGATCCATAAATATCTTTTTACTCAGATCTGAGGGGGAAGAAGTTTTGAGACCTCCTCAAACCTGACTTAAACCTCTTCCTAGACAACTCCAAGGATGGAGCTGAGGTAATAGAAGCAATGGAAGACTTCAAATCCTTGGACTTGCGCTTGGGGGGATTGAGCCCCTGAAACAGCTTCTCCAAAACAAGGCAACAAACTTTCAATATTAATTTATTCTTTCTGTCCACTAAGGTGCAGGGATTAAAGTTGTGGCAGACAGAACAGTCTTCCTTCCTGCAGGTGCTCTGGACCTAAACAAAAACAGAGATTGTGGGCATCCGAAACAGGCAAAGTACAGTTTTGTACCTACCATAAATGTAGATGTCCGATAGGTATGCATCTGCAGTCATCACATATGGGTTGTCCTGCCTCAGACAGCCCTTCGGTCGGCCGGATTCCAAAGTCTGGGTCCGTCTGATGTCGCCTTTCCCGGCCACAACGCCTGGGGTATAAAAGCGTCAGCCGACGCCATCTTCCTCAGTTTTTCTTGCCCCAGATGCCAGGTGCCCTCTAGGAAGGCTAAATAAAAGAAAAAAAGTAATAAAAAATCCAAACATTTGCAAAAAAAAAACCTGACTGCAGATGCATACCTATCGGACATCTACATTTATGGTAGGTACAAAACTGTACTATGTCCTTCAAGGATGCATCTGCAGTCATCACATATGGGTAGAATACCATAGCCAATCTGGGGGAGGAGGTACTAGGAAAAGGATGGTGTAGCTAAGATACCCTGCAGGACAGCCGTAGCAAAGCCTGCTCTGGATCTGGAATATAGAGGTAGATTGTAATGCTTGGCAAATGTATGCACGGAGCCCAATGTGGCAGCTTCTAAAATGTCTTTTGTAGCCACCCCTCTTAAGAAGGCTGTGGAGGTGGCTGTGGCTCTCGTAGAATGAGGTCTAATGTTAGCTGGTACAGTCTTTCCATGAAATGAGTAACAAAAGCGGATGCAATTTCCTATCCATTTTGAAATTGTCTGTTTGGAAATTGCTTTTCCTTGAGTACCAGCAGCATATGCTACCAGCAGCTGGTCAGTTTTCCTGAAACCTTTAGTTCTGTCCAAGTAGTAGCACAACTGTCTGTGAATGTCCAGGGTGTGCAGCAGTTTCTCCCCTTTGTTTTGTGGATTTGGGAAGAAGGTAGGCAAGTGAATGGCTTGATTCAATGAAACCCTGGATACCACCTTAGGCATAAAAGTAGGATTAGTTCTTAATGAAACTCAATCCTGATGGAAAATAATAAATGGCTAAACTGCCATCAGGGCCTGCAATTCCGAAACTCTTCTTGCTGAGGTTATTGCCAGAAGGAAAGCAGTCTTCCATGAGAGGTACTGTAGATCTGCAGATGCTGCTGGTTCAAATGGAGGCAGTGTTAGTTTTTCCAGCACGTAGTTAAGGTCCCAAGCAGGTAGAGGTGGTTTCCTAGGAGGTTTGATGTTTTGATCCTCTTAGAAACTGTCTTAGGAGAGGATGAGAAAGACAGGGGATCAGTGTTGTACTCTGCTGAAATTGCTGAAGCATGAATCTTAATAGAAGAGTAAGACAGTCCATTGTGGAACATTTCTGCCAAATATTCCAGGATATGTGCCATGTTCATCATTGTCATCTAGGCCCTTTGTGGTGTTCCAGATGAGAAATCTTTTCCATTTTGTTGAGTATGTCTTCCTTGTGGAAGGGTGGCGAAGCTTCAGAATAATATTCTTTACTCTCTGGGATAGCTTATCCTGAGGAGGAGTCAAGGTATTCTCCACGCTGTTAGTTGCAATGTTTTCAGGTTGGAGTGAAGAGTTTTGTATCTGTGCTGTGTCAGTAGAAGTGGCCATAGAGGTAGGGGCCATGGCTTTGTGCGACATGCTCCTTAGCAGTGGGTACCAGTGCTGTCTTGGCCAGTCCGGAGCTATCAGGATCACTTTTGGCTGCTCTGCCCTGATCTTCAGTAACACCTTGGCCATTAATGGAATAGGAGGAAATGCATACACTGTCAGATTTCTCCAGCTGAAAGAGAGGGCGTCCACTTTCCATGCTTGTGGGTGGTATGTCCTTGAGCAGAATTTCTTTAGTTGATGATTGTGGGGGGATGCAAACAGATCCATGTCCGGACTCCCTCAAGATTGTATTATCTGTTGGAAAATGTCTGGGTGCAGCATCCATTCGTGTGCATCTATGATATTTCTGCTTAAGCTGTCCGCCAGTGTATTGTCCTTCCCTGGCACAAACTGAGCTTGTAGCTGTATATTGAGTTTCAAGGAAAGATCCCATAGATTCATAGCCAGTCTGCACAGAGGGTAAGAATGGGTACCTCCTTGCTTGTTTATGTACCACATAACCGTGGTGTTGTCTGTCCTTATTAGTAGATGGCCTTGATGCAGAAAAAGTTTGAAGGCCTCGATTGCGTGCACCACTGCTAGCATTTCTTTTTGATTTATGTGCATGCGTAGCTCCTTTCGTGACCACTGTCCTTGGATACCTCTGCCCTCCATGTGTGCTCCCCAACCTAGGTCTGAAGTGTCTGTTGTAATAGTTTGGGAGGTTTTTGGCTTTGTGAAAGGCAGCCCCCTGTTGGACTGGCTGGCCTGAGCCCACCACAGAAATTCCTTGTGAAGGCATGGAATGAGTGATATTAAAGTTTCCAAACTGTGACTGTGCTGGGTCCATAAACTCCTTAGGTACCACTGTAGCTTTCTCATGTGTAGCCTTGCTTGTGGAATCAGAAGAATACAGGATGCCATGTACCCCAGGGCCTGCAGGATTTTCCTTACAGTCAGCTGAGTTTGTCTTGTCAGATTCTTGAAGTAATCCGGTAGTTGACTTTGTTTTTCTTCTGTGAGGTAAGCCATTTGGGTGGTTGTATCTAGATCCGCACCCAGAAAGGTTATTCTTTGGGATGGAACAAGTCTTGATTTGTGCATGTTGACTGTATATCCCAAGGCCTGTAGAAGATTGATGGTATAATTTAAGCCCTTTATCAGAGTTTGTTGGTTGTCCGCTTGTATAAGGCAGTCGTCCAGATATGGGTAGATTTGAATCCCCTGGAGTCTGCAGTGTGCTATTACTGATGCCAGGCATTTCGTGAATACTCCGGGTGCAGTAGATAAGCCAAAGGGCAATGCTGAGAATTGATAATGCTCTGACCCTGCAAGAAATCTGAGGTATCTTCTGCAACTTTGTCTGATAGGAACATGAAGGTATGCCTCCTTGAGGTCTAGAGTAACCAGCCAAGACCCCTTGCCCAGCATGGGAAGGAGTTGCTGTAGAGTCAGCATTTTGAATTTTGGCACAATGAGAGAAGTATTCAGTATGGACAAGTCGAGAATAGGCCTCCATTGATGCTCTTTTCTTGGAACAAGGAATAGTCTGGAGTAAAATCCTTGGCCTTGTTCTGAAATAGGAACTTTTTCTATGGCTTTCATTTGGAGTAAGTTTGAGATTTGTTTCCAAGCCTCTGTCCTTTGATTTGGTGGCAGACCTGGTATGCCTTTTCTTTTTGGCAATGTGTGGAAATGGAACCTGTATCCGTTGTCTATTATTTGGAGTGTCCATTTGTCTCTTGTAATGTTGTGCCAATTTCTTGAGAATAAAGAAAGCTTTCACCAAAGGTGCTTCTAATTGAGCCCTGGTTGGCGGAGTCAAAGCAGAGTCATTGAGTTTGTCCTTGTGCAGCAGTTGCAGATCCTGAACTGCCTATCTGGATTGGAGGTTGCCATTGACGGCCTCTGTAGGAACCCCTAGCTTGGCCTCTACCTCTGGCACGCCTGTTTCTGCCCCTTTGAAATCTTTCTGTGTCCGGAAAGGACCAATTCTTGGAAGGCCAGTTTCTACTGAATCTAGGCGGTTGGACTTGAAGAAAATCCTTAACTGTTTGTACAGATTTTGCCTTTTCCTCAAATTTCTTTAGGATGTCTTGAGCAGTGGAACCAAACAACTTTTGCTTTTCCAGTGGAGCATCCAAAAGCTTAGCTTTAACATGTTCTGGCAGAGATTGTTCCTTTAGCCAAGCATGCCTGCGTATGACAACACCTGTCATTGCTGACCTACATGAAGCTTCCAATGCATCATAACCACACTGCAAGAAATGGTTGCTAACCTGCTGGGAATTATGTACCAGATCCAGAAGGGATTTACGGTCCAGGGGTTCAGAAGAAGACAATTTCTTATGCATTTCTTCTAACAAATACTCTTGATACTGTATCATGTGAAATTGACAATTTAATGCCCTCATAGCAAGAGTGGCAGAAGTATACACTTTTTTACCCCATCTCTCTAATGCCCTGGACTCATTTGAAGAGGGGAGTGGGTTCTTAGTAGTAACAGCTGCAACCCCTTTAGGGCCCTGTGAAATAGTTTCAGGATCAGCAGAGTGGGCCTTATAAAGAAAATTGTGTTTGTCCGGGACCCTGTAATACCTATCAGGCTTAACAGGGGCCGGAGGCAGAGTGTCAGGGGTCATACTAGAGTCAGAATATACATCATCAATCACATTTAAAACAGGAGGAATAGCCAAAGGTCTATGCTGAGGTAAATGAAGAAAAGTTCTTAGTCTTTTCCTGGAATCAGAATATTCCTGGCCCTGCCATTTGAAATGCTCTCTCAGTGTGAAGGGTCTCCCCAAAGGAAAGCTCTTCAGGAGGGGAGGCTGAGGGAATAGATTCCTCTGCATCTGAATCCTCGTAGGCCGAATAAGCCTCCTCCTGGTAATCTGAGTGATCCGAGCCAACAGAGGCCTCCTCTGAAGAAAGGGGATCAGGGGGATCCATCCTGGGCCTTTTGTCTAGAGGGGGTTGGGAGCCCCTGTCCGTATGAGGCTGAGAGCCCCTAATTAAGGATATCAGGTCCTCTGCTAAAGTTATAATCTGTGAACTAGAAGAAGGTCCCTGAGGAATAACTCTGGGAGGCATGGCTTTAGTGTGCTTTGCAGCTTTAGCCCTGGTGAAGGCCTTAATAGACATGTATGCAGGAGGCCTGGCTGCACCACGTGCTGGTGTAGCTTTATCAAAAGGTATGGTGTTGGTAGATTCCAATACACCAGTTTCGGAAGGCAATTCTGTAACCGACTCGGTAGGAGCCTCCGAGACCAAGGCTGTCGGTTGTATTATTTCAGGGTTCGGAAGTTCCAAGGACTCGGTATCAGCCGAGACAGAGACACTCGCGGTAGGCCTAGCCCCGGTTTCAGCCGAAACCGCGGCCCGCGTGTGTCAGTCCTTGTCTTTCCGTTTCTTAATTAAATGTGATGTTGGGGTTTCAGACAGCATTTTGTAAGCAAAACTATCCCCAAAAAACTCTTCTGCGAACTCCGACCGACGTCTAAGAGTGCGTCGGTTGAAGGAAGCGCAGGCAGAGAAGGCCGAGACGTTGTGGTCTGGGCCTAAGCAAGGGAGACAATAAGAGTGGAAATCCTTATGAGGTATTTGTTTCCCACAAGTTAAACAATTAACTTTTTCTGACATCGGCTGAGGCAAGAAAGAGTCCCCAACGGGGTACTTAGCTTTTGAAGTCTTCGGATAGCGAAATTACAGGAGCTGGCCAACCGGCACTTGTGAACTGCTTCTGCTTCGGGCACCACGCGGCAAGAAAGACTGGGGAAGATGGCGTCGGCTGACACTTTTATATCCCAGGCGTTGTGACGTCGGGGAAAGGGCGACATCAGCGCCCGGACCCAGACTTTGGAATCCGGCTGACTGAAGGGCTGCCTGAGGCAGGACAACCCATATGTGATTACTGCAGATGCATCCTTGAAGGACATCTTGTGCCTAGACTTCGAACACTTTTTAGCTGGAAGAACCCTTTTTGGCCATTCTACAACAAAAAGAAATAAGGCAGAACGGAAAGTTTTTTTTATTAGAGGAAAAAAGGGGTATCATCAACAATGGTAATTAGAAATACACTACCTTGTAAAGGCAAGGAAGGGATAGATACCAATGATATTAACAGAACTACAAGGGTAAGGGAATAACAGCAACTAGAAAAATTAATAGAAAAAGGCAAAAATGCATAATACATGAAAGACAAGTGCTAGCTTATCCGAAAATAGTGAAGAAATGCAAGAGCTACAGCTGACCACGTCCTTTCACAAATAACGTCAAATGAGATCTGAGGTATGCTAGGGGTTGGTGCATTATGGGTAAGGGAGAAGCTCAACAGCTTTTTGGTTACCACAAACTTTTAGTAACAGCTGAGTCAGATCAGAGGATCGGATAAGAACCCAACAGTTGAGGATAGAATGAAAATTTACATCAGATCTTGCATTATATTTGCCAATGCATCTGGGTGCAAGAACAACCGTCGCCCAACTGCTTCCAGAGTTGGGCAGTCAGGGCAGAACTACAGCAGCACTGTAAGGGGTCTGTCTGGAAAAGAATCCCTGAAACCCTGACTCTGTGCACGTCTTCTGCCTCTGGGGCAAGGTCTTCCATTAGAATTTCCTTCTCTACCTCTGGAGGAATTATCACCGTGCAGCTCTTGGAAAGGTCCCAGCATTTTTGTAACCACATCATCTTACCACCTCTCTCTGATTCCTGGAGAAGGCTCGCTGAGGGGTGGAAAACTTGACTCCCATGGCAAACAGTCTTTCCATCTTGTTCGCTGTGGATAAGCGCCTCCATTATTGACGGCCCAAAGAAGTGCCACTGAATGGAGCATTGATAAAGGACATCTTGGAGGGTTCAGAAAAGTCACATAACTGCATCCAAGCATGTCTCCTTATGGCAAAAAGTACAGTTTTGTACCTACCATAAATGTAGATGTCCGAACTGGATAGCATCTGCAGTCATAACAGCTGGGTTGTCCTGTCGTCAGGCAGCCCTACAGTCGGCCGGATTCCAAAGTCCGGGTCCGGCTTCGGCTGATGTCGCACTTCACCCGACGTCATCTCTGTGGGTCTTCGGGTATAAAGGCATCAGCCGACGCCATTTTCCTCAGTGTTTCTTGCCCCAGATGCCAGAAGCCCTCTTGAAGGCTGAAATTTTGGATAGATGCCAATGTTTCCAAAAGGAAAGAGGTAAACACAAACACAAGCATGTATGTACATATATACAAACAAATACACCATAGAAGACTCCCCCCCATTAGCTAGCTATTAAGAGGGTAAACACCCTAGGAGTACCTCAGAGGGAAGGAGGGAGGGTAATCCTGACTGCAGATGCTATCCAGTTCGGACATCTACATTTATGGTAGGTACAAAACTGTACTATGTCCTTCATGGATGCATCTGCAGTCATAACAGCTGGGTAGAGTACCATAGCCAACTAGGGGAGGAGGAAAAGGTAGATTATGGTGTGTTTAGGATCCCTTGCAGTACAGCGGTGGCAAACCCTGCTCGGGATCTTGAATATAGAGGCAAATTATAATGCTTGGCAAATGTATGCACGGAGGTCCAAGTAGCCGCCTCAATAATGTCTTTGGTAGCCACTCCTCGTAAGAAGGCTGTGGTAGTGGCTGTTGCCCTTGTAGAATGAGGTCTTATGTTCTGTGGAATTGGTTTTCCATGGAAGGAGTAACAGAATCGTATGCAATTTCCTATCCATTTGGAGATTGTCTGTTTTGAGATAGCTTTTCCTCCCCTCCTCTTGCATAGGCCACAAAGAGTTGGTCAGACTTTCTGCTGCTTTTTTTCCTGTCCAGGTAGTAGCGTGGATGTCTATGCACATCCAAGGTGTGCAGAATTCTTTCCCCTCTGTTTTGTGGGTTGGGAAAGAAGGTAGGTAAGTGGATTGCCTGGTTTAAAGACACTCTGGATACCACCTTAGGCATAAAGGTTGGATTAGTCCTCATGGACACCCTGTCCTGGTGGAAGATTAGGAAGGGTTGCACTGCCATTAAGGCCTGTAGTTCTGAAACCCTCCTTGCTGAAGTGATTGCCAGTAGGAAAGCAGTTTTCCATGACAGGTGCTGTAGTTCTGCTGTTGCTGCTGGTTCAAAGGGTGAAAGTGTCAGCTTTTCTAGTACGAAATTTAAGTCCCAAGCTGGCAATGGTGGTTTTCTCGGAGGTTTTACATTCTTGATTCCCCTGAGGAACTGCCTGAGCAACGGGTGTGAGAAGACAGGTTGTTCAAAGCTGTATTCTGCTGAAATAGCTGATGCATGTATCTTGATGGAGGAGTAGGACAGGCCTGAATGGAGAAGTTCGGCCAGATACTCCAGAATGTTAGGCATATCTATGTTTGACACATCTTTTCCTCTTTCAGAACTCCAAATGACAAACCTTTTCCATTTTCCAGCGTAGTTCCTTCTTGTTGAAGGTCTGGGTGTTTCAAGAATAATGTCTTTAACTCTTTGGGAAAGTTCTTGATTAGCTGCTGCTATGTGATGTTCCATGCAGTCAGTTGTAAGGTTTTCAGGTTTGGATGTATGGTGCTGTAGTTGTTCTGAGTTAGCATCAAAGGCATCAGGGGAATTGGCCACATATTGTTCGAGACAAGCTCCTCAGTAGTGGGTACCAGTGTTGTCTTGGCCAGTTTGGAGCTATCAGGATTATCCTTGGATGTTCTTCCTTGATTTTTAGCAGTACTTTGTATATCAAGGGGAGAGGTGGGAATGCATATGCTGTTAGGCCTTTCCAGCTGAAGGAGAGCGAATCCACTTTCCATGCTAGTGGGTGGAATGTCCTTGTGCAGAATTTTTTGAGTTGGTGATTGTGAGGAGATGCAAATAGATCTATCTGAGGCATTCCCCACTTCTTTGAAATGGTCCTGAAGATGTCCGGGTGCAGGTGCCATTCGTGAGCATCTGATGTGGTCCTGCTTAAAATGTCCGCTAGAGTATTTTTCTTTCCTGGTACAAATCTTGCCTGCAGCTGGATGTTGTAGCTGATTGCCAGGGTCCACAGTTCCAAAGTCATTCTGCATAGGGGGTATGAATGTGTGCCTCCCTGTTTGTTGATGTACCACATGACTGTGGTGTTGTCTGTCCTTATCAACAGCTGGCCCTCTGAGAAATGGTCTGAACTTTTGGATAGCCAGTTTTACAGCCAGCATTTCTTTTAGGTTGATGTGCAGGTGAAGTTGATCCTGAGTCCACAATCCTTGCACGCATTTGTCCAGCATATGGGCCCCCCATCCTTGGTCTGAAGCGTCTGTTGTAATGCTCTGGCTTGCTTGACCTCTGTGAAAGGGAAGGCCTGTGTTGGACCGGCATGCCTGGGCCCACCATAGGAACTCCTGTTTTAAGCATGGAATTAGTGGGATTTCTGTTTCGAGGCTGTGCCTGTGTTGGGACCATAAATTCTGTAGGTACCACTGTAGTTTTCTCATATGTAGTCTGGCAAATGGGACCAAAATTATGCATGATGCCATGAAGCCCAAGGCCTGCAGAACCTTTCTTGCTGTTAATTTGTTCAGCTTTGTTAGTGCCAAGAAGTAAAGAGGGAGTTCTTTTGTTTTTCTGTAGTTAGGAATGCCATTTGTCTCACTGTGTCCAATTCCGCTCCCAAGAATGTCCTTGTTTGGGATGGTATCAGCCTTGACTTTTGTAGATTGACTGTGTATCCCAGTGCTTGTAGCAAGTAAATGACCCTTTGTAAATCTGTTGTCAACTTGCTTTTGTTGTCCCCTTGTAGCAGGCAGTCGTCCAGGTATGGGTAAATATGAATTCCCTGTAGTCTGCAGTATGCGATTACTGATGCCAGGCATTTTGTGAATACTCTGGGCAGTAGATAAGCCAAAAGGCAATGCTGAGAATTGATAGTGCTCTGATCCTGCAAGAAATCTGAGGTATCTTCTGCAGATTGGTCGAATAGGGACGTGCAGGTATGCCTCCTTGAGATCTAGAGTTACCAGCCAACACTCCTTGCCCAGCATGGGAAGAAGTTGCTGTAGGGTCAGCATTTTGAATTTTGGGACAATGATGTATGTATTCAAGGTGGACAGGTCGAGAATTGGTCTCCAACTTTTTCCTTTCTTGGAACTAGGAATAGTCTGGAGTAGAACCCCTTTCCTTGCTCTGCTGTAGGCACTTTTTCCACAGCTCTCATGTTTGCCAACTCCATTATCTGTTGTAAAGCTTCTGTTTTTTGATTTGGAGGTAGATTTGGCATTCCTCTTTTGACTGGTATAGTGTGGAAGTGGAATCGGTAACCTTGATGTATAATTTGTAGAATCCACTTGTCTTTTGTTATGTGGTGCCAGTTCTTTGCAAATAAGGTTAACCTTCCGCCTAGTGGAGCTGCTATTTGTTCCCTGGTAGGCGGACTTAGGAGTAAGTCACTGTGGCTGTGTTGAAGTAGTGGCAGTGGCTGTGTCTGTGCCTCTGTTGTTACCTTGCCACTGGCGCCCCCTGTAGCTACCTCGTCTGGTTTGGTTTCTGCCCTGGAACGCCTATTCCTGCCCCTTTGAAATTTTGTGGAGTCAGGAAAGGACCAATTTTGGCAGGCCAGTTCCTGCTAAACCTTGGGGGTTGAACCTGCAGGAAATCTTTAACAGTTTGAACTGATTTTGCCTTTTCTTCCATTTTCTTCATAACCTGCTGGGCAGGTGCACCAAACAAACTTGTCTTATCCATAGGAGCATCTAACAATTTAGCTTTAACATGATCCGTAGAGCTTGCTCCTTTAGCCATGCATGCCTTCTTATCACTGTGCCAGTCATGGCTGATCTAAATGAAGCCTCCAGTGCATCATAGCCACATTTTAAGGAATGGTTACTAACCTGTTGTATGTTATTTACCATTTCTAATACATATTTCTTGTCAAGAGATTCATCAGTGGTTAATTTTTAGTTAACTGATCAAGCATAAACTCTTGGTATTGCATCATGTGAAACTGGCAGTTTAAAGCTCTAGCTGAGAGAGTAGCTGAAGTGTATACTTTTTTACCCCATCTGTCTAATGACCTTGCTTCCCTTTCAGAAGGAGTAGGGTTTTAGCTATGGTCGCTACTGCCTTGGGACCCTGGGATATAGTTTCTGGGTCTGCAAGGGGCCTTGTAAAGGTGGTGATGAGTATCTGGCACCCTGTAAAATCTGTCTGGTTTGGCAGGGGCTGGGGTAATGAATCTGGAGCAGAGCAGACATCATTAAAAGCATCATCTACCACAGAGAGAACAGGAGGTATAGCTAAGGGCCTGTGCTGTGGAAGGTGCAGAAAGGTTCTAAGTCTTTTCGAATCTGAGAAATCCTGCTGCTGCCATTGGAACTGCTCTCGCATGGCATGTAAGGTTTCCCCAAAGGAGAATTCTTCTGGAGGGGATGCAGCTGGAATGGATTCTTCAGCATCAGAATCCTCAAAATTGGAGAAAGGGGCCTCTGGCTGGTCAGTAATGTCTGATTCATCAGCAGAATCATCAGAGGATACTGGCTCGGGGGGCTCTGCCCTAGGTCTCTTATCTAGGGGCTGAGAGGCCCTGTCTGGGTGAGATTGAGATCCTCTAATTAAAGAAATTAAATCTTCTGCCAAAGTAAGCATTTGAGAACTAGAAGAGGGCCTGGTTGAGGGTGGTTTAACAGGCACTGATTTGGTAGTCTTGGCTGCTTTAGCCCTGGCAAAGGCCTTAATGGACATGGCTGCTGGAGGCCTAGCCGCACCACGTGCTGGGGTAGAGACATCCAGGGGAATGGTGTCTGATAAGTCAGTGGGTAAAGTTTCAGAGGCCGATTCAAGAATTGTAGCAGGGACCTCAACTGTAGAGATAAATTCGGCTGTACCTAGATCAGTTTTCTCGGTTGCGCCAGAAACCGAGACACTCGCGGTTTGCTTAAGCGTGGTTTCAGCCGAAACCGCGGACCGCGAGTGTCGGTCTTTTTCTTTGCGTTTTTTGGCAGAAAGTGTAGTCGGAGGTTCCGCCGCCATAATGTACGCAAAGTCAGGACCGAAAAACTGTTCTGCAAACTCTGACCGACGCCTAAGCGTTCGTCGGTTGAAAGAAGCACAGGCCGAACAGGCTGCTACGTTGTGGGCTGGGCCTAAACAAGGCAGACAGTAAGAATGGAAATCTTTATGAGGTATTTGTTTCCCACAGGTTAAACAATTATTAACTTTTTCTGACATCGGCTGAGGCAAGAAAGAGTCCCCAACGGGGTACTTAGCTTTAGAAGTCTTCGAAGTAGTATTCGGTAGAAATAATCTCTGGATCCGACCGACCGGCACTTGCGAACAGCTTCTGCTTCGGGCGCCACGCGGCAAGAAAGACTGAGGAAAATGGCGTCGGCTGATGCCTTTATACCCGAAGACCCACAGAGATGACGTCGGGTGAAGTGCGACATCAGCCGAAGCCGGACCCGGACTTTGGAATCCGGCCGACTGTAGGGCTGCCTGACGACAGGACAACCCAGCTGTTATGACTGCAGATGCATCCATGAAGGACATCCTAAACCAGCTGCTCGTGAGGGTACCTTCAACTGTGTGAGAGATCAACCTCATTAAAGCATTTCATATGGATAAAAGAGTGGCCAGTTGTGAGGACGTTCTTTTGAAATCCTCTGCAGACACGGACTCAAGTATTTGACAGCTCTTTGGTCACATCCCTCTGAAGTCTAGTAAAGCATGTCAGGTAGTTTAGTGACCTCAGGGCAAAGGTTACCAAGGTAGAGACTCACTTTCCGAATCTGTCCAAAGATCTAGACTCGTTTGGAGGGTGGACAGCAGAGCTCTGTTCTGTTAGCTCTTTCTTGGTGGTTGTTGCTACCACCACAGCATCAACCGGGATTCCTTTCCTCCAGTGAGGTTGGTGTTTTGGAGGGGCTAGAAAATTGACTGGGTCTCTTTGGAATGTGTCTGACAGTATCCGGCTCCTTCCAAGCCTGGTGGTAAACTAGTTCAATGAGTTTATCTGACAGGGGAAGGGGGGGGGGGGGGTTACCCAAGACACAGAAGGGCCAGAACCAAAAGCTTAAAAAAATACCAATTCTTCAGGAGAGGGATTTTCAGAAGACCAGCCACCATTTTGTCTAGGGATCTCCAAAGTAGATGTCATCTGGTGGCAATTTGGGGGACTCTTTCTCATCAAAATCATTATCTTCCATGAGAGACTCCACTGGGGAGGCCATGTGCCTCCTTTTGCACTTTCTCTTCCAAAATGTACTTCCTCTGTGGGATGTTCAGGAGAGGTGTCTGAAGAGAGGGGAAGTTCCTCTATCGGAACCAATTGGATGCTTGTTGGAACTGGCTGTCCCTGTGAAATAGGTCTGATCCACTCAGAGCTCAGAACTGATGAGAGAACTAGGGGGTAGGGTCCATAAAATGAGAAGGCGGTTTTCTGGAGAGAGAGAAAAAGCCCTTTCCATCACCTCAAATGCTGACGGACCTAAAGAAGCTTTGAACCATCCTCGCGGATCCAAAACTCCCAACAAAAAGGTAGTCATCTGTCACTCTCGGATCCACACCTTGAGGACAGAACTGGATCAGAATTGTCCAGGGCCAAAGCTCTGAGGGGACGGGACAGATCTGACAAAAATCAGAGCCAAACCTAGACCAGCAGATACAAGACAAACACTTCAGCTCTGGGACCGGTTTCAATTCGAGGGGATCAGAGCAGAACTAATCAGGGATATATTAGAGTCAAAAGACACTTTCCTCTGCTCAGACATCATACCTTTTGGGGATTTCGGACCCTGGGACTCTGAAACCACTGAACAGATCACTAAAGGAGATAAAATGGTCTTGGACTTTGTAGGAAGATTCACGGATCCAAAAGGGGATGAAGTTAAAACCCCCATCTGAATCTGAGCTATGAGAAATGTTCCCATCATCCTATCCTCAGTGGCTTCCGACAAACTTTTGGAGGATCTAGAAGTTGTGGATGGTGGCCTAGAATGTTTTTTTGTAGTGTGTGGATGTTAGCCTAGAGCGTTTCTTTGTAATCTGACCGAGGGCTGCCTGAGGCAGGACAACCCATATGTTATGACTGCAGTTGCATTCTTGAAGGACATCAGTGGAGAAGGCAGGGTGGAGATTATGGGTTTTATAACAAATTCTGCAGTAAGAATTCTGAGAAGAAGAAGCTGGCTTCGGATCAGAGGGTGTAGTGGAAGGAGATACTGAAATGATGACAGAAGCTCAAGCATTCAGATCTGATAAAAGTTGGATTCGAAGTTTTCCTCGTCTTAGATGGTGGCTCCAACAAAGACCCTGGGGAGTTTGGTGGGGAGCATTTCTTATGCTTCAATGGAACGGACTTGCTAAATTTGGTGGGGAGGGGGGATTGAGCCCCAGAAGATGTAGCTGGAAGT
Source organism: Protopterus annectens (assembly GCF_019279795.1). Taxonomy (NCBI): domain Eukaryota; kingdom Metazoa; phylum Chordata; order Ceratodontiformes; family Protopteridae; genus Protopterus; species Protopterus annectens. Next base: position 1,362,302,131 of record NC_056746.1, read on the forward strand.
AAGCCCTTCAAAATCAATTTGTTTCACCCATCTCCCAAGGCCCTTAGACTGAAGGTAGAGCATATTAAACATGAAGTGTCCAAGTGCCCAGCTCCAAGGCAGTACACATGCACACCTAATGGGCATCCAAATTAGGGCTTTTATGCCCATAAGTGCATTTCTTAAATCCAGTCAGTTTATCAGACACAGTTAATAAGAAAGAATGAAAGAATATTACCAAAAACCAAAAGAAGTTTTTTTTTTAAATAAGCAAAGGCAAGAGAATAATTACCTAGCAGCAAAGGCAGCTTACAGAGATATCGTTAGGAAAAAGGATGAGCAAACGGAAAAGGACCCTACATACTTATCAATCACTCGTGCAACTTCTTTCTTTAGCAATAATCTCATTTAATTCTACTTCACTCTACTAGGAATCATTTTAACTGCAGAACACCTATTGTTCATTTTGCAGCTAGGCAAATATAAAATATATTTACTTTTACTGTGTTTTACTGCTCTATGACATACAAGAACATCTGTATGACATAGAACATCTGTATACAATTCTTTTTTGTATTTACTTTTCTATGTAACATCACTTGTATACAACTGTTTTATTTGTTCTCAAGTCTCTATGTAATTACCTATCTACCCAATATCACTAACCTTTCTATTCTATTTTTAATTTCAAAAATAGGTTTAGAATTTTTTTTGTATTGTATTATATTATACTGGAGCTTTTCTCCATGGGTCTCCCCTGAAAAAGGGCCTCTGGTTCAGTTGGACTAACCCGGTTAACGAATGTCAAATAAATAAAACAACAACGATGGTATAAAAGATTTCACAAAAAAACAAAACAGATAGCGAGGAGACCGCAACCACAAGGAAATTTATTATATTAACGTCAAAAATAAAATCACAACGTTTTCGTCAGAATAAATATCCAACTTCTTCAGATAAAATGTTATTCCACAAACAATCCATTTAAATACTACATAGCCAATCACATCCATCAATTAATTTGCTTTAATTAACTTTTAAAGGCAAAACCCTAAAAAAAATAATATGGGCTATTACCATAACAAATAAAACTAATTTGTTACGTAAAATTGCTTATCATTACATATCAAAATTATCCAACCTTTGTTAAAAAAAAAAAAAACTTGATATTATAAAAAAAATTTTTTTTTTTTTTTTAAATGTATATATAGACATATGATAGAATTATAAAATTATAGTTTAGCAGCCTTAAATGTCAGTAATGGTAGAACAGATATATGGTCATTCATACCAGGCTGTCTGTTAGCTTCCAGCAACACCTGCCAAAAAGTTTCCCGGTATTCTAACCGGGTCTCCCATGGACCCCCTCTATGATCTCTCCTTTGTGTCTCAAGTACAAAAAAGATAAATGTAGCTTGTGGCATGTCAGGGTATGTCGATATAGGGCATTACTATAATTCTGCTTTTGTATTTCATAAATATGTTCATAAATCCTACTTTTTAAATGTCTTTCCGTCTTGCCCACGTAAAACCCGTGACAAATCTGGCACATACTTAAATAAATTAATCTTTGACTATCACAGTTGGAATAATTAGATGCATTAATCCATCTATTTCTCACTGGAATATACACTTTGTCGGTATGTGTTATGAACTTACATTGCCCACAAGCTCCACATTTGTACGTACCTTTACGTTGGTTAAAAGAAACTTGAGTCACCATCTCACGTTCTAAAATGTTTTTTATATTTCTACCTTTACGGAAAACAGTTTTCCCCTTCAGGTTAATAAGGTCGGTAATAGCACTAAAGTAACCCCACTCTTGCTCTACTATTTTTCTAATAGTGCCTGAATTAGCACTATAATCCATAACAAATACCGTATTGTAACCCCCATCTAATTCCTGGGCATCACTGGAAAGTGGGGGAGTAGACAGGCTACCCATCACCAAAACAGGCCGATATTTGATAGCCCTCCCTACTTTAACTTCACTACAAACTTTTTCAATAAATTCTAAAGGGTATTCCCTCTCCTGAAATAACTTTGTAAGCACCAAACATTCATGTGCAAAGTCAGAATCATCAGACGTCATCCTTGAAGCTCGGACAAACTGTCCCTTAACTATCCCCCTTTTTTGAAAATTAGGATGTGAGCTTGTATATCTAAGATAACTATTAGAAAAAGTGGGTTTTCTAAAAATAGTTGATTGAAACCCCCAGGTTATGTCCAAATAATTCACCTGATTCTTGGAAGTTTGGTGTGTAAATTTCAAAAATTCCGTACTGGAATTTAAATACTTAATGAATTCTTCCAGTATATTCATTGGCCCTGTCCAAAAAATACAAATACCACCCAAGAACCTTGAATAGAAAGTCCAATATTGACTATATACACTGTTGAAGACATACTGGCTTTCCCAAACTGATAACACTATGTCAGCATAGGTGGGGGCACAATTGGCCCCTATTGCCACCCCAGAAATCTGTTGGAAATATTCCCCTGAAAAATATAAAAAGTTGTTGTTGAGAACTAGTTCCATTAATTCCATGACCAAAAAAAAAATATTCTCACTGGCCCCTTTATTTTTCCTAAGGGCTACCTCTAACCAGGCTAAACCTTGGTCATACGGAATCACGGAAAAAAGATCCACAATATCAATAGTTAGAAAAACCAAATCAGGGGAATATAAATCTGATGCAATTTTAGCCAAAAATTCCCAAGAGTCTTTAAGCAAATGGTTTTCCTTACCCCAAAGATGTTTTAGTTTCATATCTACAAATTTAGATAAAGGGGATATCTTGGAACCCTGTGCAGCAACTATAGGTCTGAGGGGGGATCTTGGATGTCTTTGTGCACCTTGGGTATCCCAAATATACAGGGAACCCTAGGGGTTGTGTGTTCTCAAGATAAGAATATACCCCATAATCAATAATACCTTGATCAAATAGGTCCTTAATGGCCAAATCTATCTTTTTATAAGAGACATTAATCTCATTCATGGAGACTGGCCTTCTAAATCCATTGTATAAGATATCATTCATTTTCCCCTCATATACTATTTTGTCCACAAGTACTATTCCCCCACCCTTGTCGGGTTCCATGACCCTAATATAAAAAACATTTTAGAACGTGAGATGGTGATTCAAGTTTCTTTTAACCAACGTAAAGGTACATACAAATGTGGAGCTTGTGGGCAATGTAAAGTACAGTTTTGTACCTACCATAAATGTAGATGTTCGAGGATCCACATTGCTGCAGTCCTAACTATTGGGTAGTCCGCTGTCCAGTCGGCCCGAATACCAAAGAGTATAGCTGACGCCGGTCAGGGCGCATTAGACTGACGTCAGTACGTCAGGGTACTAATGCGCATGACCGACGTCATATCCTCAGTCTTTTCTTGCCCCAGATGTCAGAAGACCCTGAAAAGATAAGGCCAAAACCAAAACTCCCAAAATACCTGCACCAAAAATATATATACAATATATACACAATTAGCAGACTATAACCCCACCTACACAACCACCCCGAAACACAGAGGGGAAGGAGGGTAAATTGACTGCAGCAATGTGGATCCTCGAACATCTACATTTATGGTAGGTACAAAACTGTACTATGTTCTTCATTCCACATTGCTGCAGTCCTAACTATTGGGTAGAATCCCAAAGCAGAGGTAAGGGAGGCTGGCAAATCATAAGGAAGCAGGAACTGACAACATGCCTTGCAAAATAGCTGTGGCAAAACTAGCCCTAGACTTAGAGTACAGAGGAAGGTGATAATGCTTAGAGAAAGTATGCACTGAACTCCAAGTAGCTGCCTCCAAAATATCCTTAGTTGCCACCCCCCTTAGAAATGCTGTGGAAGTGGCAGTAGCCCTAGTGGAATGAGGCCTAATCCCAGCTGGAATCTCCTTGCCATGATGGGAATAACAAAATGTAATGCAACACCCAATCCACCTAGAAATAGTTTGTTTTGACACAGGCTTGCCCTTTGAACTCAAAGCAAAAGAAACAAACAACTGCTGAGACTGCCTAAAATCCTTAGTCCTGCTCAAATAATAACGCAAAAGCCTGTGTACATCTAAAGTGTGCAAAATCTTTTCCCCTTTATTTTGGGGATCTGCATAAAAGGTAGGCAAATGAATAGTTTGGTTTAAAGCCACACTAGAAACCACCTTAGGCATAAAGGAAGGATTAGTACGTGAAGATACCCTATCCTTATGAAAAATCAAAAAGGCTCCACTGCCATAAGGGCCTGCAACTCAGAAACCCTTCTTGCAGAAGTAATGGCCAACAAAAAAGCAGTCTTCCATGACAAGTATTTCAAGTCAGCAGTAGCCGAAGACTCAAAAGGTTGTAGAGTAAGTTTCTCCAACACAAAATTGAGATCCCAAGCAGGAGTAGGAGCTCTACGTGGGGGTCTTATATTCTTTGCCCCTCTAAGAAATTGCTTGAACAAAGGATGCGAAACAATGGTGGGTCACAATCATAATGAGCTGAAATTGCTGCAGCATGAATCTTAATGGAAGAGAAAGACAAACCTTTGTCCAGTAACTCAGTAAGATATTGAAGAGCCACACTCAAATTTGGCTCAGTAATCTCCAAATTGTTTGCTGCACTCCAAAACAAAAATCTCTTCCATTTTTCTGCACACTTTCCTTGTACTAGGTCTTCTGGCTTCCATAATCACATTTAAAACTTGTTGAGGAAGCTGAGACCTGCTGTCTTTCAAAACAGAATATGCCAGGCTGTTAGATGTAGAGAATGAAGCTTGACATTGAGCAGATGACCGTCCCTCTGAGACAACAGGTGTGGAATCAAGGGTAAAGGCCATGGAGGCTTCCTTACCAGACTCCTCAGTAATGGGTACCAGTGCTGCCGAGGCCAATCTGGAGCTATTAAAATCATCCTTGGCTTGTCTTGTCTGACCTTTAGAAGCACCTTTGGAAGAAGAGGCAGAGGTGGAAAGGCATACACATGAAGATTTTTCCAACTGAAAGAAAGAGCATCCACTTTCCAAGCTGTGTGATGAAATCCCTTCGTGCAAAACTTTGGCAGCTGGTGGTTTAGTGGAGAAGCGAACAGATCTATGTCTGGAGTTCCCCATGACACTGTCAATTTTTGAAATACATGAAGATCCAGTTTCCACTCGTGGGGATCCATGATTTGTCTGCTTAATACATCTGCTAAGGAGTTCTGTGCTCCGCAGAAACCTTGCCTGAAGAGTTAGCTGCAGACTGAGCGCAGTCTCCCATAAAATCATTGCTTGTCTGCACAATGGGTACGAATGTGTTCCCCCTTGTTTGTTGATGTACCACATGACAGTTGTGTTGTCTGTTAGAATCAACACCTGCCCTGGAAGAAGTAACTCCTTGAAAGCAATTAATGCAAACTGAACTGCTAACATCTCTTTCATGTTGATATGTAGATGCTGTAGTCTGGCAGGCCACTTGTCTTGTATCCACTTTCCATTTAGATGAGCTCCCAAGCAATATCTGAGGCATCTGTCGTTAGAATCTGACTTGCCTCTGGCCGGGTCACAGAGAGTCCCTTGTTTAGGTGACATTCCTGAGCCCACCACAAAAATTCCTTTTGAATGCAAGGTATTATTTGAATGACAGTGTCCAAATCCTGACAGTGCTGTGTCCACAGATTTTGAGATACCATTGTAGCTTCCTCATATGCAGTTTGGCATTGGGAAGCACCAGAATACAAGATGCCATGAACCCTAAGGCTTGAAGGACTGTCCTTGCAGTCAGCCCGGACTGAAGAGATAGATGATGGAAGTAACTGGAAAGATTCTTTTGTTTGTCCGGGGTTAAAAAGGCCATCTGGGCTGCTGTATTCAGTCTCACACCCAGAAAGCACATGTCTTGAGAGGGTACTAGACTGGACTTTATTTCGCTCACAGAATACCCTAGGCATCTTAGCACTGCTATGACATATTCCAGATGCTGTAGAAGATCTTCTTTTTCTTGAGCCAGAATCAGGCAGTCGCCCAAGTAAGGATAGATTTGGATTCCTTTTAGCCTGAAGTAAGCTAGCACTGGAGCCAGAACCTTTGTGAATACTCTGGGCAGTAGATAAGCCAAAGGGCAATGCAGAGAACTGATAATGAGAATTTCCAGCTCGAAACGCAGATACTTCCTGCAACTTAGTCTGATTGGCACATGAAGGTAAGCTTCCTTGAGATCTAAAGTTACCATCCAGTGATCTTTGCCCAGCAGAGGTAAAAGCTGTTGTAACGCCAACATTTTGAACTTGGGAATGTCCAGATAAGTGTTGAGGATAGATAAATCCAGAATTGGTCTCCACGTGTTCCTCTTCTTTGGTACCAGGAACAGGCGAGAATAAAATCCTAGGCCCCTGTCTGGCACAGGAACTGACTGAATGGCCCCTATTTGGAGCAACAGAGAAATTTGCTTGTGAGCCTCTGTCCTTTGAAGAGGAGGAATGTCTGGCATGCCTTTGAAAGGAGGCAAGGTATGGAAATAAAACCTGTAACCGTGGTGAATAATATCCAGAACCCATCTGTCTTGGGTAATTAAATCCCAATTTTCTTTGAAAAGAGACAGCCTTCCTCCCAAAGGTGCTGCCAGGCGAGAATGTACTGGCAGCGGAAAAGGTAGGTCATTGGGTCTGCTTACGAAAGGACTGACCCCTGCCCTCACCAGAAGTCTGAGCAGGGGAACTCCCTGTCCTAGGCCTAAAAGAACCCTGAGCTCTGCCCCTACCACGTCTAGATCTACCCCTAGACTGGGAATCATAAGCAGGATAAGTCCAACCCTTAGTAGGCCAATTTCTACTAAACTTCGGAGGCTGCACCTGCAAAAAATCTTTAACAGTTTGCATAGACTTAGCCTTGTCCTCCATTTTCTTCAAAACTGCTTCCACAGGCGAACCAAACAACACATCAGACTGTAAAGGAGCATCCAAAATCCTTGTCTTAACATGCTCAGCTAAATTCTGATCTCTCAGCCAGGCGTGCCTACGAAGAACAGAACCAGTGGCAGCCACCCTGGAGGAGGCCTGCACAGCATCAAAACCACACTGCAAGGAATGTTTACCCACCTGTTCAGACACATGAACTAAATCCTGCAACTCTTTACACTCAATACCTGCCGCCAGAGCATCCACCTTAGATTTCAACTGTGAAAGAAGATAATTCTGATATTTTAACATGTGAAACTGACAATTCAACGCCCTCATGGCTAAAGTGGAAGAAGTATACACTTTCTTTCCCCATCTATCCAAAGCCCTTGCCTTCCACATCAGAATCAGAATAAGGAGGATACTCCTGCAAGTCTTCAGCCGAAGACTCCGAAGCCTCCGAGCATTGCTCAAAACTCTCAAACTCAGGTTCCACCCTAGGCCTCTTATCAGGAGGGGGCATAGAACCCCTAATCATAGTAATCAAATCCTCTGCCATTTTAAGCATATGTCTCTTAGGCAAAGATCCTGAAGTACTAGGAGAAACCCCCCCAGAAGCTAAACTTGGCCTGCCCCTCAAAGAAGCCTTGGAAACTGAAGGGGAGGCTCTAACCACCTTAGGAAGAGAGGGAAGAACAGCCACCTGAGAAGCCCCCTCAGCCTGGCCTACTTCCTGAGAGGATACTCCGGTTTAACTGGGGCAGGAGGCAAAGAATCAGGATTCAGGGAAGCCTCTGCAAACACATCTTCCACCACATTCAAAACAGGAGGTATCTGTTTCCCACAAGAAATACAGTTATTCACTTTTTCTGACATCCGGTTAAATACTGAGGCAAGAAAAAAACAAAATATTCCCCAACGGGGTACTTAGCCAACTTTGATTCGGTCTGAAACTCTGACTTCAGAAACTTTCAGAACGCCAACCTGCACTCGCAAAATTGCTTCTGCATCGGACCATGCGGCAAAAAAGACTGAGGATATGACGTCGGTCATGCGCATTAGTACCCTGACGTACTGACGTCAGTCTAATGCGCCCTGACCGACGTCAGCCATATACTTTGGTATTCGGGCCGACTGGACAGCGGACTACCCAATAGTTAGGACTGCAGCAATGTGGAATGAAGAACATGTTCATAGCACATACTGACAAAGTGTATATTCCAGCGAGAAATAGATGGATTAATGCATCTAATTATTCCAACTGTAATAGTCAAAGATAAATTAAAGTATGTGCCAAATTTGTCACGGGTTTTACGTGGGCAAGAAGGAAAGACATTTAAAAAGGAGGATTTATGAACATATTTATGAAATACAAAAGCAGAATTATCGACATACTCTGACATGCCCACAAGCTACATTTATCTTTTTTGTACTTGAGACACAAAGGAGAGATCATAGAGGGGGTCCATGGGAGACCCGGTTAGAATACCAGGAAACTTTTTGGCAGGTGTTGCTGGAAGCTAACAGACAGCCTGGTATGAATGACCATACATCTACCATTACTGAAATTAAATGCTGCTAAACTATAATTTTATAATTCTATCAGTATATGTCTATATATACATTTAAAAAAAAAAAAATTTTTTTATAATATCAAGTTTTTTTTTTTTTTTTAAACAAAGGTTGGATAATTTTGATATGTAATGATATGCAATATTACGTAACAAATTAGTTTTATTTGTTATGGTAATAGCCCATATTATTTTTTTAGGGTTTTGCCTTTAAAAGTCAATTAAAGCAAATTAATTGATGGATGTGATTGGCTATGTAGTATTTAAATGGATTGTTTGTGGAATAACATTTTATCTGAAGAAGTTGGATATTTATTCTGACGAAAACGTTGTGATTTTATTTTTGACATTAATATAATAAATTTCCTTGTGGTTGCGGTATCCTCGATATCTGGTTTTGTTTTTTTGTGAGTTCCTTATCACCAGTAGAGTCTCCGGTGTTGTTTCCTGGTATAAAAGATTTACTACTCGGAAGAAAGTACAGTTGTGTGCACTTGCCATAAATGTAGATGTTCAAGTGTATTCATTGTTGCAGTCTTCACATATGGGTTATCCAACTCCCAGTAGCCCTCAGTTGGCCCGAATACCAGAGTCCTTGGTAAAAGACAGTCTGCCGCAAGTTGTAAAACTGATGTCAGTACATCAGGTATAAAGGGAGGCAGCCGACACCATTTCCTCTGTTTTTCTTGCCTTAACTGCCAGAAGCCCCCAAAAGAAGGCTAACCCAGGAATGGTAGCACCCTGGACACATGTCATACGAAAATTAAAAATCTATAGTCTGTGCCTTAGGAAAAAAGGGGGAATGGAGGGTGGGAAACCAGGACTGCAACAGTGAATTCACTCGAACATCTACATTTCTGGTAAGTGTACACAACTGTACCATGTTCTTCGTGTTTCACTGTTGCAGTCCTCACATATGGGTTGACTCCCAAAGCCCAGTAAGAAGTAGTGGGGAGGAAGGATCACAGATTAAGGGTTGGTAAGGAGGCCCTGCAAAAAGTACAGTTGTGTACACTTACCATAAAAATGTAGATGTTCGAATGTTTCACTGTTGCAATCATTACATTTGGGTAATCTGCTGGCACGTTGCCCTCAGTCGGCCTGACTAAAGTACAGTTTTGTATCTACCATAAATGTAGATGTCCGATAGGTATGCATCTGCAGTCCTAACATATGGGTTGTCCTGCCTCAGGCAGCCCTTCGGTCGGCCGGATTCCAAAGTCTGGGTCTGGCCTCGGCTGATGTCGCACTCCACCCGACGTCATAGCTGCTGTTTGTTGGGTATAAAGGCATCAGCCGACGCCATTTTCCTCAGTGTTTCTTGCCCCAGATGCCAGGTGCCCTCTAGGAAGGCTAAATTTGGATAAATGCAAATAAATCCAAACAGTAGAGAGCAAACAATAGGAATATATATATATATATATATATATATATATATATATATATATATATATATATATATACACATATATACAAACAAATACACCATAACAGATTCCCCCAGCTAGCAAAAAGAGGGGTAATTACCCTAGGAATACCACAGAGGGGAAGGAGGGTGGGTAATCCTGACTGCAGATGCATACCTATCGACATCTACATTTATGGTAGGTACAAAACTGTACTATGTCCTTCAAGGATGCATCTGCAGTCCTAACATATGGGTAGAATACCATAGACACACTGGGGTAGGAGGCACTAAGATAAAGATGGTGTAGTTAAGATCCCTTGCAAAACAGCAGTTGCAAAACCTGCTCGGGATCTAGAGTATAAGGGTAGATTATAATGCTTGGCAAATGTATGCACGGAGCTCCAAGTAGCAGCTTCTAAAATGTCTTTAGTGGCCACTCCTCGTAGGAAAGCTGTAGTGGTGGCTGTAGCTCTTGTGGAATGAGGTCTGATATTATCAGGAGTTGTCTTTCCATGAAAAGAATAGCAAAATCGAATGCAATTTCCTATCCATTTTGAGATTGTCTGTTTTGAAATTGCTTTTCCTTGCATTCCTGTTGCATATGCTACCAGAAGCTGGTCAGTTTTTCTGCTGGTCTTAGTTCTGTCCAGATAGTAGCGTAATTGTCTGTGTACATCCAAGGTATGTAGCAGTCTTTCCCCCCTGTTCTGTGGGTTGGGGAATAATGTAGGTAAATGAATCGCTTGGTTCAATGATACTCTGGAGACCACTTTTGGCATAAAGGTAGGGTTAGTTCTCAGAGAGACTCTGTCCTGATGGAAGATAAGGAAGGGATGTACTGCCATTAATGCCTGTAAATCAGATACCCTTCTTGATGAAGTAATTGCTAGCAGGAAAGCAGTTTTCCAAGACAAGAATTGTAATTCTGCTGTTGCTGCTGGTTCAAAAGGGGGAAGTGTTAACTTTTCCAGCACAAAGTTGAGATCCCATGTAGGTAAAGGTGGTTTCCTTGGAGGTTTTACATTTTTGATTCCTCTCAAGAACTGCCTGAGTAGAGGATGAGAGAAGACAGGAGGATCCATGTTGTATTCTGCTGAAATTGCTGATGCATGAATCTTAATGGAGGAGTAAGACAGGCCATTGTGGAACAGCTCTGCTAAATATTCCAGGATGTGTGCTAGGTTTGCCAATGAGACATTTTCTCCCTTTGTTGCACTCCAAATGAGGTATCTTTTCCACTTGGCTGAATAAGTCTTCCTTGTGGAGGGTCGGCGTGCCTCCAGGATAATATCCTTAACCCTCTGGGACAAACCTGGGTTATTTTGTTTTATGCAATATTCCAGGCAGCTAGCTGCAGTGTTTTCAAGTTTGGATGTAGGATCTTGTAGTTGTCCTGTGTTAGTAGCAAGGGGCATAGAGGTAGTGGCCATGCATGTGTCCGAGACATGCTCCTCAGTAGCGGGTACCAATGTTGCCTCGGCCAGTCTGGAGCTATCAGAATTACCCTTGGTTGATCCTCTCTGATCTTCAGTAGAACTTTGTACATCAAGGGAAGAGGTGGGAATTCATATGCTATCAGGTTTTTCCAGCTGAAGGAAAGGGAGTCCACCCTCCAAGCAAGTGGGTGGTATGCTCTTGTGCAGAACTTCTTCAATTGGTGGTTGTGTGGGGAGGCGAACAGGTCTATCTGTGGTAGTCCCCATTTCTTTGTTATGGCTTTGAAGATATCTGGATGCAGCATCCATTCGTGAGCATCCGTGGTAGTTCTGCTTAAGGTGTCTGCTAGAGAATTTTCTTTTCCTGGTACAAATCTGGCCTGAAGTTGAATGTTGAGATTCAGGGCCACATTCCACAGGTCCATTGCCATCCGGCATAGAGGATATGAATGTGTACCTCCCTGTTTGTTGATGTACCACATGACTGTGGTATTGTCCGTCCTCATCAGCAGATGACCCTGTTGAAGGAGTGGTCTGAATGCCTGGATCGCATGTTTCACTGCCAGCATCTCCTTTAGATTTATGTGTAGATTCAGCTGGTCTTGGGTCCATAGGCCTTGTATACACTTGTCCACCATGTGTTCCCCCCATCCTAGGTCTGAGGCATCCGTGGTGATGGTTTGGCTTGGATGAGGTTTGTGGAAAGGCAATCCTCTGTTCAACCGACAGGCCTGAGCCCACCACAGGAATTCTTGCTTCAGGCATGGAATTATTGGAATCTGGGCTTCTAGACTGTGCTTGTGTTGAGACCATACATTCCTTGGGTACCATTGCAACTTCCTCATATGCAATCTGGCATGCGGAACCAATATTATGCAGGATGCCATGTAACCCAGGGCTTGCAGGACTTTCCTTGCAGTAAGCTGAGTTTGTGTTGTTAATGTCATGAAGTAGACTGGTAGTTGCTTTTGTTTTTCTTCTGTGAGAAAAGCCATTTGAGTTGATGTATCCAGTTCTGCCCCCAAGAATGTTATCCTTTGGGATGGTACTAGTCTTGACTTTTGCATGTTGACTGTGTATCCCAAGGCTTGCAGCAGTTGTATGACATTTTCCAAATCTTTTGGTAATTTTTTCTTGTTGTCCGCTTGTATTAGGCAGTCGTCCAGGTATGGATAAATTTGAATTCCCTGAAGCCTGCAATGAGCAATTACTGATGCCAGGCATTTCGTGAATACTCTGGGCGCAGTAGATAAGCCAAAGGGCAATGTTGAGAATTGATAATGCTCTGATCCTGCAAGAAATCTGAGGTGTCTTCTGCAATCTGGTCGTATAGGGACGTGCAGGTATGTCTCCTTGAGATCTAGTCTCACCAGCCAAGACTCCTTGCCCAGCATGGGAAGAAGTTGCTGGAGGGTCAGCATTTTGAATTTTGGAACAATGAGGTATGTGTTCAGTGCAGACAAGTCTAGAATAGGTCTCCATTGATTTTCTTTTCTTGGTACAAGGAAAAGCCTGGAGTAAAATCCTTGGCCTTGCTCCATAGGCGGTACCTTTTCTATAGCTCTCATCCTTAGTAAGCTGTTGATTTGTCTTAGAGCGTCTGTTTTTTGGCTTGGTGGTAGGTTTGGCATTCCTCTCTTTTTTGGTAGAGTGTGGAAGTGAAACCTGTAGCCCTTGTCTATTGTTTGTAAAGTCCATTTGTCTCCTGTGATGTAATGCCAGTTGTCGGAAAATAAGGCTAGCTTTCCGCCCAAGGGTGCTTCCAGTTGTTCCCTGGTAGGCAGAACCAGAGCCAAGTCATTGTGTCTGCCCTGTGGAAGTAGTTGAATCTGTGGCAGTACTTCTCTGGTTGGTAGGTTGCCACTGACGTCCCCTGTAGGCACCCCTAGATTGACCTCTGCCTCTTGGGCGTCTATTTCTGCCTCTCTGTGCTCTGGAGTTGTCTGGAAAGGGCCAATTCTTCGAAGGCCAATTTCTGCTAAACCTCGGAGGTTGGACCTGTAAGAAATCCTTGACTGTTTGGACAGATTTTGCTTTTTCTTCCACCTTCTTTAGAACCTCCTGTGCAGGGGAGCCAAACAAACTTTGTTTCTCCATGGGAGCATCTAGGAGTTTTGACTTAACATGGTCTGGTAAGGATTGTTCTTTAACCAGGCATGCCTTCGAATCACTGTTCCAGTCATAGCTGATCTAAAGGAAGCCTCCAGTGCATCATAGCCACATTTTAAAAAATGGTTACTGACCTGCTGAGAGTTATATACCAAATCCTGAAGGGACTTGCGGTCTATAGGTTCAGGAGAGAACAGTTTTTTATTTAGCTGGTCTAACAAAAATTCCTGGTACTGAATCATGTGAAATTGGCAGTTTAAGGCCCTGGTCGAAAGAGTAGCAGAAGTATAAACCTTTTACCCCATCTCTAATGCTCTAGATTCCCTTTCAGAGGGAGAGGGGTTTTGGCAGAGGCAGCTGCCACACCTTTAGGGCCCTGTGAAATGGTTTCAGGGTCTGCAACAGGAGCCTTATACAAATGGTAGTGTGTGTCCGGAACCCTATAATATCTGTCAGGCTTGGCAGGGGCCGGAGGAAGAGAATCAGGGCAGTACAGGCATCATTATATGCATCATCAACAACTGTTAGTACTGGAGGAATGGCTAAAGGCCTATGCTGTGGTAAGTGTAAAAAAGTCCTTAGCCTTTTCCTTGAATCTGAAAAATCCTGGCCCTGCCATTGGAAGTGTTCCCTCATAGCATGTAAGGTTTCCCCAAAAGAAAATTCTTCAGGAGGAGAAGCAGAAGGAATGGAGTCTTCTGCATCAGAATCCTCATAAGGAGAATATGGGCCTTCGTGAGGGTCTGAGTCATCCGAGGAATAGTCTGTAGAGACAGGTTCCGGGAGTTCAGTCCTAGGCCTTTTATCTGGAGGGGGCTGAGAGGCCCTGTCTGGGTGAGGTTGGGATCCCCTGAACAAAGAAATGAGATCCTCAGCCAGGCTGAGTATTTGGGAACTAGAGGTAGGCCTATGTGAGGGAGTTTTAGCAGGTAAGGCCTTAGAAGATTTAGCTGCTTTAGCCCTGGCAAAAGCCTTGATAGACATAGAAGCAGGGGGGTCTAGCAGCCCCACGTGCAGGGGTAGATATGTCTAAAGGAATAGTGTCTGATAAATCCTGGGTGCCTGCTTCTGTAGCAGTAAATTCAGTAGCAGATTCAGCCATGCTGTGTGAGGCCTCGCCATCGGGGCATGCTTTCGGCGAAGGAAGAACCGAGGGCTCGGTTTCAGCTGAAACCGAGACACTCGCTGTTGGCCTAACCGTGGTTTCAGCGAAACCGGACCGAAAGTGTCGGTCCTTTCCTTGTGCTTTTAACTAATTGTGTAGTCGGAGTCTCCGACGGCATTTTGTATGCAAAAGTGGGACCAAAAAACTCCTCTGCAAACTCCGACGTCTAAGCGTCCGTCGGTTGAAGGAAGTACAGGCTAGACAAGCTGATACGTCGTGGTCTGGGCCTAAGCAAGGAAGGCAGTAAGAGTGGAAATCCTTATGAGGTATTTGTTTCCCACAAGTTAAACAATTATTTACTTTGTCTGACATCGGCTGAGGCAAGAAAGAGTCCCCAACGGGGTACTTAGCTGTTTAGAAGTCTTCGGTAGTAGAAATCTCTGGATCTGACCGACCGGCACTTGCGAACAGCTTCTGCTTCGGGCACCGCGCGGCAAGAAAGACTGAGGAAAATGGCGTCGGCTGATGCCTTTATACCAAACAAACAGCAGCTATGACGTCGGGTGGAGTGCGACATCAGCTGAGGCCAGACCCAGACTTTGGAATCCGGCCGACCGAAGGGCTGCCTGAGGCAGGACAACCCATATGTTAGGACTGCAGATGCATCCTTGAAGGACATCAAAGTCTTGGGTCCTGCGTCAGTTTTGTCCCTTCTTAAATGACGTCAGGTCGTCAGGGGTATAAAACATGCAGCCGATGCCATTAAATCAGTTTTTCTTGCCCCAGATGTCAGGTGCCCCCCAAATGGGGTGCAAAATACACACACACACACACATATATATATATATATATATATATATATTCTACCTTCAAACAAAAGTAAATACACCAAAAAGGCTTTTAAGCATAGTAAAAGAAAGAAGAGGTACAGTAAAAGAAAAACAGGGGGCTGGAGAGAGGGTAACCAGGACTGCAACAGTGAATACACTCGAACATCTACATTTCTGGTAAGTGTACACAACTGTACTATGTTCATCGTGTTTCACTGTTGCAGTCATTACATTTGCGTAGATTCCCAAATCTAAGGTCGGGAGGATGGATTTATACAGCATTAGGAACAGCTGTAAGGCCCTGCAAAACAGCAGTGGCAAAGCCAGCTCTGGATTTAGAGAAAATTGGTAAGTGATAATGCTTGGTGAAAGTATGAACTGGACTCCAGGTAGCAGCTTCTAGAATATCCCTGGTAAAAACATCTCTGAGAAAGGCTGCTGAAGTAGATGCAGCCCTGGTGGAATGAGATCCGATCCCCTGGGGGGTAGGCTTTCCATGGTGCTTATAACAGAAATTAATACAATGGCTTATCCATTTAGAAATAGTTTGCTTTGAAATAGCCTTCCCCTCTGTCCCTGCAGCAAACGCTACCAACAGTTCAGATTTTCTTTGAGATTTACTCCTGTCCATGTAGAATCCAAGTTGTCTGTATACGTCCAATGAGTGCAGAATCCACTCTCCCTTGTTCTGTGGATTGGGAAAAAAAGTTGGCAAATGAATAAACTGATTAAGAGCCACACTGGATACCACCTTGGGCATGAATGATGGATTGGTCCCGAGTTACACCCTGTCCGCATGAAAGATGATGAAAGGCTCCACTGCCATAAGAGCCTGTAATTCAGATACCCTTCTAGCTGAAGTGATTGCCAAAAGGCTTTTTTCCAGGAAAACGATTTTAAGTCTGCAGTTGCAGCTGGCTCGAAAGGAGGTAGAGTGAGTTTCTCCAATACAAAGTTAAGGTCTCAGGCAGGGTTTGGAGCTCTCCTGGGTGGTCTCAAGGTTTTGGCCCCTCTGATATACTGCTTTAAAAGAAGACGAGAGAAGGGGGGGGGGGGGTCTGTGTTGTAATGAGCTGAAATGGCTGAGGCATGGATTTTTATGGAAGAAAAAGACAGGCCCTTGTGAAGCATCTCAGTTAAGTATTGCAAAATTTGAGGTAAATTGGGCACTGCTGTGCTCATCCCCTGAGATAGATTCCAGGCACATAATCTTTTCCATTTGTCAGCATAAGATTTTCTAGTACTAGGTCTTCTCGCCTCCAAAATGACACCCATCACAGGTTTGCTGAGGGATGCTAAGGGGGAATTTAAATGATTAGCCAAGCTGCAAGATTCAAAGTTGGGAGCTGAGGGTGCAGAATTTGGTTCTCCTGCTGAGACAGTAAGGAAGGTATCTGAGGCAGGTGCCATGGAGAAGTGTGTGACACACTGCGCAGGAGTGGGTACCAGTGTTGGCAAGGCCAGTCTGAAGCAATCAAAATCATTTTGGTTTGTCCTGTATGACTTTTAGAAGAACTTTGGAGAGCAAAGGCAGAGGGGGAAAGGCATAGACTGATAGATTTTTCCAGCTGAAGGACAGAGCATCCACCTTCCAGGCTTTTTTGTGATGAGTTCTTGTGCAAAATTTGCCCAACTGGTAGTTTTGGGGTGAGGCAAAGAGATCTATGTCTGGGCTCCCCCCATTTGCGTGTCAACATTTTGAAAATCTGTGATTCATCTGCCAGGACATTCTGCTTTCCTGGCAGGAATTGAGCTTGTAGTTGTACTTGGTAGCTCAAGGTCGTGTTCCACAATGCCATGGCTAGTCTGCATAGGGGGTAGGAATGTGTACCACCCTGCTTGTTTATGTACCACATAACCATGGTGTTGTCCGTCTTTATCAATAAATCTCCTGGATGAAGGTAGTCCTTGAAGGCTGTCAGTGCATTCTGTACAGCTAGCATTTCTTTTTGATTGCATTTGATTTGGACTCCATTTGCCCTGAATGCACTTCCCTGCCAGATGAGCCCCCCATGCATAGTCTGATGCGTCTTCAGTTAGGGTTTGTGTGGCAGGGGGTAGTGTGAATGGTAGTCCCTTGTTTTGGTGGCAGGCCTCTGCCCACCTTAGGAACTCTAGGTGCAGGCAAGGAATGATAGGAATCATTGTTTCCAGGCTGTGACAATGTTGACTCCATAAACTTTTTAAGTACCACTGAAGTTTCCTCATATGAAGTCTTGCATATGGAATTTGAAGAATGCAGGAGGCCATGAACCCCAAGGCTTGCAGTATTTGTCTTGCAGATAGCAGGGTTTTTGTGGCCACCTGTTTGAAGTAAGTCACCAAATGAATTTGCTTTTCTGGCGTAAGGAAAGCCATCTGGGCAGTTGTATTCAAGCTTGCACGCAGGAATGTAATCTTCTGAGAGGGTAACCAGTTGAGATTTCTTTTTTGTTTATGGTGTACCCTAGACAGGTTAGAACTCTTTTTACAAACGTCAGATGCTTTAGAAGAATGGCCTGGTTTTCTGCCAGAATTAGACAATCGTCCAGGTATGGATATATTTGAATATTTCCTTGCCTGCAAAATGCAATTACTGGTGCCAGGCACTTTGTGAATACCCTGTGCCCAGTAGATAAGCCAAAGGGCAGTGCAGAGAACTAATAACGCATGCAGCCTGCTTTGAAGCGTAGGAATCTTCCGCAAGATTCCCTGATTGGGATATGCAGGTAAGCCTCTTAAGTAGAGAGTTGCCAACCAGGCATCCTTGCCTAGCATACGAAGTAACTGGTGAAGAGTCAGCATCTTAAATTTTGGAATGTCCAGAAAGGTGTTTAGAGTAGAGAGGTCCAGAATTGGACGCCATGATTTGTCTTTTCTGGGTACCAGGAAAAGTCTGGAATAGAAACCTTGTCCCTTTTCCTCTTCTGGTACTAGTTGAATAGCCCCCATGTTTAAGAGGGAAAGTACTTGTTTCTGTGCCTCTGCCACTGATTTGGGGGCAGGTTTGGCCACCCATTTGGAGTTGGCAGAGTGTGGAAATGAAATCTGTATCCCTGGGACACTATATTTAAAACCCATTTGTCCTGGGTTATAAGTTGCCAGTTTCTTGAATGAAGAGCCAGTTTTCCCCCCAAAGGGGCGGCTAAGAGGTAAGTGCTTGGTAATTTCAAAGGGAAGTCATTGAGACTGGTCACCATAGGGTGGAGCCTTGTTCCCATTGCTTAGTTCTGAAAGTCCCTTGGGACTGAAACCTGGTGCTTTTGGAATGTCTGGGCTTGGCCGCAGTGGCTCTGGAGGAAGCTGGAAAGGACCAGTTCTTAGTAGGCCAATGCCTACTAAATCTAGGAGGTTGCACTTGTAAGAAATATTTCACAGTTTGCCTAGATTTAGCTTTTTTAGAACTTCTTCAGCCTTACTGCCAAATAGGCATTCCTGCTGTAAAGGAGAATCCAAATGTTTTGCTTTAACATAAGGCAGGGATTGCTCCTTAAGCCAAGCATGCCTTCTAAGCACAGAGCCAGTAACGGCAGCCCTACAAGAGGCCTCTAAAGAATCGAAACCACATTGCAAAGTATGCTTGCCAACTTGTTCAGCTGAATGCAATAAATCCTGCAAGTCTTTATTCTCCACACAGTCAGAAATCAACATTTTCTGTTTAAGCAGCCCCATGATATGCTGTTGATATTTTAGCATATGAAATTGACAGTTTAAAGCCCTGATTGGGTAAAAGGGTTTATACTTCTGCAGCCTTAGCAATCTATCCAGCGCCCTGGAGTCTCTATCGGGAGGGGTAGGATTTATTTGCAGTAGAAGCCTTAATGCACTATGGCCCCTGAGAAATGGTTTCAGGGTCTGCAACAGGATTTTTGAAAAGGAATTTGTGGGACTCAGGAACCCTGTAATGCCTGTCTGGTTTGCTAAGGGCTGGAGGCAAGGAATCAGGGGCCATTCTGGATTCTGAAAACACATCAACAACATCTAGTACAGGAGGTATAGCCAAAGGCCTATGCTGAGGAAGAAGGAGGAAATCCCTAAGCCTCTTTTTCTGATTCAGAAAAATCCTGACTTTCTCACTGGAAATGCTCCCTTAAGGTATGTAAAGTTTCCCCAAAAGAGAAATCCTCAGGCGGAGAAGCTGAGGGAATGGATTCCTCTGCATCAGAGTCCTCATAAGTAGGTATGTTCAAATCCAGATCATTAGAAGGATCAGAAGAAAGAGTCCTGTTCAGGGGATTCATAGTCAATCTCATTCCTATGCCTCTTGGAGGAGGGGGGGGGGGGTTGACTACCCCTGATTAGAGTAATTAAATCTTCAGCCATTTTGATCATTTGTTTAGGCACAGGGGCCTGAACATGTGGCCTGGCCGTCGTTTTTTTAGACATAGATCGGGATTTAGGCCTTAGCACTGATGCAGTCGGTTTAATATGCAAGTCTGTAGGCCTGAATACACCCTCAGAAGCCAGTGCCTGCTCAGCGGCTCCAGATCCATCCAAGGTAGAGACATTTGCGGGTTCCATATGTGAAGTATCTTGCGGCATTCTGGACTCCGAATGGGTCTCAGTAGAGGCCTGCGAATCAGAAGTTGCGGGTATCAGGGGCTGCGAAAGCACCTGAGTACCGGCGAACTGGCGATTGGCTTAGGAGAAGTGTCGACAGTTTAGGACCTCAACGGCCTGTCTCTGTCTATCTTTGCATTTTTTCGGTATTCTGGTAGCTGGATGGCTAACAGACGTCATTTCTGGATAATTAAACAGAGAACCAAAATATTTTGAAGCAAAAATGTACCGACGACGGATAATGCGTTGATAAAATAAAGCACAAAACCGACAGCAAGGTACGTTGTGGCCAGGGCCTAGGCAAGGAATACAGTACAAATGAAAATCCTTACTAGATATTTGCTTCCCACAAGTAATGCAATTATTAACTTTTACTGACATCGGTAAGGAGCAAGAAAAAGTTTCCCCAATGGGGTACTTAGCTTTTAGTTGAAGACTTCGGTTCTGAAACTCGAAAATGAAAATTTCAGGAGTCGGCCAACCGGCACTTGCGAACTGCTTCTGCTTCAGGCACCGCACTGCAAGAAAGACTGATGTAATGGCGTTGGCTGCATGTTTTACACCCCCGACGACCTGACGTCATGGAAGAAGGGACAGCAACCGACGCAGGACCGAAGACTTTGTTAATCAGGCTGACTGATGGCAACCTGCCAGCAATAACTGCAACAGTGAAACACTATGAACATCTTGCAGAGGTAAAACCAGCCCTGGATTAGAAAACAAAGGTAGATTGTAATGCTTTGTGAAAGTATGGACAGAAGCCCAAGTAGCTGATTCTAGAATGTCCTTAGTAAGCACACCTCTCAGAAAGGCTGCAGAGGTAGAGGGCTGCTCTAGTAGAATGGGTCCTAACACCCTGAGGGGGAACCTTCCCATGCTGCAGGTAACAAAAGTGAATACAATGAGCAATCCATTTGGAGATGGTTTGTTTTGAAATAGTTTTACCCTGAGCCCCAGGAGCAAAACTAACCAATAACTGTTCAGATACTCGAAAGGATTTAGTCCTGTAAGTAAAATCTCAGCGGTCTGTGCACATCAAGAGAGTGCAGAATCCTTTCCTTTTTATTTTGGGGATTGTTGAAAAATGTAGGCAGGTGAACAGACTGGTTAAACTGGAAACCACCTTACGCATAAAGGAAGGACTGGTTCTCAGAGAAACCCGATCGGAGTGAAAAATAATGAAAGGTTCTACTGCCATTAAGCCTTGCAGCTCAGATACCCTTCTAGCTGAAGTAATAGCTAAAAGGAAAACAGCCTTCCAGGATAGAAACTTGAAATCTGCAGAGGCAACTGGTTCAAAGGGAGGCAGGTAAGATTTTCCAGGGCAAAATTAAGATCCCAAACAGGAGTAGGAGCTCTTCTGGTATGTCTTAAGATTACTAGCTCCCCTCAGGAAATGCTTCATCAAGGGGTGAGAAAAAATGGGTTGCTCAAAAGAACAATGAGCCGAAATTGCTGAAGATTGAATTTTGATAGAAGAAAAGGAAAGTCCACCATTAAGCAGTCCTGCTAGGTAGTCAACAATGAGTGAAAGAGAAGGATGAGAAGAGTCTTCTCCTTTAGCCTGCATCCAAGAGCAAAATCTCTTCCATTTATCTGCATAGGATTTTCTTGTGCTAGGCCTCCTGGCCTCATGAAGAGCTTAAACCACCTGTTGGGAAAGATTTAAAGTATTAGCCAGGCAGTTAAATGCAGTGTTTGAAGACGAGGATGAAGGAACTTTCCCCCTCCCTGAACCAACAGATCTGGTACAGAGGGAAGATGCCAAGGCTGAGCCTGGGAAAGGCTGCAAAGGAGGGGATACCAATGCTGCCTAGGCCAATCTGGAGCTATCAGAATAGCCTTTGGTTTTTTGTCCCTTATCTTTAGCAGCACTTTGTGAAGAAGAGGCAGAGGAGGGAATGCATAAACTGAGAGATGTGTCCATGGGAAGGACAACGCATCCACCCTCCAAGCTTTGTTGTGAAACTCCCTGGTGCAGAAGGTTGGAAGGAGATGACTGCTATGAGAGGAGAAAAGATCACTTGTGGGATGCTCCAATGATGAGTGATGCGATGGAAAATGTCCCTGTTCAGTTGCCACTCGTGAGGATCCATAACATGTCTGCTCAAATGATCCGCCAAGGTGTTTAGCATCCCTTGAAGATACTGGGCTATGAGATGTAAGCCCATGGATGCTGCTATGGACCATAGTCTCATGCTTTGTCTGCATAAGGGGTAAGAGCGAGTCGCCCCTTGCTTGTTGATGTACCACATGACTGTGGTACTGTCTGTCCTGATCAGCAGAGTCCCAGGGTAGAGTAGGTCCTTGAAAACCAGCAAGCCTGCTGCACTGTCATCAATTCTTTCAAGTTTATGTGCAGATGGATCTGCTGGGTGCTCCAAGTCCACTGTAAGCCCCTGCCCTCCAGATGAGCCCTTCATGCAACATCTGAGGCGCCTGTGGTGAGAGTCTGGCTGGCAGGGGGTGGGCAGAAAGGCAGACCCTTGCAGCGGCTCCGGACCCATCTGTAGGGTTAGTCTCCGTAGGCCCAACACCTTGAGTATCCAGAGGCCTAGGTAACTCCACGTGGGAGTTGGCAGCGGCCAGTGGCAGCCGACGTCATATACCAAGGATGCTGGTATTCGGGCCGACTGAGGGCTACCGGGAGCTGGATAACCTATATGTGAGAAGTGCAACAGTGAAACATGATCAGTAGAAAGGAGATAGTATCAGAAAATCAGTTAAAACTCTTTTTAACGACCTGTAGAAAAAAACTAAGAGGGAGATAGCAAATGTTTTAGACTAGTTTAAAAAGTTAAAGATTGATAAATGAACTCACAAAAAACACACTATTACAGCTTGAGAGAGGAACCGGTGTCCGTTTGTGATGACGACAAATGAGACCCGAGGTAATGGGGATGAAATCACACATTATGGGTACAGGGAAGAGCTTGAGAGCTGGATCCAAAATCTGGAATATGCAGCTGAGTCAGATCCAAACCCATGGGCTGAGAACAATGAAAAGGACATCAGATTACCAGTTTACCTGTATTTTGTTGAAACTGTTAACTTTGCTATTTGCCAAAACTGGATAAAAAAAAATTTGGAAAAGGGGGGATGAAAAATCTTTTGAGATTTCCTAGATCAGCTTACCTCTTTCTTCACATATTTTGATCAACTCTGCAGCACATGGGTCAAAAACTAAATCTCTATCCAAAGGGGAATTTAATTCAGAGAATGCAGCCATGCAAACCTCCTCAAAACAGCATCAGTGACCTAACACTGGAAGAATCAGTCGTACACTCACTGTAAACAATGAATAGTGACCTATGCAACAGAAATAACCAAATTATTTACAGCAGATTTTTCCTCAGAAGAAGAAACTGCAGATAAAACATTCCTCATACTTTCACAATTAGCCTGAACAAATTAACAAACAGGCAATTCAAAATTCTGAAAACCAAAGTTGCAGAAGCAAACACTTTGTTATACTTGTCAATTTTCCCATCCTTAACCAAGTGATTAACAGCAGTGGGATCACAAAGCTATAGTTGCTGGGACAGGTTTGGGAATGGTGTCCAAACCCAAGAATGAAAAACTTTATACATCCTATCTGCCCTTTTTTGGGCAGCTGGCTAACTATCAGGAAAACTGCAGGCAGTAACACACACCCTCTAAA
Source organism: Protopterus annectens (assembly GCF_019279795.1). Classification (NCBI taxonomy): domain Eukaryota; kingdom Metazoa; phylum Chordata; order Ceratodontiformes; family Protopteridae; genus Protopterus; species Protopterus annectens. Next base: position 1,362,325,635 of record NC_056746.1, read on the forward strand.
CTGGAGGACACGGGGACAGGGTGTAGGCTCTGGAAATTACTTCTGCAACAACTCATACTATTTTCTGAGGGACTGAAAAACCTCAGTGTTCTCCCACTGAAAACATTAGCACATTCTAGCAAAAGTATCAGAAAGACCCCCCCCCTGGGAAAATGAAAAACTGAGCTCTCCTCAGAGTCTGAAGTAGAAATCGGAGGAGAAAATCCTTTATCTGTCCCTTCATCTTACTGCCCAGATTCAGAATCTTGAATCACTTCAGGAGGACAGGTATGTCTCTTTCTTTTACCAGAAACTAATTTACAAAAGCATGAATATGAGCCAGACCCAATAAACTACCCCTAAGGAAATCTGAGTAGACACATGCTGAGTGTTTTCTGAAGGGAAGAAAGGAACAAACAGGTTACTAATGGGAGCAGCAGCTTCCCCAGGGATGGGCACAGCATTCCGACACAAACAGGAAACCTTCACTGCTCGTTCTCCCAGGACCAACAAGAGTGACACTCCCCTGCCAAACTGAGGGGATTCAAACAGCCGCAGAGGACAGGACTACAGCCCCCCCCCCCATCCATAGTGGATGTAGGTATTTTGGTGGTGGGATCTGGGGTTAAAAAAAAAAAAAAAAAAAAAAGAGTGGTCTGACAGTCATATGAGGTACAACAAATGGCTACAGTAGAGTCACTCACTTGCACCGGAGGCAAATTGCTAGCCTACAGTGATGGCAAAGGCAGTTTGCTTAACTTTTTCTTTTAGTGGCTGGAAGAAGGACCACGTACAGGTTAAATAATTTGATCAATGGGCAAACTGAAAATGGTGCTTGGGTAAGACCAGCAACAAATGTTGGTAAAAACTACAAGTCTTTTGAAAGTCACATTTTTTCATAGAAAACACAGTAAAAACCACTTTACAGTTTCTGCACCAAAAAAAAAGGTTTTCAGTTACTTTACACAACTTTTAAATTGTTAGGAAAAAAGAGCCCTGCAGTTTAAAAGTACAATATAATCTCAAAACAATCCATTAAAACACAAAACTCCTACCTTTAAAATAATGTTCCTGGAGAGGAAAGTGATAAAACGCACAGTATTTAGAAATGGAAGGCTTTTCCCCAAAGGGAACGTATCTGCCAGGCAAATAAACAGACAGCGCCAGAGTCTATCCCTGAAAGCCTTAGAGGAGCATACTCTTTGGGAGCAGTACAGCTCTGGGGTGCTTGGCTCTAAAACT
>NC_056746.1:1362331855-1362429355 GCF_019279795.1 Protopterus annectens
TGAAGGCATGGAATGAGAGGTATACTTGATTCGAGGCTGTGCCTGTGTTGAGACCATACACTTTTCAGGTACCATTGTAATTTCCTCATATGCAGCTTTGCATATGGGAGCAGCTGAATGCCGGATGCCATGAACCCCAATGCCTGCAAGATTTTCCTTGCAGTGAGCTGGGTAAAAGTTGCCATTTTTTTGAAGTACTGAGTCAATTGTTGTTGTTTGTCTGGCGTGAGATAAGCCATCTGGGCCGTTGCATTTAAGCTGGCACCCAGGAATATTATTTGTTGCGAGGGTATTAGCTTTGACTTATTTTTGTTTACTGTGTACCCTAGGCAACTGAGCAGCTTTACTACAAATGCCAGATGCTGTAATAGAATGTCCTTGCTGTCCGCTATCAGGCAGTCGTCCAGATATGGATAAATTTGTATTCCTCGTTGTCTGCAATATGCAATTACTGATGCCAGGCATTTCGTAAATACTCTGGGCGCAGTAGATAAGCCAAAGGGCAATGCAGAGAATTGATAATGCATTGTACCTGCCAAGAATCTGAGGCATCTTCTGCAATCTTGTCTGATAGGGACTTGCAGGTATGCCTCTTTGAGGTCCAACGTTACCAGCCAAGACTCCTTGCCCAGCATGGGAAGAAGCTGCTGAAGTGTGAGCATTTTGAATTTGGGTACCTCCAGGTATGTGTTTAGAACTGAGAGGTCTAAATTGGGCCTCCAGGCTTTGTCCTTTCTTGGGACTAGAAATAGTCTTGAGTAAAAGCCTTGACCTTGCTCCTTTGTAGGTACCTTTTGAATTGCTTTCATATCCATGAGAGCTGATATTTGCGCTTGTGCCTCTGCCCATTGGTTTGGAGGCAGATTTGGCATGCCTCTTAAGTGTGGAAATGAAATCTGTAGCCTCGGGTAATAATATCCGGAACCCATTTGTCCTTTGTTATGATGCGCCAATTTTGTGGAAATAGTCAGTTTTCCTCCCAAAGGTGCTGCCAGGGCAATTTTGCTTGGCAGGCAAAGAGGGAAGTCGTTGTGTTTGTTTCCTGAAGGGTTGAGATCTTTCGTCTCCCCCTCTTTGAGATGTTGTTTGCCATTGTCTAGAGGCCTGAAAGAACCTTGTGGCTGGCCTCTGCCCCTTGGGCGTCTGTACCTACCTCTTTGGGGTCTGTCTGATGCAGGAAAGGACCAGTTTTTGATGGCCAGTTTCTGCTGAAACGAGGAGGTTGTAACCTGTAAGAAATCTTTAACTGTTTGCATAGATTTTGCCTTTTCTGCCATTTTCTTTAAAACTTCCTCTGCTTTGACACCAAATAACACATCTTTCTGCAATGGAGCATCCAATAACTTTGCTTTGACATGTTCTGGTAAGGCTGGTTCTTTAAGCCAAGCATGCCTACGTATTACAGACCCTCCAGCTGCTCTACATGAGGCTTCCAATGAATCAAAACCACACTGTAAAGTATGCTTTCCCACCTGTTCTGCTGCATGCAGCAAATCCTGCATCTCTCTGAAATCAGGCTGATCTGTCTGAGGGGTAATTTTCTGTTTTAACTGTGTAATCAAGTACTGTTGGTATTTTAGCATGTGGAATTGGCAGTTTAAGGCCCTCATGGCCAAAGTGGCAGACGTATACACTTTCTTTCCCCATCTTTCTAATGCTCTGGAATCTCTTTCAGAGGAAGTGGATTCTTAGCAGTAGAGGCCTTAACCCCTTTGGGACCATCGGAAATGGTTTCTGGGTCTGCAGTAGGACTTTTATATAGAAACTTATGAGTATCAGGAACTCGGTAGTATCTGTCTGGTTTAGCTGGTGCTGGAGGTAAGGAATCTGGGTTTAGACTAGATTCGGAGTAAACATCATCCAAAATGTCTAAAACTGGAGGAATTGCCAGGGGTCTATGCTGTGGAAGAAGAAGAAACTCACGGAGTCTTTTCTTAGAGTCAGAGTAATCTTGGCCTTCCCAGTGGAAGTGTTCCCTCAAGGTGTGTAAAGTTTCCCCAAAAGAGTAGTCTTCAGGGGGGGAGACAGAGGGAATTGACTCTTCAGCATCTGTGTCTTCATAAGGAGGGAAGGAGTAATCCTGGTCCCCAGAGTTGCCTGAGGAAATGGATGCTTGGTCAGAGGAAGGGTAATCTTCCTCCAGTCTAGGCCTTTTGTCAGGTGGGGGTTGGGATCCCCTGATAAGGGTAATTAAATCCTCAGCCATATTAAGCATCTGTTTTTAGGCATAGGAGCCTGTGGGGGAGGGGGGACCCAGCTTCCTAACTTTCAAGGGAGCTTTAGCATAAGACTTAGCAGAGATAGTTGTCGGTTTGAAGACACCTTCAGAAACTGAAGGCCTATCCAAAATTTCCGGATCACCGCCAGGGCTGGCGTCCGAGGGGTGAGGTGGAACCAGTTCCTGAGGCCCAGCTGCTTTGGTGTGGGAGGCCGTCAGAATATCTGAATCAGCTGTAGTCAGGGGCTGCGTATGCGCCTCGCTGAAAACCGGAGAACCGGCGTCAGGCCTGGCTGAGGCCTCGGTAACTGGTCTTGGCCGTCTGTCCTTATCCTTGTGTTTTTTAAACACTGCTGATGTCGGTTGCTCCAACGGCATGCTATAGTTAAATTTTCTGCCAAAATAATGCTGGGCGAAATCTGCCCGACGCTTAATTGTACGTTTGTTGAACCTAGCACAAAACCGACAACCAGAGACATCGTGGTCTGGGCCTAGGCAAGGAATACAATAAGAATGAAAATCCTTATGAGGTATTTGCTTCCCACAAGAAACGCAATTATTAACTTTGTCTGACATCGGTCTGAGGCAAGAAAAGTTTCCCCAACGGGGTACTTAGCTTTAGAGAAGACTTCGGGCTGAAATTCGATTCGAAAATCTCAGGAGCTGGCCGACCGGCACTTGCGAACTGCTTCTGCTTCAGGCACCACGCGGCAAGAAAGAATGAAGAAAATGGCGTCGGCTGTCTCTTTTATACCCCTGTCGCACTGTCAGGGAAGAAGCGACGACAACCGACACTGGACCAAGGCTTTGGGATTCAGCCGACTGCGGGACCGCCTGACGACAGGATAACCCAAGTGTGATGACTGCAGCAGAAAAACACGATGAACATCTGGGTTGTTTCCCTTTTCTGCTGAATCTGAGTTTTTTCTAACTTGTTGGGGGCTCCCTACATCAACACATCCTGTGGCATTGCACCACATTAGCAGAGACTGCTTAGTAAATTAATACATATAACTGGCAATATAAAAACATATACAAATATGATTTACAAGATCCTGTCCTGTGGCTGGATGAAGTGAACACCCAACCAAGTAAATATAATGGATGGGTATTTTGGGACACAATAAGCAGAGTCCTTCATAAATTAACTGTGAAGTAACGCCTGTCACATCCAACATCAGGAACCCCAAACTTTGAGGATTTATGTCCATGATGAAACACCAGTAGTAATCCTCAAAGCCAGTAAAAGCTGAAGACAGTCAAGAATCTAAAGGTCAAGTCGTAACTACACAGCTATAACTATGCTTTGTGAAAGTGTGAACATAGGATGAGAAGCACAAGTTTTTGCAATGAAGACCGTCAGCAGTGGGAGCAGCCAAACCTCCCCTCTAGTGAAAGAGCCTTTGAATGTTGCATTTTCCAGTGGATAGCAAATCATTAACGCCTTAAGATAATGTACCAGATAACCCATCTCAAAAGGGTCCCTTGGAGACTACTAGCCTTTCCCCATAAAGAAACAGACAAAAAATGTATAGTTGTACAAGCCAACTTCCCACAGCAGTAGATGTTCCAATGATCACTGCAGCAGCAGTAACCTTGGCTAAATGGGTTATTATCCTGTCAAAGATACAATAGCCAGCCAGCTTCCGAAGCTTCACGGCACCTTTCAAAACACAAGTTTGGACGCCAAGCCCTTCAGAGCTTTCCTGCCAACAGGGAGAGGGAGGCTGAGCCCTTAAAAGACAATACTACGAATTAAACAAAAAAAAATACATGTCCAGACACTGGCATAAACAACTTAGCCAAAAACAAAGGGGAGTGGAAGGAGGGAATAGCTACTGCAGCAGTGATCAAACATCTACAGTCATGGTAAGTTTACTTCCACAACAGCACTACATTAATCACAGTCGCAGTAGCCTTAGCTATATGGGAAGATTACCCTAGCCAACTACATTTGGAAGGTGGAAAGAAAAAAAAGAGTCCAGGAGTCCCTGTTGAATGGCCCTAGAAAAGCCTGATCTGGACCTAGATAAAGAATAAAGTTTATAGTCCATTGTAAAACTATGTACAGAGAACAAGGCAGTAGCTTCTACAATTCACCCCATTTCAAACAGTCATGGATGTCTTCAGAAGTACCCTGGATATTGATGGAAAGGGTGGAAACACATATAGGAACATTCCTGTCCAAGGAAAAGAAAATCCTTCTGTTTCAGGCCTTCTTGCATGGAATCCTGGAACAGAATCTTGTCAATTGATTTCTTCCTCTCTGAAACAGTTGTGTAAGAAAGTACAGTTGTGTACCTACCACAAATGTAGATGTTAGAGTGTATTCACTGTTGCAGTCATTACACTTGGGTTATCCTGCTGGCAGGCTACCCGCAGTCGGCCTGAATTCCAAAGTCTTGGTCTGGCATCAGTTGCTGTCGCCTCTTCCCTGACGTCAGTGCGCCAGGGGTATATAAAAGATGCAGCAGACACCATTTTCTTCAGTTTTTCTTGCCCCAGATGTCAGGTGCCCCCAAAAGGGTAGGCTAAAAATTCTGCTCATAAAAAAGCATATGCACATTACCTTTATCTACAAGCAAATACACCACATAGGTTGTATAGAATAGAGAAGTAAAGATAAGTCCCAGCAATGAAAGGGGGATGGTGGGAGGGTAATCTGGACTGCAACAGTGAATACACTGGAACATCTACATTTATGGTAGATACACAACTGTACTATGGTCATCATGTTTCACTGTTGCAGTCATTACACTTGGGTTGAATCCCAAAGCTGAGGTTGGGTGGCTGGGTCTAAATAGAATTAGGAGTGGCTATGAGGCCCTGCAGAACTGCAGTGGCAAAGCCTGCTCTGGATTTAGAGTAAAGAGGTAAGTGGTAGTGCTTTGTAAAAGTGTGTACTGAAGTCCAAGTTGCAGCCTCCAAAATGTCCTTGGTTGGTACTCCTCTGAGGAAGGCTTTGGAACTCTGGCCGACTGCGGGACTGCCTGACGGCAGGATAACCCAAGTGTAATGACTGCAGCAGTGTAACACGATGAACATCTGAAAAACTTCCAGAAATGGGGATGAAGAAGGATATAAAGATGAGTTTTCTTGAGGTCCAGAGACACAAGAAAAGCCTGAGGAAGCAGCAGAGGGGAACCAAGCATCAAGGGACATCTGAAAGTAAGAGACCTTCAGAAAGGCGTTTAGGTGACAGAGATCTAGAATGGGTCTCAAAGTGCCTTCTTTCCTGGGGACCAAGAACATTCTTGAGTAAAACCCCTTGTTCCTTTGAGCAACTGAACTTCCTGAAACATCCCCAGAGGCAAAAGATCATAAAGTACTCCTGGTAAAAAATGCCAACTGTTCTTGAGGGGGGGCTAAGGAATGCCCATGAAAGGGGAAGAGATTTCAAGACCATGTAGTACCCTAGGCAGATAATGGACAGAACCCAGGAATCCTGAGTAATCTTTAACAAAACTGGAAGACATAAGGAAAGATGAAGAGAAAAAGAAATGCGGCTGAGAAGAAAGTACAGTTGTGTGTACACTTACCATAAATGTAGATGTTTGAGTGTATTCACTGTTGCAGTCATCACATTTGGGTTATCCTGCAGGAGTAGCCCTCAGTCGGCCCGAATACCAGAGGCTTAGTACTTCTGCGCCGGTTGCTGTCGCTCCAGGACTGACGTCAGGTTGTCAGTGGTACAAAAATCAGGCAGCCGATGCAATTACATCAGTTTTTCTTGCCCTGTCAGGAGCCACCAAATAGGGAGCTAGGTTATGGTGGAAGAACACTGCCAGTAGAAAATAAATACCAAAAATTCCCTGTAAGGAGTGAGGAAGAGAGAGAGAGAGAAAAGGGGGATGGAGGGAGGGAAACCAGGACTGCAACAGTGAATACACTCAAACATCTACATTTACGGTAAGTGTACACAACTGTACTATGTTGTTCGTGTTTCACTGTTGCAGTCATCACACTTGGGTTGATTCCCAAAGCTTAAGAAAAGGGTGGAGGCAGTCAAGAAGACAGGGGGCTGGCTAGGATGCCCTGCAAGACTGCGGTGGCAAAGCCTGCCCTGGATTTGGAGAAAATAGACAGGTGGTAATGTTTGGTGAAGGTATGGACAGATGTCCATGTTGCAGCCTCCAGGATGTCCCTGGTGGGGACCCCTCTGAGAAAAGCTGCAGAGGTGGAGGTTGCCCTGGTGGAATGTGTCCTGTCCCACTTTGGGGGCAGTTTCCCGTGCTGGCTGTAGCAGAAATGGATGCAGTGTGATATCCATTTGGAGACTGTTTGGACATGGCCTTGCCCTCTGCCCCTGCTGTGTAGCTGACTAGCAATTGATCAGTTTTTTTTTTAAAGATTTAGTCCTCTATAGATAGAATCTGAGCTGTCTGTGTACATTTAGAGAGTGCAGACTCCTTTCCCCCTTGTTTTGTTGGTTAGAGAAAAAAGATGGGCAAATGAATGGATTGGTTGAGAGCCACACTGGACACCACTTTAGGCATGAAGGATGGGTTAGTCCTGAGTGAGACCCTGTCAGCATGGAAAATGATGAATGGGCTGTACAGCCATGACTGCTCGTAGCTCTGATACTCTTCTAGCTGAAGTGATGGCCATAAGCAAGGCCGTCTTCCAAGAGAAGAATTTCAACTCTGCTGAAACTGCAGGTTCAAAGGGGGGGTAGGGTGAGCTTTTCCAACACAAAGTTAAAGGTCCCAAGTTGGGGTAGGAGCTCTTCTGGGTGGCCTTAAGTTGTTAGCCCATCTTAGGAACTGTTTGATGAGACGGTGTGAGAATGTGGCTCTGTGCTGTAATGAGCAGAGATGGCAGAGGCATGAATTTTAATAGAAGATAAGGATAGACCCCTGTGTAGTAGATCTGCTAGGTAATACAGGATGAGAGGTACGGAGGGCTGTGCCTTTCCGGCTCCCTTAGCCTGGATCCAGGTGCAAAACCTTTTCCACTTGTCAATATAGGATTTTCTAGTGCCGGGGAGTCTGGCCTCACGTATAACATCTAGGACTTGTTTGCTTAGGCTGGCAGCTTGAGGGTCTGCAATTGGGGATGCATGAATTCCATTCCTCTGGGTCAGGAGTGTTGGGATCTGAGGTAGATGCTATGGTGGCAGGGGTGACAGGCTGTGCAGCAGTGGGTACCAGTGCTGGCGTAGCTACTCCGGGGCAATCAGGATTGCCCTCTGTTTTTCCTCCCTTACTTTGAGCAGTACCCTTGAAATGAGTGGTAGAGGGTGAAATGCATAGACAGAGGTTTGCCCACTGGAAAGATAGAGCATCCACTTTTCAGGCCTTGCTGTGAGGTTCCCTGGTGCAGAACTTGCTGAGGTGATGGAGTAGGAGGCAAAGAGGTCCACCTTCGGGGTGCCCCATTTCTGGGTTACAAGGGTGAAGGTATTGTGGTCTAGCTGCCACTCGTGTGGGTCTAGCAGGTTTCTGCTCAAGTTGTCTGCCAGAGAGTTTAGGGAGCCTGGCAGAAATTGTGCTAGCAGGTCTAGTTGCATGGCTGAGGCTGTGTGCCAAAGGGTCCTGGTGAGCCTGCAGAGAGGATAAGAGCAAGTCCCCCGCCCTTGCTTGTTGATATACCACATCACTGTGTTGTTGTCTGTTTTGATCAGTAGAGGCGCCGGGGAGAGTAGGGATCCGAAAGCTGTCACGGCATGCTCAACAGCTAGCACCTCTTTTTGGTTGATGTGCAGATGTATTTGATTTGGGCTCCAATGGCCCTGAATGCACCTGCTGTCCAGGTGTGCACCCCAGGCATAGTCTGATGCGTCTGTGGTGAGGGTCTGGGCGGCGTGGGGTTGTGAGAAGGGAAGCCCCTTGCTGTGGTTGCATGCTGCTGCCCACCAAAGAAAATCTTTCCTTAGACAAGGTATCATTGGTATGAGAGTTTCCAGGTCGACAGTGTTGAAACCAAAGGCTTTTTTAGGTACCACTGTAGTTTCCTCATATGCAGTCTGGGATATGGAATGATTAGAATGCAGGAAGGCTATGAACCCTAGAGCTTGCATGATTTTCATTGCAGATAACTGGATTATGGTGGCTAGTTGAGAGAAGTAGCCTGTCAGGTAGGCTTGTTTTTCTGGAGTAAGGAATGCCATCTGGGATGCTGTGTCCAGCCTTGTGCCCAAGAATAAAATTGTGTGTGTGGGGATTAATTTTGATTTTTTTTCATTGATGGTATACCCCAGGGAGGTCAGTAGGTCTTTTACAAAAGTCAGGTGCTGTAGCAGCTTTTCCTGTCTGCCTGAATCAGGCAGTCTAAGTATGGGTAAATTTGGATATTTCTCTGCCTACAAAAAGCAATGGCGGGAGCCAGACATTTTGTGAAAACTCTGGGAGCAGTGGATAAGCCAAAGAGAAGCACAGAGAACTGAAAAAGCAGATATCCTGTCCTGAAACTTGGGTATTTCCTGCATGACTACCTGATGTGTAGGTAGGCCTCTTTAAGGTCTAGGGTGGCTAACCAAGCATCCTTGAAAAGCATTGGTAAAAGCTGCTGGAGGGTGAGCATTTTGAATTTTGGTATCATCAGAAAGGTGTGGAAAATGGATTAGATCGAGGATGGGGTGCCATGTACACCTCCTTTCTGGGTACCAGCATGAGTCTGGTGTAGAAACCTTGGCCTATCTGTTCTGCAGGAACATGCTGTATTGGAGAGCAGGGAAAGGACTTGCTTTTTGGCCTCAGCCCACCGGTTTGGAGGAAGATCTGGGAACTCTTTTGGGGATGGTGGTGTGTGGAAATAAAATTTGTATCCTTGGGACACTATGTTGAGGACCCATGTCGTTGGTAATGATGGCTCAGTTGCTTGTGTGGAAAGCAGTTTGGATTTGTAAAAGACAGATCATGTCTCCTAAACTGACTTCTTTGAAGCAGTCACCAAAGCCATAGATGAGGGTAAAATGGTTCACACAGCTTATCTAGATCTCACCAAGGCTTTCAACACCATCCCCCACTCTGGAATTATAGATAAGCTCACTAAACTAGGTATAAATCCCTATGTCGCAAGATGGGTTGCCAACTGGCTCACGGACAGAACCCACACTGTGAAAGTAGCGGATTCCAAATCCGACATCAGACCAGTGACAAGTGGAGTACCACAGGGTTCAGTCCTGGGTCCTCTCCTGTTTGGTATCTACTTCTCTGAAGTGCAGGCCAACACAGAAGGTCTTTATTAACAAAGTTTGCAGATGACTGCAAACTAGGAGCCATAATCGAAACTCCTAACGATGTGGACAAACTACAAAAGGGCCTCACTGAGACAGATACCTGCTGTCAAACCCATGGCCTGAAGCTCAATGCCAAAAAGTGTATTGTCATCCCCTTTGGTAAAAACTCTGTACCCATGAACTACCACATAGCTGGTAGTCTACTTAATGCCGAAAATGTCATGAGACCTTGGGACACAGGTGGACAATAGTCTCTCCTTTGATAATCACATCGCCACAGTGGTCAGGAAATCCTTCTATGTGGCTCATCTCATCACAAAAGGATTCTCATCCAGAAAAAAAAGAGGACATTGTTCCCCTCTACTCATCACTCATTAGACCCATTATAGAGTACAACGCCCCTTTTGGTATGTACCTCACAAGACATCTACAACTGGAAAGACCATAAAAATACCTCACAAAGAGGATTACTGGCCTCAAACAGATGCCCTATGCAGACCGTCTCAAAAAACTACAGCTTTACTCTATCGCGTATCGCCTACTCAGGAGCGATCTCTGCCTAACATACAAAGCTATGTCAAACCCAGAGCTGTTGGACATGCTCCACTTAAAGAAATCCCAATCCCTCTGAGCTACATGCTCTAGGGACCTAAACCTTGTCACCACAATAAACAGAACATGCTGGAGGGAGAGATTCCTGTCCCAGAGACTTCCCATACTCTGGAAGACTACCTATCTATGTCAAACAGAGCTCCTCATTTCAAGAAAAATCTTGATGATTGGATGGGAAATGGAAAATTCACCCCGGGAATCACTTCTGTGGCTCTGCTCGACAGGGGCACAGGAAAATAATTTTCTTGGGTGGCGAAAGCCAGGGTACATTTTTTGGCTAGGCTTGTATGGGCCCCTAGGGCCGATAGCCTAGTACCTACCTATGAAAGTTTTCCTCCCAGGGGCACAAGCAGGTGGGCAGAGGTAGGGGTGGAAGTGTAAAGTCATTGTGAGTTCTTACCATAAGGGGGCTGGGAGCAAGTAAAACAACTGAAGTAGAAGTCACCACGATAATGGATAAAATAAGACTGTATTTATTGTCAAAACAAGCGCTTTCACGTACTACCAAGGTACGCTTTGCACTCCCTGATTTTGAAAAGGAGGAACTCCATTGGTTAGATCTCTGCATTCCCTGGGGCTGTTTGTCTGGGGGGTCTGCTTCCCCTGGGTCTGGGCTGAGCTGGCCTGGAGGGGGCAGGAAACGACCAGTGCTTGGAGGGGCAATGCCTAGTGAACCTCGGTGGCTGGACCTGTAAGAAGTCTGTCTCATAGATTTAGCTTCTTCCATCTTTTTTTAAGACCTCTTCTGGCTTGGTGCCAAATAAGTTGTCTTTGTTCAAGGGTGTGTCCAATAATTTGGATTTGACATGGTCTGGCAAGGTTTGTTCCTTTAGCCAAGCTTGCCTTCTAAGGACAGAACCAGTGACTGCTGCCCCGTAAGATACTTCTACAGCATCAAAACCACATTGTAAGGTGTGCTTAGTTACTTGACTTGCAGAATGCATTAACTCATGTAATTCTTTATTTTCTGCACAAGCAGGAAAATATGTTTTTTTGTTTGAGGAGTTCCACGGTATGTTGCTGATATTTTAACATGTGGAACTGACCATTTAATGCTCTAATAGCAAGAGTAGCAGAGGTGTATACTTTTTTACCCCGTATGTCTAATACTTGGGAATCCCTATCTGAGGGGGTGGGATTCTTAGCTGACGTTGCTTTGATTCCTTTAGGTCCTTGAGAAATTATCTTGGGGTCAGCAGTAGGATTTTTGAAATGACAGGGACTCTAATACCGGTCAGGTTTCCTGGGAGCAGGAGGAAGTGTGTCAGGAGTCAGACTGGATTCCATAAAAACATCATCCACAATATCCAGGACAGGAGGAATGGCCAAAGGTCTGTGCTGTGGTAGATCTAAGAATTCCCTGAGTCCCTTTTGACGGAGGGTAGTCCTGACATTCCCATTGGAAATGTATGTAGGGTTTCCCCAAATGAAAAATCCTTGGGTGGAGAGGCAGAAGGAATGGATTCCTCTGCATCAGAATCCTCATAAGCAGAGAGGGGGTTGCATATCTTCATACTCAGATGCATCAAAATTATTGGACTCCTGTTCAGATAAAACTACTGGGGATAGGAGCCTGGCTTCCCCTAATAAGCATAATAAGCTCTTCCGCCTCTAAGCATTTGAGGCTGAGGCAAGGAAGCAGGTGTCTGATCTTGGGTCGTCGATTTTTTGGGTTTGGTTCATACCCTGGGTCTTAGAAATTCGGTAGTTTTAGAAAGAATTGAAGATGCGAAAGTCTGTCTGTGTCGAGTATCGCTAGTGTGAAGTACTTCCTCAGAAGCCAGTGCCTGCTCAGTGGCTCTGGACCCATCCAGTGTAGAGAAATCTGCAGGATCCTTAGTCGAAGAGTCTCACTGCATATCTGACTCCGAAAGGGTCTTTGGTAGCAGCCTGCGAATCCACCGAAGCGGGCATCAGGGGCTGCGAAAGCACTGTGGATCGGAGAACTGACTACAGTTGCAGCCAAGCCCTTTTGCCTAGCATGGGCAGTAGCTGCTGAAGCTGCCAAACGAAAGCGCTTACTTGATTTTGAATGTTACTTTTGTATATTTTCGCTTGTATTTCATTTTATTCTTTGAAGTAAAACGTTTTTCAGCCAGTCCGTGGTTTTTGGTTTTCTGGATTTTTAGTTTCATTGGGGCTCTTATTGTCTTGGTTTCACACTGACATGGATACGGCTGAGACGGAGACTGAAACAGCACCAGAAAACATGTTATGCAGTTTGACACAGTTGATTCAAAAATTAACAGAAAGAATGGATCGATTATAACAACGTAGTCTGTCGCAGTGTTCAAACCTTTCTCTTCACTCTAACCCATTTGTGGACATTAACGGGACTAATTTGGGGGAGTCAAACAGAAGGCTCTCATGTTCCTGGAGTTGCAATGATGTGGGAACCAAGGAACAACCATCTACCTCAGCTGTCTTAAATACAACTAGGAATGATGAATTTTCTTCTTGGTTAAACAGTAACAGTGTTTTTTCATCTACAGCGAATAGCACTACAGGTACGCCTAGAACATTTAATGATAAATTGGCCGAATTAGACTATGTTCTGCTAAAAATTAAAAAAATTGCAGATGGACAAAAATTATTTTCAAGAATGCATAAAGCAAAACATAGCTCCAAAAGGATTACGTGTGTGGAGATTTCCTTCTGGACTGATAGCTAATTCATGGTTACATATTGATTTAATTAAATTATTTGATAAGTTTGGTATAGACTACATGAATTTGGTCATATGTGATGATAAAAAATCAATTGAATTGTTGATAAAGCAAGCTAATGAATTGGATGCAGCGGAAAAAAGGATTCAGCTTTTACAAACAATGACTTTGATTACCAATGCATATTTAAATCTATTGATGAAAAAATGAAAATAATCAAAGACAGAAAGCTCAAAAAATTAGACCGACATTTGAATGCTTATGGACAGGGCATGGCTTACCACCCCACCCCCCATTTCCCAACAATGAGGCTACAAATTGACAGCCCATGATGCAGGAAATGACACTAACATTAACTTGAATACAAGTAGTGAGGAGTGTGACTTGGAAGACAATACTGTTTTTTTTAGGAACAGAATCTTTTCCACCATTGCGGAGATCCAAAAGACTAATACAGCGTCAGCAAACTTTCCAACATCAAAATCAGAGAAGGAATTGGGGGCCACAGAATCAAGCCCACATTCGAGGGACTTTTTCCAGGGGGAGGAACAACTACCACAGGGGCCAATGGAGAGGTCACCAGTGAGTGAATTATTGTCAACTAGTGGGCCTGCCATTTACACCAATATTACTAAAGACTTCACCGTGTACAATTACTCTGATTTTATTTTTGACAACAGTATTTGTGATTTTTTTGTCACGGGGACAAAATAGAAGTTATGTTCTTACCATAACGTTCCATGTTAGTTGTCTTCTTCTCGCCTTCTTCTTGCTGGATGGGTTCGGAGCCGCCCTCGGCTCCGACTCGGCCACTCTAAAGCTCGAGAGTTGGTTCCACCGCTCGAGGCTCCCCTTATATCCCACAATGCTAGGCGATAGTTACCTCAGATCTCGTTTGTAAGCTAACCCCAGCTTATAACAGAAACAGTATAACTGTAAAAAAGAGAATCCACCTCTAACAACAGGAAGAAGAAGGGTGACCTACATCCTGAAACAAGAAATATGCATAACAGCATATAGCTAAGAAAGAGGTGGTAGAAAGAGAGGTCACGATCACAACTCCTCTAGGTCTGTCCAGGCCAGGGGGAAGGAGGGTGGGACGCAAGAAGAAGGCGAGAAGAAGACAACTAACATGGAACGTTATGGTAAGAACATAACTTCTATATGTTAAGTTGTCTATCTCGCCTTCATTCTTGCTGGATGGGACCGCGTCCCTAGCACCTTGTCCCGGTGGCCTAACGGAACAGACTCCTGAGAACAGTGGAACCAAAATTAGCTCTATGCCTAGAAGCTAAATCCAACTTATAATGGGAAATAAAAGTGTGAGGAGTAGCCCAAGTAGCCGCTGCACAAATGGTGTCAATAGGCAGTCTGTCTTGAAGGCTAGAGAAGTAGCCAAAGCTCTGGTGGAATGGGCTTTAGGCTTATTAGGCAGTTTTGGTGTCTAATCTCATAAACAAGGGTAATCAGAGATGTTAGCCATCTGGATAAAGATACCTTTGAAACTGGAAGTCCCTTTCTGCTTTCGCATAGGAGACAAACAGCTGATCAGATTTTCTGAATTGTTTCGTCCTGTCCAAGTAGTACCTTAATTGACGATGAACATCCAGACAGTGTAATTTTTGTTCAGACCTATTTGAATACTCCGGGAAAAAAACAGGGAGGTCAATGCATTGGTTTAGATTTGATGTTGAAACCACCTTAGGTAAAAAGGACGGGTTAGTTCGTAAGGAAACTCTGTCCTTATGGAACACAAGGTAAGGAGAACGACAACTGAGTGCTTGAAGTTCTGAAATTCTTCTAGCTGATGTGATAGCCACCAGAAAGAGAGTTTTCCATGATAATAACTTTAAGGAACATGAAGCTGCAGGTTCGAAAGGGGAAAGAATCAAAGAAGCAAGAACTAAATTTAGGTCCCAAGGAGAAGGAGGATTTCTTACAGGAGGTCTGAGAAGAAAAACTCCTTTCAAAAAGGCTTTGCAGAGTTTGTGGGACATTAGGGCAGATTCAGAAATACCCACATGGAAATTAGAAATAGCTGCCAATTGAACCTTAAGAGTAGATGGAGATGAACCTGCATGGAAGAGTTCAGCAAGAAAATCGAGGACTAGTTGGATGGAAGCGGTGAAAGGATCTACGGCCTTTCCTTGTGCCCAATATGAAAAACGATTCCACTTACTCAAATAAATCTTTAGAGTGGAAGATTTATGGAAGCTATCAAAATATCTCTAACAGAGTGAGATAATTGAGGAAGCCTGGCTACGGTTGGAAGTGGAGGAACCAAGCAGTGAGGTTCAGAGAGGGAGGGAGCGATGAAACTGACCCGACTGATGGATCAAAAGATCTGGAACTAGGTCCAGATTCCACGGTCGCTCCACAAGAAATCGATGCAGAAAGGGGAACCACACTTGTCGAGGCCAGTAAGGAGCAATGAGGATCAATGAGGCCTTCTGAGCGATAGCTTTCTGTATTACTTGAGAGATCAGTGGGAAAGGAGGAAATGCATACAGAAGTCCCCGGGCCAAACTTGGACTAGCGTCCCTGCTGGGTTGGCCTGGTAAAGGGAATAGAGTGAAGTATTCTCTGCACTTGCTGTTTTGGGGAGTAGCAAAAGATCGCAGCAAGGCTGACCCCACTTGAGAAAAATCTCTCACTACAGAGTCTTTCAGAGACCACTCGTGAGGCATGAGAATAGCTCTGCTCAACTTGTCCGCAATGTGATTGGACTTCCCGGGATGTGCGTTGCTATCAGAAAACGCTGAGAAGAAATCGCCCATTGCCACAGTCTGAGTGCTTCTCGACACAGGGGTATGATCTGGTTCCGCCTTGTTTGTTGATGTACCACACTACAGACATATTGTCTGTCTGGATTGCAAACGTACCCAAGGGAAGAGAGTGTTGAAGGGCTTGCAACGCTAAAAGCACTGCACTCATCTCCAGAACATTTATGTGCAAGTGGCATTCGTTTGGTTGCCATGTGCCCTGGACTGTCCTGCCCTGATAATGCCCCCACCCGATCAGGGAGGCATCCGTTGTCAGAGTAGCAACCGGAGGAGGTGGAACAAATGGTCTCCCCAACAGGAGCTGGGGAAGACATCCACCACATGAGATGCTTTTGCACGCCATGTGATCATAATGGTGTGAGACATTGGAAGTTCCTGGTATGACCATTGAGAAAAGAGCATCCACTGAAGGATCCGCATGTGGTATCTGGCCAATGGAAGGAGGGTATGGCCGCTGCCATGATTCCCAACACCTTTAGAACTAACCTGGCTTTGGCTCTGTTGTTGTTGAGAAGTAGTGATACCAATTTTTGAATGTCTGATATCCTTTGGTTCGTTAGTGTTGCTGACATGTTTACAGTATCTAATTTTGCGCCTATGTAGGTAATAGTACGACAAGGCGACAAAACAGACTTTTCGCAATTTATTGAGATACCCAGTCTTTGACAGACGCGAAAAGTGTAATCTCTGGCCATCAGAAGGAGATGCTTGGTGGGAGCTGTGAGGAGCCAGTCGTCCAAATATGGAAACACCTGGAATCCTTGTCGCCTCAGGTGAGAAGCTACCACTGCCATGCATTTGGTAAACACCGGGGCAGTGGTGAGACCAAAGGGCAGGGCCCTGAATTGAAAATGACTGGTTCCCAGCCTGAAGCGGAGGAATCTTCTGGAGCGTCTGTTCATTTTTATGTGATAGTACGCATCCTGAAGGTCTATAGAGCACATCCAGTTTCCTTTTCCCAATAGGGGAAGAATGGATTGCAGCGTGACCATCCGAAATCTTGTTTTCTTGACTGATCTGTTCAAGATACTGAGATCCAAAATTGGTCTCCAGTCCCCTGTTTTCTTTGGAACTAAAAAGAACCTTGAGTAGATTCCGAATCCTAGTTGGTCTGCTGGCACTCGCTGAATAGGTCCTTTTCCAAGCAGTTTTGAAATTTCCAAAGCTGCAAGATCCCTTTGAGCGGGTGGAACATCTGGAAGGGATTTTTGACTGATTTGGAAAACGAAGAAAGGGAATAGAATAACCTTCGAAATGATGGACTGTACCCATTTGTCTTGTGTCAAGGATAGCCAGGCTTCTGGGTACAGTGACAATCTTCCCGACTGCCTCCGAAGATGGGCAGTCGGGCAACACCTCAGGGATGCTGAAAGGGCTTCTCGGAGAACGCTTCTCGATTGCCCTGGTTCTGCGGACCCTCTGCCTCTAGGGCGGCGCCTACCATTGTTGTTCCCCTCTGCCTCTGGCGGGAACCGACTCTGTGCCAGGCGAAGTCCCTTGGGATTGTTTACGGAACCACATCTTTCCCCTTCTGGCCTTTGGGGTAAGGCCTAGAAGGAGTAGAAAACGGACTCGACGGCAGAAAGGGTCTTGCCATCAGTCTCGCACCTAGTCAGGGTTTCTTTCACTTGTGGACCAAAAAGAGATGATCCATCAAAGGGGAGTTCGTGAAAGACGCCTTGAAAGGTTCCAAAATTGCATAGCCGCATCCAGGCGTGCCTGGCTACCCCTGTTCCTGCGGCTCTGCTCGCTCCATCGGCCGCATAAGAGAGGAGGCGCATGGAGGAGTTGGAAATAGAATTAGGATAGCCAGCTGCGTGTTCATTTTCTTGAAACCCGCAGCTGTAGGGTCCTTCAGGATTTCACTCGCTTCTTTGATCAAGTCTCTTTGAAGACGAGTGAAATGACACAGGTAATTCAGCGAACGCATAGTAAATGTCGCTGAGGAGAACATCCGCTTCCGCACCTATCCATGGACCTAGATTCCTTGTTAGGTGGATGGACAGGCACTGAAGGATCAGCCAGTTCCTTCTTTGTGGCGGCAGCAACCACCATAGCATCCACAGAGACTCCTTTTGATAAAAATTCCTTGTCTGATGGAGCTGTGATGAATTTGGAGGGTCTCCTGGGAGTGGGGTCCACTGAATCAGGAGCCGCCCATGCCTTTTGCAACCACCTGCATGAGGGGGTCAAGGGGGACACCCAGGAGGTGGAAGGACGAGCCAAACGCCTCAAGATACACAGATTCGCCCTCCGAAGGGTTGAGGGCTGGCCAATTTCCCTCTGTTTAAGGATCTCCAGAATGTCTGCAAATGAGACATCTTCAGAAGGGGAACGGGGAACCCTCAGAATCATCCAGATCTGTGTCCGACGTGATAGACTCAGGTGAGTCAATGTGCTTCCTCTTGCACTTCCTCTTCCGAGGGGCTCTTCTGCCAAATCAGGAGAGGCCTCGAAGAGGATGAAATCCCAAAGGGAGCTCCTGAGGAGTTGGCTCTCTGCGGTCAGGGATGAGGGAGTGAGTCGACTTACCCTGAGGCAGCATAGAGGGAGGGGCTGACGGAGCCGACTGTGGAGTAGAGCCAGGCTCTAACACACTCCGCATGACCTCGAAAGCACCCCTGTCAGGCAGAGCCAGAGGTCCCCGCCCGAGGAGCTAAGGACCCCTCGGCACCGACAGTGATGGCTCGAGGTCGATGTCGGAGCCGAACTCACTAGCGCCAAGCACCGAGAGGGAGAGGGGTCGGACAAGGCCCGATGCCACTCACCCCCCCGGAGCCGACGAGGGAAGTCCGGCGCCGAGATTCCTCCATGGAAGAAAACGGAGCCGACGACGGAGCCGAAGACAATTGTCTCGGCCCGAGGTAACCACAGTCTCGGTTCCGACACCCGCCCGAGCTCAAAAGAGTCGAAGGAGGAAGGAGTTGATGGACCGACAGGCACCGACTGATGAGTCGGGCTCTGAAGCATCTGGGCTAGTGCCTCGGACTTGAGTAGTCGACTCACCACCCTCTGAAGGTCATGATCGGACAACCCCGATGACCTAGAGGAATGAGACCCTTGGCCCCGCTCAGACAGCAGGGGAGATCCTGGAGCCGAATGAACGGAGCCAAGAGAAGGTGACCTAGACCTCTTTCTGGTTGTCGGCTCAAGATCTTGTCGGAGCCGACATCGGTACTCGATAACCTCGGCTCCGCCGGAGCCGGGAAGCCACAGAAACTGTGGACTGAGTCTTATCGGCTCCAGCCGGAGCCGATAAAGGCAAAGGTTGAACAACCTGAGGTCTCGGCTCAGAAGCCGGAGTCAAGACCTCGATGCCTTGGAGGGCTTCCCTGTTGAGACAGACAGGGAATCCTCAGGCTTCAACAAGCCTCTCAATATGAGCTTGTTTTTCCTTTCCTGCAGGACCCTGGGGCTGAAGCCATGGCAGACAGCACAGGAGTCCTGCAGGTGCAAAGGCCCCAGACAATAGACACAAGAAGTGTGAGCGCCTGTCAGAGACATTTTCTGACAGCACGCATCACACTTCTTGAACTGAGACCTTTGTTCTTTAGACATAGCCTAACTGGTGAACACAAACACACACTCAAACACACCAGTTATACCCTGTCAGAAAAAATTACTTTAGTAAAAAAAACTAAAAAATAAAGTACAGTAAACAGTAGCTTAAACTACACAAACACTCCCTAGGGAAGGGAAGGCCCAAGGCCCAAGGGAAGAACTAAAGTTCTTTTAAAGAAAAAACGGGAAAAAATTAGGTCGGGGATAAAGTTCAATGAACTACACTAATTTGACAATAATTAAACTAAAAAGGGGGGAAACAGAGTAACTTTTTAATAGAAAAAGCTTAAACTCACCAGGAACCGGTAGAAAAACCAACCTCGAAGCTGTAGCGGCAAACGAGATCGGAGGTAACTATCGCCTAGCATTGTGGGATATAAGGGGAGCCTCGAGCCGGTGGAACCAACTCTCGAGCTTTAGAGGCCGAGGTCGGCTCCGAACCCATCCAGCAAGAATGAAGGCGAGATAGACAACTTAACATCTTTTATTCCAAGTAAAAACATGAATATTGTGCACTCTATAATTGATTTAAAAATGTTTGTTAGAAAATTAAATTTAAGTTTATTGTTTCATAATACAGAACAGGTAACGAAGCCATTTTATATTTCCAGTTCTTATAATCATCCCTTGCATCCAACTTTGGATACCTTTGAAAAATTATGCAAACTTGATTTTCGTGCCCTTGATGTATTAGGTATAAAGAACAAAAGCCACAACTTAACAAAAATCGAATACAATACTTTAAATAACTTTAATGGAAACAAAAAACATCAGACTTATTAAGCCAGATAAAGGAGGGGGTATGACAATATTTAATATTCATGATTACAATACTGAATTAGAATATATTTTAAATAGCAATACATACAAAATGAGCTCCATTAATGAATTAAATGGGGCATATAGGCGTATTAGAGGGATCCTTTATGATTTGTTTACTGAAGGGGATATAAATATTGATGAATTTAATTACATGAATGTTTGTCATCCTAGGACTCCAACTATGTTTGGAGTCCCAAAAGTTCACAAAAATTTAATTTAAAAAATTTAATTTAGCCCTTTTAGACCAATTGTTGATGCCCAGGGCTCCATTACTAACCCAATAGCAAAATTTATTGATAATTTAAAAACTTATATACACGCTGAAAAGCATTTATTGAAAGATTCTTGGTATTTTTTTTGTCTACTATAGGGTCCACTACATACAATGAGAATGATATTTTTGTTACTATTGATGTCAAAGATTTGTATTCTGTCATTCCTCACGAACTGAGCATGGAGTGGTTTAATTTGTTTTTACATGAAAAAGGCTTAATTCAAAACAGAATTAATTTATTTGATCAATTATTGGACATTATTTTAAGAAATAATTTTATATTTTTTAATAATAATATTTATTTACAAAACAAAGGTGTAGCTATGGGTGTCTCTGTGCGGGGGCCTCTATGCAAATATAGTAATGTACACGTGGGAGAAAAAATGTTTTTAATTCCATATTTTTTAAATATTGCAAAACTTATTTACATTTTTTAGACGACATTTATTTTATGGTGCGGAAGTGAAGAAATGATAGAAGAATTTAACATATATTAATTCAACAACTTTAAAATTTTCAGCTACAACAAACAAAAATTCAATAGCTTATCTTGATGTGTTATTAGAAAAAGACTATATAAATGGAGGATTCACATCTAAAATATTTCGTAAGAAGACATACAGTAACAGTTTCTTGCATTTCAACAGTTGCCATCCTTACACCCAAAAAAGAATGGTTTTGAAAGGCCAATTTGTTAGGGCTTCTAGAATGGTTAGCAACAGAGATGATTTTATAGCTGAATGTTTGAATTTATGTGAGATGTTTAAAAATAGAGGATACCCAGACAGAATATGTGATGTTTGAAATAATAACCAAACAGGATAATTTACATTTTAAACCGTTACTAAATCCAGTGGTCACGGTTACCTTAAATTCAACAGGGTTAAGTAACACAAGTAATTCGAATAGTGAAAGTGGGACCTTAGACTCTATTGGTTTTATTGAAAACAGCACTAATAAATCAACTACAACACTAATAAATCAACTACAGCAGAAGTTAGAAGTTTTTCTAGAAGCTTTATCACTACTTTTAACTCTGATAGTGTTTTTATAAATAACATTCTTAAGAAAAATTGGCAACTTATAGTGGCTGATCCACTTTTACATCACCACTTCGATTCTAGCCCATCAATAGTATGCAAAAAGGGTATGAATCTGAAAAAATGCCTGGAAAACACAAAATACAAAATATGGGAGAACATTTAAATGTGGTAGATGTAAATATTGTCCTTATGTGTGTTTGAAACTAATGAGGTAAAAATAAATAGCATAAAGATTTGTTTAAAAGAAAAAGCCAGTTGCACTAGTGAAAAGGTTGTGTACTGTGCTTTATGTTGTACCTGTACTATGTTTTACGTTGGCAAAACAGAAAGAAGGTTCAAAGAGCGTATTGGTGAACACATTAGAGCAATACGTGATGGAAACAAATTGAATGCCTTGGCAAAACACAAACACATATACATCCCATTCTTTCAAATTTGTTGTCCTAGACGTTTAAAAAAGTGGATGTAAGGGGTGGTGCATGGCAACCGTTATTAGAAAGACTTGAACTAGAATGGCAAATAAGGTTAAACGCACATAATTGGCCAGGTTTGAATAATGCTATTTCTATAGCTAGCATTCTGAAATTAAAATCGCTAGCGAGATAATTTGGTACATCTTTCTCAATGTATACGTTTTTTATTCATCCGATACAACACTTGTATTTATCTGATGCAACATTTTTACACATATTTGTTAAAATTGTATAAATTATTTTATTTAATATATATACATATTTTTACTTGTGATATAAATTGAATTGTAATTAACTAATTTTAATTTTTAATTTCAATTTTTCAATTAATTTCGTAAGTTACATATATATGTATTTATTACACTTATGGTATATTATTTCACCACACTTCTAGCATTTATTCAATTAATTTCAAGTTAACTTCATGTTAACATAGAACACTTTCAGAATTTATTCATTCATTAATTTTAAGTCAATTTTATGCAACCTAGATCGTAATACCTTTACACACACGACATCCTTTTTAATTCATAACACAATTTTGTTTTACATATTAAAGTTCTAATAGGTTTCATTTGACATCGGATTGGGTTGGTTAATAGACTACTCATCAGTCATAGTACACATTTTTAGTTTTAAGCTTATGTTTTGCGATTTAATGTGCTTTACATTGGTTCCTTATACAGGGGATGAAATACACATATGTACTTGATTTAGTAATGAATAAGTATTTTATGTAACAGGTTTAAAATGTACATTACTGAACTTTCGTGCAAGTACATTTGCGTTTGTTGTAAAGGAAGTCAAAGTAACGCAATGTATTGCTTTCACAAAAAGGAGTGATTGACACTATTTAGTTATACGTGTATTTCTTATGGTTTGTTGATTTTGTAGGTTTGAACATTGCACGCTACTATGTTTCATTTTATTTAGTTATTTGTTTGATACATAGCCTTTCATATACTACGTTGGATTACTATGTGCTGTTTCTTTAAGGATTCAAAGCTTCAGATTATTACATCACTAATATATACTATTTATTTAACAGGAAGTGATGTTTTACTAGTTTGAAAAAGTTTGGCAAATGCCAAACAAAAGCGCTTACTTGATTACTTGATTTTGAATGTTACTTTTGTATATTTCGTTTGTATTTCATTTTATTCTTTGCAGTAAAACGTTTTTCAGCCAGTCCGTGGTTTTTGGTTTTCTGGATTTTTAGTAGCTGCTGAAGAGTCAACAGCTTGAATTTTGGAACTTCCAGAAACGTATTTAGTATAGATAGGTCCAGAATTGGTCTCCAGGTTTTGTCCTTCCTGGGCACTAGAAAAAGTCTAGAGTAAAATCCTTGCCCCTGCTCTTGTTGTGGTACTTGCTGAATGGCCCTCATGTCCATGAGGGCTGAAATTTGTTTTTGTGCCTCTGCCCATTGATTGTGTGGCAGGTCTGGCATGCCCTTTGACCTTGATAGGGTGTGGAAATGCAACCTGTAGCCTTGGGACACTATGTTGAGAGCCCATTTGTCTTGGGTAACCATTTGCAAATTTGATGAAAAAAGTGCTAGTTTTCCCCCTAAGGGGGGTGTCAAAGAGGAAAGTCATTGGGACTGTTTCCTGTAAGGTTGTGATTTGTCTTCTCCGCTTTTGGAGGTAGGAGCACCCCATTGTTTAGGCCTGTAAGAGCCCTGGGGCTGAGATCTGCCTCTAGGACGCCTGTATCTGCCCCTTTGTGGTCTGTTTGAGACTGGAAAGAACCAATTTTTAGAAGGCCAGTTCCTGCTAAACCTGGGTGGCTGTACCTGTAAGAAATCCTTGACTGTCTGCATGGATTTTGCTTTATCCTCCATTTTTTTCAACACCTCTTCTGCTTTAGTACCAAACAAAGTATCATGCTGTAATGGTGCATCTAATAATTTTGCTTTAACATGATCAGGCAGATTTTGTTCCTTTAACCAAGCATGCCTTCTAATAACAGAACCTGTAACAGCAGCCCTGCAAGAGGCCTCCAGTGAATCATAACCACATTGCAAAGTATGCTTTCCCACTTGTTCAGCTGCATGCAATAAATCCTGTAATTCCTTGTTCTCAGAACATTCAGTATTTGTCAACATTTTCTGTTTAAGTAGTGACAGTAAATACTGCTGCTATTTAAGGATATGAAATTGACAATTTAAAGCTCTTACAGCCAGGGTGGCAGAAGTGCATACTTTTTCCCCCCATCTGTCTAGAACCCTAGAATCCCTATCAGAGGGGACAGGGTTTTTCGCAGTAGCGGCCTTAACCACCCTTGGGACCCTGAGATATAGTTTCTGGGTCAGCAGCGGGGTTTTTATGAGAATCCGGGACTCTGTAGTATCTGTCTGGCTTAGCAGGTGCAGGGGGTAAAGAGTCAGGGGATAGTCCGGACAATACATCTACAATGTCTAAAACAGGAGGAATGGCAAGGGGTCTATGCTGAGAAGTAGCAGAAAGTCTCTGAGCCTTTTCTTAGACTCTGAATAATCTTGGCTCTCCCAGTGGAAATGCTCTCTCGTATGCAGCGTTTCCCCAAAGGAATAGTCCTCAGGAGGAGAGGCTGAAGGAATGGATTCTTCAGCATCAGAATCCTCATAGGGAAGCATGGAAAAATCCTGTTCAGAAGAGGAATTAGAGTAAATAGATACCTGATCAGAAGAATCGTACTCTGTCTCTTGCTTAGGCCTCTTATCAGGAGGGGGATGGGAGCCCCTGATCAAAGTAATTAGGTCTTCGGCCATTCTGAGCATCTGTTTTTTAGGCATGGAAGTCTGAGTAGGAGAATGCTGTACTTGTTTCTTTGTCTTTAGAGCTGCTTTAGTCTTTGAAGCGGAGGATGGCTTAATATATAGTTGTGTAGGTCTGAAGACACACTCAGAAGCCAGTGCCTGCTCAGCGGCTCCGGTCCCATCTGAGGGATTGATTTCAGAGTGTCCAATACCTTGAGTTTTCAGAGGCCCAGTCGGCTCCACGTGGGAGTTGGAAGTGCCTGTGGCTCTGAGATAGTGGGTGCCAGGGGCTGCGAAAGCGCCTCACTGAGAACTGGCGACTGGCCTAGACGAGGCTTCGTCTGTTTTGGACCTCGGATGCCTATCCTTGTGTTTTTTGTAAACTCCAGTTGTCAGCTGTTCCGCCAGCATTATATAATTATATCTTCGGCCAAAGTAATGAAATGCAAAATGGAACCGACGCTTCATAGTGCGTTGGTTGAATCTAGCGCAAAACCGACAGCTAGCTACTCTGTGATCAGGGCCTAGGCAAGGAATACAGTAAGAGTGAAAATCCTTATGAGGTATTTGCTTCCCACAAGAAATACAATTGTTTACTTTTTCTGACATCGGTCTGGAGCAAGAAAAAAAAAGTTTCCCCAATGGGGTACTTAGCTTTAATGAAGACTTCGGTTCTGAAATTCAACTTTGAAAATCTCAGGAGTCAGCCGACCGACACTTGCGAACTGCTTTTGCGTCGGACACTGCGCGGCAAGAAAGACTGACGAAAATGGCGTCGGCTGCATCTTTTATATGCCTGGCACACTGACGTCAGGGAAAAGGCGACCGCAACTGATGCCGGACCTAGACTTTGGAACTCGGGCCGACTGCGGGTAGCCTGCCAGCAGGATAACCCAAGAGTAATGACTGCAACAGTGAAACACGATGAACATCTGCAGTGGCAAAGCCTGCCCTGGATTTACAGAAGAGAGGCAAATGATAATGCTTTGTAAAGGTATGGACAGAGCTCCAAGTAGCAGCTTCTAGAATGTCTTTGGTTGGAACTCCTTTGAGAAAGGCTGCTGAGGTAGAGGCAGCTCTGGTGGAATGTGACCTGATTCCCTTGGGTACAGGTTTACCATGATGCAAGTAGCAGAAACGAATGCAGTGGCTTATCCACTTAGAAATAGTCTGCTATGATATAGCCTTCCCCTCTGATCCTGAAGCAAATGCCACCAGTAGTTGCTCAGACTTTCTTAGATATCTGGTCCTGTTTAAGTAGAATCTTAGTTGTTTGTGTACGTCCAATGAATGCAGAATCCACTCCCCCTTATTCTGCGGATTTGGGTAAAATGGTGGCAGTTGAAAAGTTTGGTTACGAGCCACACTGGATACCACCTTAGGCATAAAGGAAGGATTGGTCCTGAGGAACACCCTGTCCGGGTAAAATGTAATAAAAGGTTCCACAGCCAAGAGAGCCTGTAGTTCTGAAACTCTTCTTGCTGAAGTGATTGCCAAAAGGTAAACTATTTTCCAAGATAAAAACTTTATATCCGCAGTAGCTGCTAGTTCAAAAGGAGGCAGGGTGAGTTTTTCCAGCACAAAATTGAGGTCCCATGCAGGAATTGGTGATCTTCTGGGAGGCCTTAAATTTCTGGCCCCTCTAAGATACCGTTTTAGCAGAGGAGGAGAAAAAACGGGAGGCTCTGTGTTGTAATGAGCTGAGATGGCAGAGGCATGGATTTTTATTGAAGAGAAGGATAGGCCCTTGTCAAGCATCTCAGTCAAGTATTGTAAAATCTGAGGGATATTTGGTTTTGCTGTGCCCGTTCCTTGTGCTTAGTTCCAAGCACAGAATCTTTTCCATTTATCAGCATACGATTTTCTAGTACTAGGCCTTCTGGCTTCCAAAATGACATCCATAACAGATTTATTGAGAGGCGTTGTTTGAATAATTACATGATCAACCATGCTGCAAGGTTCAGAGTTTGGAGCTGAGTGTGCAGAATTTGACTGTTCTGCTGAGACAGTAGATGAGGTATTTGCGGCAAATACCAAGGAGGGAGTGGAAACATATTCCTTAGAATTGGGTACCAGTGCTGGCGAGGCCAGTCCGGAGCAATTAGGATCATTTTTGTTTTTTCCTGTCTGACCATTAGTAAGACCTTGGAGAGGAGAGGCAGAGGGGGAAAGGCATAGACTGATGTGTTTTTCCAGCTGATAGGGCATCCACTTTCCATGCTTGTCTGTGATGAGTCCTTGTGCAGAATTTGACCAGTTGATAATTTTGGGGAGAGGCAAATAGATCTATGTCTGGGCCCCCCCCCATTTCTGTGTTACCATGCTGAAGACTTGTAGATCCAGTTTCCACTCGTGCGGGTCCATTAAGATTTCTGCTTAGGTCGTCTGCCAGAGTATTTTGTTTTCCTGGCAGGAACTGAGCTTGAAAATGTACTTGGTAAGTCAAGGCTGTGTTCCACAATGCCATGGCTAGTCCGCAAAGGGGGTAGGAATGTGTACCCTCCCTCCCCGCTTGTTTATGTACCACATAACCGTGGTGTTGTCAGTCTATCAGTAGTTGTCCTGGATGAAGTAAATCCTTGAAGGCTGTCAGGGCATTCTGAACAGCTAGCATCTCTTTCTGGTTGATATGCAGATGCATTTGTTTTGGGCTCCATATGCCCTGAATGCATCTCCCCACCAGGTGGACCCTCCAAGCATAGTCTGATGCGTCTGTAGTTAGGGTTTGGGTGGCAGGGGGTAGAGTGAATGACAGTCCCTTGTTTTGGTGACATGTCTCGGCCCACCAAAGAAACTCCTGTTGTAGGCAGGGAATGAGAGGAATCATTGTTTCCAGACTGTGACAATGTTGATTCCATAAACTTTTTAGGTACCATTGAAGTTTCCTCATATGCAGTCTTGCATGTGGAATTAGTAGAATGCAGGATGCCATGAACCCCAAAGCCTGCAGCATTCATCTTGCAGATAACTGGATTTTTGTTGCCATCTGTTTGAAGTATATAGTCAGTTGTCTTTGTCTGGCGTAAGGTAAGCCCATCTGGGCAGTTGTATTCAAGCTTGCACCCAGGAATGTAATTTTTTGAGAGGGTATCAGTTGGGATTTCCTTTCGTTAATTGTGTACCCTAAGCATGTTAGAAGCCTTTTTACAAATGCCAGATGTTGAAGAAGAATGTCCTTGTTTTCTGCTTGAATGAGACAGTCGTCCAAGTAAGGATAAATTTGTATGCTTCTTTGTCTGCAAAATGCAATTACTGGTGCCAGGCACTTTGTAAAGACCCTGGGCGCAGAAGATAAGCCAAAGGGCAGTGCAGAGAATTGGTAATGCATAACACCTGCCTTGAAGCAGAGGTATCTTCTGCATGATTCCCTTATTGAGATATGCAGGTATGCCTCTTAAGTCTAGAGTCACTAACCAAGCGTTCTTGCCCAGCATAGGCAATAGCTGTTGTAAAGTCAGCATTTTGAATTTTGGAATGTGTTCAAAATCGATAAGTCCAGTATTGGATGCCAGGCATGGTCTTTTCTGGGTACCAGGAACAGTCTTGAATAAAACCTTGTCCTTTTTCCTGTTCTGGTACTGGTTGAATAGCCCCTATATCCATGAGGGACGTAACTTGTTTCTGAGTCTCTGCCCATTGATTTTGTGGCAGATCTGGCCAACCGTTTGGAATTGGCAAAGTATGGAAATTAAATCTGTACCCCTGGGATACTATGTTTAATACCCACTTGTCCTGGGTAATTAACTGCCAATTTTGAGCATGAAGTGCTAATTCCCCCCCCGCAAGGGGGCTGCCAAAAGATAAGTGCTTGGTGACGGTAGAGGGAAGTCATTGAGACTGCTTACTGTAGGGTTGTGCTTTGTTTCCTCCACATTTGGAAGTGGAGGCACCCCATTGCTTTGACCTGTAAGAACCCTGTGATTGGTATCTAGAGCCTTTTGAGCACCTGGATTTGCCTTGAGAGGCTCTGTTGGACACAGAAAAGGACCAATTTTTAGTAGGCCAGTGCCTACTGAATCTGGGTGGCTGCACTTGTAAGAAATATTTTACAGTTTGCATAGATTTAGCTTGGTCTTCCATTTTCTTTAAATCCTATTCTGCCTTATTACCAAACAGAGTATCATGCTGTAAAGGGGCATCCAACAATTTAGCTTTAACATGATCAGGCAGATTTTGCTCCTTGAGCCAAGCATGCCTTCTAATCACAGATCCAGTAACTGCAGCCCTGCAAGAGGCCTCCAAGGAATCAAAACCACATTGCAAAGTATGCTTTCCAACCTGTTCTGCTGCATGCAATTATTACTGTAATTCTTTATTTTCCACACAATCAGAAATAATCATTTTCTGTTTCAATAAGCCCATAACATGCTGTTAATATTTAAGCATATGAATCTGGCAGTTTAAGGCCCTAATTGCCAAGGCTGCAGACGTATAAACCTTCTTTCCCCATCTATCCAGCGCCCTGGAATCTATCAGAGGGGGTAGGATTTTTGGCTGTAGAGGCCTTTACACCCTTGGGACCCTGTGAGACAGTTTCAGGATCAGCAGCAGGATTTTTGAATAGAAATTTGTGGGAGTCAGGAACCCTGTAATATCCATCTGGCTTACTAGGGGCCGGAGGTAGGGAATCAGGAAACATGCTTGATCCCGAAAACACATAATCAACAATGTAATACAGGAGGTATAGCCAAAGGCCTATGCTGAAGAAGAAGGAAATCCCTAAGCCTCTTTTGATTCAGAGAAATCCTGACTCTCCCAATGAAAATGTTCCATTAAAGTATGCAAGGTTTCTCCAAAAGAATAATCCTCAGGAGGAGATGCAGATGGGATGGATTCTTCTGCATCTGAATCCTCATAGGGTGGTATAGATAATTCCTGATCAGAAGAGGAATCAGAAGAAATAGAAACCACATCTGAAGATTCATAATCAGTGTCTTGCCTAGGCCTCTTAGTGGGGGTGGGGGTGGGAACCCCTGATCAAGGTAATTAAGTCCTCAGCCATTTTGATCATCTGTTTTTTAGGCATAGGGGCCCGAGCATGTGGCTCATACGTTGTTTTTTTAGACTTAGAAGATGTTTTTGATCTTGTTTTTGAAGCTGGCGTCGGTTTTATATAAAAATGTTGAGGCCTGAAAACACCCTCAGAAGCCGGTGCCTGATCAGCAGCTCCGGACCCATCCAAGGGAGACACATCTGCATGTTCAATACTCAGAATCTCGCAGCATACCAGACTCCACATGGGTCTCTCTAGAGGCCAGTGACTCAAAAGTAGCGGGCATCGGGGGCTGCGAAAGTGCCTCACTGTGTACCGGCGACTGGCTTAGAAGCTTTGTCGTCGGTTTTGGACTTAGACGGTCTTTTTCTTTGTGTTTTTTGTGAACTCAGGTAGTCGGATTGCTAACCAACGTCATTTCAGGGTAATTAAATCTGGATCCAAAATATTTTTTAGCAAAACTATACAGACGCTTAATAGTGCGTTGGTTAAATCTAGCACGAGACCGACAGCAAGGCACATTATGATCTGGGTCTAGGCAAGGAATACAGTACAAATGAAAATCCTTATGAGGTATTTGCTTCCCACAGGTAATGCAATTATTAACTTTTACTGACATCGGTAAGGAGCAAGAAAAGTTTCCCCAACGGGGTACTTAGCTTTAGTTGAAGACTTTGGTTCTGAAACTCGAATGCGAAAATTTCAGGAGTCGGCAGACCGGCACTTGCGAACTGCTTCTGCTTCGGGCACTGCACGGCAAAAAAGACTGAATAAAATGGCGTCAGATGCATGTTTTATACCCCTGACGACCTGACGTTATGGAAGAGGAGACAATGTAATGACTGCAACAGTGAAGCACAAAGAACATGAGGGGTGGCTTAGTATTATAATGTGCTGAAATGGCAGAGGCATGAATTTTAATAGAGAAGGATAGGCCCTACATGAACTCCAAGAAGAACTAATCCCTCAAGTAAAACTGCTGCACAATCTCAGCCTCACTACAGGATATGTGCCCAAAGAACGGCGTACAGCAACAGTGGTCCCATTCCACAAAGGTGGCGCCTCTGCGGACCCTGGAAACTATCACCCCATAAGCCTGACTATTGCAAGGCTATGGAGAGGATCATCATGGAACTCAAACAAAGACATTGGGGACCTACAGACACTAGATCCTACCCAATTTGGCTTAGTCAAGGGCAGATCCTGCCTTCTGAACCAGGTCGACTTCTTCGAAACAGTCACCAAGGCCATAGATGAAGGGAAGGTAGTCCACACAGCCTATCTGGACCTCGCAAAGGCATTTGACACAATACCCCACTCTGGCATCATAGATAAGCTATCCAGCCTAAATATAAACCCCTATGTCACAAGATGGGTCGCAAACTGGCTCAAAGACAGAACCCACAGAGTCAGAGTTGCTGGAGCCATGTCAGACTTGAAACCGGTCACAAGTGGCGTCCCACAAGGTTCTGTCCTGGGACCTCTCTTGTTCGGTATTTACTTTTCTGAGGTACAGGCCAACGTGGGAGGACTATGGCTCACCAAGTTCGCAGATGACTGCAAACTGGGCGCCATAATCGACTCTCCAGCTGACACAAACATCCTTCAAAAACGTCTCACAGAGACGGATAACTGGTGCCAGAGCCATGGTCTAAAGCTAAATGCCAAAAAGTGTATAGTCATACCCTTTGGCAAAAACAATGTGTCCACAAATTACCACATAGGTGGTAACCCATTAAGTACAGAGAAAGTAATTAGGGATCTGGGGACACAAGTTGATAGCAATCTCTCCTTTGACAGCCACATTGCCAAAGTGGTTAGAAAGACCTTCTACATAGCTCACCATCATGAAAGGATTCGCATCTAGATCAAGAGAGGTAATCGTGCCCCTTTATTCATCCCTCATCAGGCCCATCATAGAATACAATGCCCCCTTTGGGATGTACCTTACCCGACACCTGCAGCAATTAGAAAGACCCCAAAAGTACCTCACCAGGAGGATCAAGGGACTCAAACAGATGCCATATGCTGCTCGGTTAAAAAAACTCCAGCTCTACTCCAGCTCTACTCAGTTGCATACCGCCTACGTCGAGGCGATCTATGCCTGATATATAAAGCTATGTCCAACCCAGAATTAATGGACATGCTCCACCTCAGTAAATCTAAATCCCTTAGAGCCACAGCCGAGGGACTTGAACCTCAGCACAGAAATAAATAGAACATGCTGGAGGAACAGATTCATAACCCAGAGGCTCCCTTCGCTCTGGAATAGAATTCCAATTCATGTTAGGCAGAGCACCTCACTTACTCTCTTCAAGAAGAATCTTGATGAGTGGATGGGGGGATCGTAGGTTTGTCCCGGGGATTACTTCCGTGTCACTATTAGACAGAGGCACAGTAAACTAAACTTTAAAAAGGGCACAGTATACTCAAATCAAGGGGTGGCGTAAGCCAAACACAATCGGGCTAGGCTTATAAATGCCCCAGGGCAGATAGCCTAGTATGAACCTATGAACCTTGTGGAGCATTTCTGTTAAGTACTGAAGTATATGAGGTAAGCTGGGCACCGTTGTGCCCATCCCCAGAGTCTGACTCCAGGAACAGTATCTCTTCCACTTTTCAGCATAGGATTTTCTAGTACTAGGCCTCCTTGCCTCCAGAATAAAGTACAGTTTTGTACCTACCATAAATGTAGATGTTTGAGTGCTAATACAGCTGCAGTAATCACAGATGGGTTTTCAGCCGTCAGGCGGTCCCTCGGTCGGCCGAATTCCAAAGTCTTGGTCCGGCGTCGGTTGTCGTCGCTTACTCTTCTGACGTCAGGAAGGCCAGAGTATATAAGACACAGCCGACGCCATGTTCTTCAGTCTTTCTTGCCCCAGATGTCAGGTGCCCCCAAAAGGAAGGCAATACATAAATGATGCTTATCTACATGTACAAGCAATGCAATATAAACCAAAATCAGTGGAAGCAAGCAAATAAAACATAGCAGGATAACCCAGTCAGGTAGTATGAAGAGGTTGTTAGGCCCCATTCCCTTACCAAGAGGGGAAGGAGGGAAGGAAACCTGTACTGCAGCTGTATTAGCACTCGAACATCTACATTTATGGTAGGTACAAAACTGTACTATGTTCATCGTGCATACAGCTGCAGTAATCACAGATGGGTAGAGTCCCAAAGCTATGCATAGGGTGGTAGGTACTAGGAGGAACTGGGTTGAGCCAGAATGCTCTGCAAAACAGCAGTGACAAAACCTGCTCTTGTTCTGGAATATAAGGGCAGGTGGTAGTGTTTTGTGAAGGTATGTACAGAACTCCAAGTGGCTGCCTCCAAAATATCTTTGGTAGGGACACCTCTGAGGAAGGCTGTAGAGGTAGCTGTAGCCCTGGTGGAGTGAGATCTGATACCTGTAGGAACAGATTTCCCATGATGGGAATAACAAAACCGTATGCAGTGGCCAATCCACTTGGAAATAGTCTGTTTTGTAACTGGTTTCCCTTGAGCCCCTACAGCATAGGACACAAAAAAGTTGCTCTGATTTCCTGAAGGACTTAGTTCTATCCAAGTAATAACGAAGCTGCCTATGGATGTCTAAAGAGTGTAGCAGCCTTTCCCCTTTGTTTTGAGGATTGGGATAAAAGGTAGGCAGGTGTATAGCTTGATTTAAGGCTACCCTGGATACCACTTTTGGCATAAATGATGGATTGGTACGTAGGGAAACCCTGTCCTGATGGAAAATGAGAAAGGGCTGCACCGCCATGAGGGCCTGTAATTCAGAAACCCTACGAGCTGAAGTGATGGCCAGAAGGAAGGCTGTTTTCCAGGACAAATATTGCAAATCTGTTGAGGCAGCTGGTTCAAAAGGAGGCAATGTTAATTTTTCTAGTATGTAATTAAGGTCCCAGGCTGGTATTGGTTGTTTCCTTGGAGGTCTTATATTCTTAGCCCCTCTGAGGAACTGTCGTAAGAGAGGATGAGAAAATAAAGGGGGATCAGTGTTGAATTCTGCAGAAATGGCTGAGGCATGTATTTTTATGGAGGAGAAGGAAAGTCCACTGTTCAGCAGCTCAGCTAGATACTGTAATACCTGAGGCAAGTTCAGTTTTCTAGGGTCCTGGCCTCTTTTCTCATTCCAAGAGCAAAACCGCTTCCATTTTGTGGAGTAAGCTTTTCTAGTAGATGGCCTTCTGGCCTCCAAAATGACATCCTGCACCTCCTTGGAGAGTAGGGTCTGTTGTGGTGTTAAGGAATTTTCCATGCAGCAAGATTGAGTGTTTTCAGTTGACTGTGAAGAGTTTTGTAGCTGTGCTGAGTCAGCAGAAGAGGCATTAGAGGCAGGGACCAGGGAGGAGTATGCGTTAGGCTCCTCAGGAGTGGATACCAGTGTTGCCTTGGCCAATCTGGAGCAATCAGAATCATCCTCGGTTTGTCTGCTCTTGCTTTCAAAAGTACCTTGGGCAGAAGAGGCAGAGGTGGGAATGCGTAAACTGTCCATGCTGTCCAACTGAATGAAAGGGCGTCCACTCTCCAGGCCTTTGGATGAAAGGTCCTTGAACAAAACTTTTCCAATTGATGATTCCTGTGGGAGGCAAAAAGATCTATGTCTGGCCTTCCCCACGCTTGGGTTATTTCTGTAAACACATGAGGATGTAACTTCCATTCGTGTGGATCTGTCATATTTCTGCTTAGATTGTCTGCCAGTGTGTTTTCCAATCCTGGCAAGTACTGTGCTTGAAGTTCGATTTGTCTTTCCAGAGCCAAGTTCCAAAGAGTCATGGCTAGTCTGCACAAGGGGTATGAATGTGTTCCACCTTGTTTGTTTATGTACCACATTACTGTGGTGTTGTCTGTTTTTATCAGTAATTGTCCTGGATGCAGGAAGTCCTTGAAAGCTGTAATTGCATTTATTACTGCCAGCATTTCTTTTTGATTGATGTGAAGGTGCTTTTCCTTTTGGGACCATCTGCCCTGAATGCACCTGTCCTTCATGTGCGCCCCCCAGGCGTAATCTGAGGCGTCTGTGGTTATGCATTGTTTTGCTTGAGGCTTGCAGAATGGAAGGCCTGTGTTTGCTTGACATGCTTGGGCCCACCATAGAAATTCCTTTTGCAAACATGGAATTATTGGTATAACTGTTTCCAAACTGTGACTATGTTGAGACCATAGATTTTTTAGGTACCATTGAAGTTTCCTCATATGCAGCTTTGCACATGGGATTAGAAGGATGCAAGATGCCATGAATCCCAGCGCCTGCAGGATTTTCCTTGCAGTAAGCCTGGTACTTTTTGCTAGTATTTTGAAGTACTGAGGTAGTTGCCCCTGTTTTTCTTGCGTAAGATATGCCATCTGGGTGTTTGTGTCCAAATTGGCACCCAGGAAGGTTATTTTCTGAGATGGTGTTAGCCTTGACTTCTTTGTTGATTGTATATCCCAGAGAAAGCAGTAACCGTGTCACATATGCCAGATGATCCATAAGTATGTGTATGCTGTCCGCTTGGATCAGGCAGTCGTCCAGATAAGGGTAAATTTGTATCCCTTGAAGTCTGCAGTAGGCAATCACTGATGCCAAGCATTTTGTGAATACTCTGGGCGCAGTAGATAAGCCAAAGGGCAATGCAGAGAATTGATAGTGGATTGAACCTGCAAGAAATCTGAGGTATCTTCTGCAGCTTTGTCTGATTGGGACATGCAGGTATGCCTCCTTGAGGTCCAATGTTACCAGCCAAAACTCCTTGCCCAGCATGGGAAGAAGTTGCTGTAATGTGAGCATCTTGAATTTTGGTACGAGTAGAAATGTGTTTAGAATGGATAAGTCCAAAATGGGACTCCAGTCGGTTCCTTTCCTTGGTACCAGAAAAAGTCTTGAATAAAAGCCTTGACCTCGTTGGTGCGTAGGTACCCTTTGAATAGCTCTCATGTTTATGAGCTTTAAAATTTGCAGTTGTGCCTCTGCCCTTTGATTTTGTGGCAGGTTTGGCATGCCTCTCATTTTTGGAAGTGTGTGAAATTGAAATTTGTAGCCTCTGTTTATAATGTCCAGTATCCATTGGTCTGTTGTGACAATATGCCAATTGCTTGCAAATAATGCTAGTTTCCCTCCCAAAGGTGCTGCCAGCTGAGACCTGCTTGGCATGGAAATGAGGGAGTCATTGAGTTTGCTTCCTGTATTGTTGTGCACTGTCTTCACCACCTCTTGGTGCTGGAGTTTGCCATTGTCTTCCTCTATATGATCCTTGTGATTGCCCTCTGCCCCTTGTGCGTCTGTATCTACCTCTTTGGGGCTTGCCAGTGGCTGGAAAGGACCAGTTTTTTGAAGGCCAATTTCTGCTAAAACGTGGTGGTTGGACCTGTAAGAAAGCTTTGACAGTTTGCATAGATTTGGCTTTTTCTTCCATTTTCCGTAGTATCTCCTCAGCATTAGTACCAAATAGTACATCCTTTTGTAAGGGAGCTTTGGCTTTCACATGGTCAGGCAAATTTTGTTCCCCAAGCCAGGCATGTCTGCGAATGACTGATCCTGTAGCAGCCGCTCTACTGGAGGCCTCTAGGGCATCATAACCACATTGTAAGGTGTGTTTACCCACTTGCTCTGCACTGTGCATCATATCCTGTAACTCTTTTAAATCTGGTTGTTCAGGATGAGACATTTTGTTCCTTAATTGTGATAACAGGTACTGTTGATATTTAATCATATGAAACTGACAGTTTAAGGCCCTCATGGCTAGGGTGGCCGAGGTATATACCTTTTTACCCCACCTTTCTAGAGATCTTGATTCCCGTTCTGCAGGAAGCGGATTTTTGGCGGTGGAGGCCTTCAATCCTTTGGGGCCTTGTGAAATGGTTTCAGGGTCAGCATTATGG
Organism: Protopterus annectens; assembly: GCF_019279795.1. Taxonomy (NCBI): domain Eukaryota; kingdom Metazoa; phylum Chordata; order Ceratodontiformes; family Protopteridae; genus Protopterus; species Protopterus annectens. Next base: position 1,362,368,082 of record NC_056746.1, read on the forward strand.
CTTTTGAAGAGAAATTGGTGAGAGCTGGGTACTCTGTAATACCTGTCAGGCTTGACTGGTGCAGGAGGCAGAGAGTCAGGGTTAAGGCAAGCCTCCGAATAGACATCATCCAGTATGTCCAGAACAGGGGGAATAGCCAGAGGTCTGTGTTGAGGTAACCAAAGAAATTCCCTAAGTCTTTTCTTGGAATCTGAAAAGTCTTGGCCTTTACACTGGAAGTGTTCCCTCAAGGTGTGCAAGGTTTCCCCAAAGGAAAAATCCTCAGGAGGGGATACCGAAGGAATGGACTGTTCCGCATCTGAATCCTCAAAAGGAGAATAAGAGTTTTCCTCTACATCAGAATGTTCTGATAAAATGGATCCCTGATCAGAAGAGGGAGAATCTTCCTCCACTCTGGGTCTGTTGTCAGGAGGGGGATGAGAACCTCTGATAAGTGTGATTAAATCCTCTGCCATTTTTAGCATCTGTTTTTTAGGCATGGGTCCTGTGATGGGCCCTGTGTAACAGGCCTCGTGGGATGCCTGGCTGTCTTTGATTTAGTAAAGGCCTTAATTGAAAAAGAAGATGAGGGCCTAAATACCCCATGGGTGGAGGTGGATCTATCCACATTAGTTGCCTCTACATTAGCAGGGGCTTCGGTAGTAGTCTGGGAAAGGGCCGAGGACCCAGCGGTCTCTGGTACAGAAGACACCGCCAAAGGAGTGTCGTCGGTAGTCAGGGACTGCAAAGGCGTCTCACTAAGAACCGGACCACGTGTAGCCTGTTTTGGCGTGGTGTCGGCGGGGACCGCGGGCCTCGCGTGTCGGTCCTTTTCCTTGCGTTTTTTGGACAAAACGGTAGTCGGGAGTGTCCGACGACATTTTATAATCAAAAGCTTTACCAAAGTAGTGTTGGGCGAACTCCGCCCGACGCTTAATAGTGCGTTTATTGAAGGTAGCGCAAAAGCGACAGCCCGAGATGTCGTGGTCTGGGCCCAAACAAGGTATGCAGAGGGAATGGAAATCTTTATGCGGTATTTGCTTCCCACAAGAAATACAATTATTAACTTTTTCTGACATCGGTCTGAGGCAAGAAAAGTTTCCCCAACGGGGTACTTAGCTTTAATGAAGACTTCGGTTTCCAATTTTTTTCGTAATTCAGGAGTTGGCCGACCGGCACTTGCGAACTGCTTCTGCTTCGGGCACCGCACGGCAAAAAAGACTGAAGAACATGGTGTCGGCTGTGTCTTATATACTCTGGCCTTCCTGACGTCAGAAGAGTAAGCGACGACAACCGACGCCGGACCAAGACTTTGGAATTCAGCCGACCGAGGGACCGGCTGATGGCTGAAAAAGTACAGTTTTGTACCTACCATAAATGTAGATGTTCGAGGGCTATTACAGCTGCAGTAATCACATATGGGTTTTCAGCCATCAGGCGGTCCCTCGGTCGGCCGAATTCCAAAGTCTTGGTCGGCCGGTCGTCGCGTACTCTTCTGACGTCAGGAAGGCTAGAGTATATAAGACACAGCCGACGCCATCTTCTTCAGTCTTTCTTGCCCCAGATGTCAGGTGCCCCCAGATGGAAGGCAATACATAAATAAATCTAATCCATAAAAGTAAGCAAATAATACATAGCAGGATAACCCAGTCAGTAGGTATGAAGAGGTATTCAGACCCCAAGGTCTTACCAAGTGGGGAAGGAGGGTGGGAAACCTGTACTGCAGCTGTAATAGCCCTCGAACATCTACATTTATGGTAGGTACAAAACTGTACTATGTTCATCGTGCATTACAGCTGCAGTAATCACATATGGGTAGAATCCCAAAGCTATGAATAGGGTGGTAGGTACTATACGGAACTGGGTTGAGCTAGAATGCCCTGTAAAACTGCAGTGGCAAAGCCTGCTCTTGTTCTGGAGTATAATGGCAGATGGTAGTGTTTTGTGAAGGTATGTACAGAACTCCCAAGTGGCTGCCTCCAAGATATCTTTAGTAGGCACTCCTCTGAGGAAGGCTGTAGAGGTGGCTGTGGCCCTAGTGGAGTGAGGTCTGATACCAGTAGGGACAAGCTTTCCATGATAGGAATAACAAAAGCGTATGCAGTGACCAATCCACTTGGAATGGTCTGTTTGGTAACAGGTTTCCCTTGACCCCCCACAGCATAGGAAACGAGGAGTTGATCTGATTTTCTGAAGGATTTGGTTCTGTCCAAGTAATAACGTAGCTGCCTATGGATGTCTAAAGAGTGTAGCAGCCTTTCCCCTTTGTTTTGAGGGTTAGGGTAAAAAGTAGGAAGGTGTATGGCCTGGTTTAAGGCTACCCTAGATACCACTTTAGGCATAAAGGAAGGGTTGGTACGAAGGGAAACCCTGTCCTGATGGAAGATGAGGAATGGCTGCACCGCCATGAGGGCCTGTAACTCAAACTCTACGAGCTGAAGTGATGGCCAGTAGAAAAGCTGTTTTCCAGGACAAATATTGTAATTCTGTTGAAGCAGCAGGTTCAAAGGGAGGTAATGTCAATTTTTCTAGTACGTAGTTAAGGTCCCAAGCTGGCACTGGCTGTTTCCTTGGAGGTCTTATGTTCTTAGCCCCTCTGAGGAACTGTCGTAGGAGTGGGTGTGAGAATAAAGGAGGATCCATGTTGAATTCTGCAGAGATTGCTGAGGCATGTATTTTGATTGAGGAAAATGAAAGTCCATTGTTCAAAAGCTCAGCTAGGTACTGCAAAATCTGAGGTAGGTTCAATTTTCTAGGGTCCTGCCCTCGTTTTTCATTCCAACAGCAAAACCGCTTCCATTTTGCGGAGTAAGCTTTTCTAGTAGATGGTCTTCTGGCCTCCAAAATGACATCCTGCACCTCTTTGGAGAGTAGAGTCTGATGTGATGCTAAGGAATTTTCCATGCAGCGAGACTGAGCGTTTTCAGCTGACTGTGAAGGGTTTTGAAGTTGTTCTGTGTCAGCAGTAGAGGTGTTAGAGGCAGGGGCCACGGAGGAGTGTGTGTTAGGCTCCTCAGGAGTGGATACCAGTGCTGTCTCGACCAGTCTGGAGCAATCAGTATCATCCTCGGCTTGTCTGTTCTTACTTTCAAAAGTACCTTGGGCAGAAGAGGTAGAGGTGGGAATGCATAAACTGACCAAGTTGTCCATGTGAAGGAAAGAGCGTCCACTTTCCAGGCCTTTGGGTGGAAGGTCCTTGAGCAAAACCTTTTTAATTGATGGTTTTTGCGGGAGGCAAAAAGATCTATATCTGGCCTCCCCCACGCTTGAACAATCTCTGTAAACACCTGTGGATGTAGCTTCCATTCGTGAGGATCTGTCATATGTCTGCTCAGAGTGTCTGCCAGTGTGTTTTCCATTCCTGGCAGGTACTGTGCTTGAAGTTCTATTTGTCTTTCCAGAGCCAGGTTCCAAAGAGTCATGGCTAGTCTGCACAAGGGGTATGAATGAGTTCCTCCTTGTTTGTTTATGTACCACATTACTGTGGTGTTGTCTGTTCTTATGAGCAGTTGTCCTGGATGCAGGAATTCTCTGAACGCTGAGATTGCATTTATTACTGCCAGCATTTCTTTTTGATTGATGTGAAGGTGCTTTTCTTTTTGGGGCCATCTGCCCTGAATGCACCTGTCCTTCATGTGCGCTCCCCAGGCGAAGTCTGAAGCGTCTGTGGTTATGACTTGTGTAGCTTGAGGCTTGCAGAATGGGAGACCTGTCTTTACTTGGCATGCTTGGGCCCACCATATGAATTCCTTTTGAAGACAGGGAATTATTGGAATCACCGCTTCCAAGCTGTGACTGTGTTGAGACCATAGATTTTTTAGGTACCATTGAAGTTTCCTCATGTGCAGCTTTGCGCATGGGATTAGAAGAATGCAAGATGCCATGAATCCCAGAGCCTGCAGGATTTTCCTTGCAGTAAGCCTGGTACTTTTTGCAAGTATTTTGAAGTACTGAGATAATTGCCCTTGTTTTTCTGGCGTAAGGTAGGCCATCTGGGTGTTTGTGTCCAAGTTGGCACCCAGGAAGGTTATTTTCTGAGAGGGTGTTAGCTTTGATTTCTCCTTGTTGATGGTGTATCCCAGAGAAAGCAGTAACCGTGTCACATATGCCAGGTGTTTCAGAAGTATGTGTTTGCTGTCCGCTTGGATCAGGCAGTCGTCCAGATAAGGGTAAATTTGTATCCCTTGAAGTCTGCAGTATGCAATCACTGATGCCAGGCACTTGGTGAATACTCTGGGCAGTAGATAAGCCAAAGGGCAATGCAGAGAATTGATAGTGGTTTGAACCTGCAAGAAATCTGAGGTATCTTCTGCAACTTTGTCTGATTGGGACATGCAGGTATGCCTCCTTGAGGTCCAATGTTACCAGCCAGAACCCCTTGCCCAGCATGGGAAGGAGTTGCTGTAATGTGAGCATCTTGAATTTTGGCACGAGAAGAAATGTGTTTAGGATGGATAAGTCCAGTATGGGTCTCCAGTCGCTTCCTTTTCTTGGCACCAGGAAAAGCCTTGAATAAAAACCTTGTGCTTATTGGTGCGTAGGTACCTTTTCTATAGCCCTCATGTTTAGGAGCTTTGTAATTTGTAGCTGTGCCTCTACCCTTTGATTTTGTGGTAGATTTGGCATGCCTCTCATTTTTGGAAGAGTGTGAAAATGGAATTTGTAGCCTCTGTTTATAATGTCCAGAATCCATTTGTCTGTTGTGACAATATGCCAATTGTTTGCAAATAGTGCCAGTTTCCCTCCCAAAGGTGCTGCCAGTTGAATTTTGCTTGGCATGGAAATGAGGGAGTCATTGAGTCTGCTTCCTGTACTGCTGTGCACTGTCGTCACCACCTCTTGGTGCTGGAGACTGCCATTGTCTGCCTCTATAGGATCCTTGGGCTTGTCCTCTGCCCCTTCCGCGCCTGTATCTGCCTCTTTGGGGCTTGTCAGTGGTTGGAAAGGACCAGTTTTTTGAAGGCCAATTCCTGCTGAACCGTGGTGGCTGTACCTGTAAGAAAGCTTTGACAGTTTGCATAGATTTTGCTTTTTCTTCCATTTTACGTAATATATCCTCAGCATTAGCACCAAAAAGAACATCCTTATGTAAAAGGTGCATCCAGAATTTTTGCTTTCACATGGTCTGGCAGATTTTGTTCCCTAAGCCATGCATGTTTGCGAGAATTGTTGATATTTAATCATATGAAACTGGCAGTTTAAGGCCCTCATGGCTAGGGTGGCCGAGGTATAAACCTTCTTACCCCACCTTTCTAGAGATCTAGATTCCCTTTCCGCAGGAAGTGGATTCTTGGCCGTAGAGGCCTTAATTCCTTTAGGGCCCTGAGAAATAGTTTCAGGGTCTGCATTATGGCCTTTGTAGAGGAACTGATGAGAATTAGGTACTCTGTAATACCTATCCGGCTTAACTGGTGCAGGAGGCAGAGAATCAGGATTAAGGCAAGCCTCCGAGTAAACATCATCCAATACCTCCAAAACAGGAGGAATAGCCAAAGGTCTATGCTGAGGTAACCAGAGAAATTCCCTAAGCCTTTTCTTGGAGTCTGAAAAGTCTTGGCCTTCCCAGTGGAAGTGCTCTCTCAAAGAGTGTAAGGTTTCCCCAAAAGAAAAATCCTCAGGGGGGGATACAGAGGGAACAGACTGCTCTGCATCCGAATTCTCGAAAGGGGAATAAGAGTGTTCTTCAGCATCAGAATGTTCTGATAAAATGGATCCCTGGTCAGAAGAAGGAAAATCCTCCTCTACTCTGGGTCTCTTGTCCGGGGGGGCCTGTGAGCCTCTGATAAGAGTAATAAGGTCCTCAGCCATTTTAAGCATGTGCTTCTTAGGCATGGGCCCAGGTGATGGGCCTTGTGTAGCCGGCCTAGTATGGTGCCTGGCTGTTTTGGATTTAGTGAAGGCCTTGATAGAGAAAGATGATGAAGGCCTAAATACACCATGGGTGGATGTAGATCTATCCACATTGGTAGGCTCGACAGATGCAGGGGCTTCGTTGTAGTCTGGGAAAGGGCGAAGAACCAGCGGTCTGGTACAGAAGACCCCGCCGAAGGAGTGTCGTCGGTAGTCAGGGACTGCAAAGGCGTCTCACTGAGAACCAGACCACGTGGAGCCTGCTTCGGCGTGGTGTCGGTGGAGACCGCGGTCCTCGTCTGGCGGTCCTTTTCTTTGCGTTTTTTTAGACAAAGCGGTAGTCGGAGTATCCGACGACATTTTATAATTAAACGCTTTACCAAAAAAGTGCTGGGTGAACTCCGCCCGACGCTTGATAGTGCGTTTATTGAAGGTAGCGCAAAAGCGACAGCCCGAGACGTTGTGGTCTGGGCCCAAACAAGGTATGCAAAGGGAATGGAAATCCTTATGCGGTATTTGCTTCCCACAAGAAATACAATTATTAACTTTTTCTGACATCGGTCTGAGGCAAGAAAAGATTCCCCAACGGGGTACTTAGCTTTAATGAAGACTTCGGTTCGAAAATTTTTCGTAATTCAGGAGCTGGCCGACCGGCACTTGCGAACTGCTTCTGCTTCGGGCACCGCGCGGCAAAAAAGACTGAAGAAGATGGTGTCGGCTGTGTCTTATATACTCTAGCCTTCCTGACGTCAGAAGAGTACGCGACGACAACAGACGCTGGACCAAGACTTTGGAATTCGGCCGACCGAGGGACCGCCTGACGGCTGAAAACCCATATGTGATTACTGCAGCTGTAATGCACGATGAACATCATCTAGTACCTTGCTTACTGAGGGATGCTAATGGAGAGCTCAAGGAATTAACCAGGCTGCAAGGTTCAGGGTTTAAAGCTGAGGGTGCAGAATCTGGGCCACTTGCTGGGACAGCAGGGAAGGGGGTCTGAGGCAGGTGCCATGGTTCCAGCAGTGTCATACTGCGCAAGAGGGGGTACCAGTGCTGTCGTGGCTAGTCTGCTGCAATCAGTATTGTCCTTGGCTTGTCCTGTTTGATCTTTAGCAGAACCTTCGAGAGGAGAGGCAGAGGGAAGGCATAAACAGAGAGGCTTTCCCAGGTAAAGGACAGGGCATCCACTTTCCAAGCTTGACTGTGGGAAGTCTTTGTGCAGAATTTGTCCAATTGGTAGTTCTGCGGGGAGGCAAACAGGTCCATCTCTGGAGTCCCCCATTTGTTCAAGGAGGTTGAATATTTTTGGTTCCAGTTTCCATTCATGTGGGTCCATGAGATTTCTGCTTAGGTCATCGGCCAGAGAATTTAGCTTGCTTGGCAGGAATTGAGCCTGTAGGTGCACTTGGTAGCTCAAGGCTGTGTTCCACAGAGCCATGGCTAGTCTGCAGAGAGAGCACGAGTGGGTTCCCCCCTGCTTGTTTATGTACCACATAACAGTGGTGTTGTCTGTCTTTACCAATAATTGTCCTGGAAGAATGTGGTCCTTGAAGGCTGTCAGGGAATTCTGTACAGCTAACATTTCTTTTTGAATGATATACAGGTGCATCTGTCTCTGGTTCCATTTGCTCTGAATGCACTGCCCTGCCAAGTGAGCCCCCCATGCATAGTCTGACGCATCTGTTAGGGTTTGGGCAGCAGGGGGTAGAGTGAAAAAGAGCCCCTTGTTGTGGTAGCAGGCCTCTGCCCATCAAAGGAACTCTGTCTTTATACAAGGAAAGATAGGAATCATGGATTCCAGGTCCTGAGAATGCTGACACCATAGGCTTTTTAGATATCACTGTAGTTTCCTCATATGCAGTCTTGCATATGAAATTAGTAGAATGCAAGAGGCCATGAACCCCAGGGCTTGCAGACAGCTGGGTCTTTGTGGCCAGTAGTTTGAAGTAGGTTGTCAAACTTGTTTCTATGGAGTGAGGAAAGCCATCTGGGAAGTTGTGTCAAGCTTGCTCCCAGGAATACAATCTGCTGGCAGGGTACTAGATGAGATTTATTTTCCTTTATGATGTACCCCAGTGAGGTCAGAAGTTTCTTTACGAATGCCAGATGTTTTAATAGAAAGTCCTAGCTTTCTGCCTGAATCAGACAATTGTCCAAGTATGGGTATATCGGAATATTTCTTTGCCTGCAAAATGCAATGTCTGGAGCTAGACACTTTGTGAATACCCTGGGCGCAGTAGATAAGCCAAAGGGAAGTGCAGAGAACTGATAGTGCATGGAGCCTGCCCTGAAGCGTAGGTATTTCCTGCAAGATTCCCTTATTGGAATGTGCAGTTAAGCTTCCTTTAAGTCTAAGGTTGCCAACCAGGAATCTTTGCTAGCAAAGGAAGCAGTTGTTGAAGTGTTAGCATTCTGAATTTTGGGATTACCAAAAAGGTGTTCAGAATAGAGAGGTCCAGGATAGGACGCCAGGAGCTTTCTTTTCTGGGTACCAGGAAAAGTCTTGAATAAAAACCTTGTCCCCTTTCGTCTGCTAGGACAGGGTGAATAGCCCTGATACTTAGAAGAGAGATAACCTGCTGTAGAGCCTCTGCTCACAAATTTGGGGGTAGGTCTGGCCAACCGTTTGGAGTTGGTAAGGTGTGCAAGTGGAATCTGTATCCTTGGGATACTATATTCAAAACCCATTTATCCTGGATAGTGATTTCCCAGTTTTTTGCATGCAGGGCGAGCTTTCCTCCTAAGGGAGCAGGTAGTTGAGCAGGGCTTGGAAGGGTTAAGGATAAGTCATTGTGTCATTTTTCCGTAGGGGGGCGTCTTACTACTCCTAGCTTTGGAAATGGGAGCCCCCCACTGCTTAGGCCTGTGCGTAGACTGAGACTAACCTAGGTGGTCTGATGTTCCTGGGTTTGGACTGAGAAGGCCTAGAAGAGGCTGGAAAGGACCAATTCTTTGAAGGCCAATGCCTACTAAATCTGGGAGGCTGTACTTGCAGGAAATCTTTTTTTTTTTTAACAGTTTGCATAGATTTAGCTTTTTCCTCCATCTTTTTGAGGATTTCTTCTGCTTTGTTGCCAAACAGGCGGTCTTGGTTTAAGGGAGCATCCAGTAATTTAGCTTTAACATGATCTGGTAAGTTTTGCTCCTTAAGTCAAGCATGCCTTCTAAGTACAGACCCAGTGACAGCAGCATTGCAAGATGCCTCTAAAGAGTCAAAACCACATTGCAAAGTATGTTTACCAACTTGTTCTGTAATTATTTGTGTTCAGCACAGTCAGAAATCAATTCTTTGTGTTCAGCACAGTCAGAAATCAATATCGTTTTCTGTTTAAGCAGTCCCATAATACGCTGCTGGTACTTTAACATATGAAATTGGCAATTTAAAGCCCTAATGGCCAAAGTAGCAGAAGTATATACCTTCTTACCCCATCTGTCCAAGGCTCTAGAATCTCTATCAGAAGGGGTAGGGTTTTTGGCAGCAGTAGCCTTAATGCCCTTTGGTCCTTGGGAAATGGTCTCCGAGTCCGCAGTAGGATTCTTGAAGGGGAACTTGTGAGAGTTAGGTACTCTAATACCGGTCAGGTTTGCTGGGAGCTGGAGGTGAAGTGTCTGGGGAAATGCTAGATTCCAAGAAAGCATCATCTACAATGTCCAGAACAGGAGGGATAGTTAAAGGCCTGTGTTGAGGGAGGAGTAAGAATTCCCTAAGCCTCTTTTTGGAGTCTAGAGTAATCCTGGCTTTCTCAGTGGAAATGCTCCCTAAGAGTGTGCAAGGTTTCACCAAAAGAAAAATCTTCTGGAGGGGAAGTAGAATGAATGGAATGCTCTTTATCAGCATCCTCATAGGTAGATAAGGGAAAATACTGGTAATCAGAAGAAACAGAAATATCAGATTCCTGATCAGAAGGAAAATCAAATTCTAGGTCTCTTAGAGGGGGAAGGCTGGCTTCTCCTAATTAAGGTAATAAGATCTTCAACCATTGTAAGCATTTGTTTTTTAGGCATATGGGCCTGAGCATGCGGTCTGGACATTGGTTTTCTAGGCGTGGGTCAGGTTTTAGGCCTGGATGAAGGAGATGGCGTCAGTTTAAAATGCAAGTCTGTAGACCTGAATACACTCCTTAGAAGCCGGTGCCTGCAAAGCAGCTCCGGACCATCCAAGGTAGAGACATCCGCGGGTTCCATAGTCGAAGAAGCATCTCGCAGCATACCGGACTCTGAATGCGTCTCAGTAGAGGTCTGCGAATCTGAGGTAGAGGGCATCAGGGCTGCGAAAGCACCTCACTGAGTACTGGCGGACTGGCAACTAGCTTAAAGGAAGCGTCGCCGGCAGTTTTGGAGCTATGCGGTCTGTCTTTATCCTTACATTTTTTCGGAATATCGGTAGTCGGATGGCTTACTGAAGCCATTTCTGGATGGTTATACTGAGTACCAAAATAATATGCTGCAAAATACAGCCCGATGACAAATAGTTCGGGGGTTGAACAAGGCACAAAACCGACAGCGAGGGACATTGTGGTCTGGACCTAAGCACGGAATGCAGTACAAATGAAAATCTTTATGAGGTATTTGCTTTCCACAGGCAAGACAATTGTTAATTTTTACTGACTTCGGTTAAGAGCAAAAAATAAAGGAATCCCCAAGGGGCTACTTAGCTTTTTTTAACACTTCGGTTCTGAAACGCAAAAACTAAAATTTCAGGAGTCGGCCGGCCGGCACTTGCAAACTGTTTCTGCTTTGGGCACCACGCAGCAAGCAAGACTGATGTAATGGCGTCCGCTGCAGGTTTTATATCCCCTGACGACCTGATGTCAAGGAAGAAGAGACAGCATCCGATGCAGGAATCCAAGACTCTGGTATTCAGGCTGGCTAAGGGCTACCTGCAGGCAGATAACCCAAATGTGATGGCTGCAACAGTAAAACACGAACATCTGCTCTGTTCAGCTGCCACTCATGAGGATCCAAGGTCTGTCTGCTCAGCTGGTCTGCCAAAACACTGAGCCTTCCTGGAAGAAACTGAGCTAGGAGATGCAGGCCCAGGGATGCTGCTATGGACCAAGACTCATGCTCTGTCTGCACAGGAGGTAAGAATGAGTCCCTCCTGCTTGTTGATGTACCACATGACTGTTGTTGTCTGTCCTGACAAGAAGGGTCCCTGGAGAAAGAAGATGCTTGAAAGCTAGTAAGGCCTGCTCGACTGCCATCAACTCCTTTAAATTTATGTGAAGGTGCATCTGCTGGGCATTCCAACTTCCGTGTATGCATCTGCCATCCAGGTGAGCTCCCCAGGCATACTCCGATGCGTTGGTGGTAGAAACCGGAGTGGCTGGGGGTGGGTGAAAAGGCATGCCTTTGTTCTGTAGACAGGCTGTTGCCCACCAAAGAAACTCTGTCCGCAGACATGGAAGCAGAGGAATTATCACATCCAGGTCGTGTGTGTGTTGACACCAAGTGTTCTTGAAGTACCACTGCAATTTCTTCATATGCAATTTTGCATATGGAATCATGAGAATGCAAGAGGCCATGAATCCCAGAGTTTGCAGGGAGCTGGGACAGGCTTGTCAAACACTTGAAGTAAATTAAAAGAGTTGTCAGCTTCTCCTGGGTGAGAGGCATCATCTGGGCGTCTGTGTTCAGACTCGCTCCCAGGAATGTAATCTCTTTGGACGGCACCATTTTTGATTTTTTCACGTTGGGAGTGTATCCCAGGGAAGAGAGAAAGGCTTTTACAAATTCTAGATCCTTTAGCAGCTGTTCCTGAGAATTTGCTTGAATTAGACAGTCGTCCAAGTATGGATAAATCTGAATTTTCTTTTGCCTGCAAAAAGCAATGACTGGAGCCAGGCACTTTGTGAAAACTCTGGGAGCAGTAGATAAGCCAAAGGGCAGTGTAGAGAATTGATAATGTTGCTTGCCCACCCTGAAATGAAGGTATTGCCTGCAACTTTACTTGATAGGGATGCGCAGATCAGCGTCTTTGAGATCCAATGTTACCAAACAGGAATCCTTTTCTAACACTGGCAGTAACTGATGCAGAGTGAGCATTTTGAACTTTGGAATTATCAAGAAAGTGTTCAAGATAGGATGCAAGGTGCCTTATTTTTTTGGAACTAGGAAAAGTCTGGAATAGAATCCTTGGCCTACCTGCTGAGCAGGAATTGATTCTATTACTCCCAGATGTAACAGACAAAATTTGCTTTTCTACTTCTGCCCTTTGGTTTGGAGGAGCGTTCGGGAATCCTTTGGGTACTGAAAGGTGTGGAAAGAAAACTTGTGCCCTAGGAATACAGTTCTGAGTACCAATTTGTCATCTGTGATGGAGGCCCAAACATTTGCAAACAAAGCCAACCTTCCCCCTAAAAGACTCTCTGGGTAGGCAAGAACAGCCAGAAGTTGGACAGAGTCACTGAAAATGTTTAGATTGAGATGCAGGTTTAGAACTTCCTGCACTGGAAGAGAAAGCCCAACGCTTAGAAGTTTGAGGGGTAGCCCCCTGCCCCCTAGAAGATTTGTAACCTCTAGTCCTAGAATGGCTCTGTCTGATCAGGGAACGTCCAACTCTTAGAAGAGTAATTCCTGCTAAAGCGAGGAGGCTGAACTTGCAGAAAGTCTAACTGCATAGACTTGGCCTTATCCTCCATCTTCTTGTGCACTTCCTCTGCTTTGCTGCCAAAAAAAAAAGACTGTCCTTATGCAAAGGTACATCTAAAAGCTTAGCCTTAACAGGCTCTGTTAGGGGCTGCTCCCTGAGCCAAGCATGCCTTCTAATAACAGAGACAGTAGCTGTAGACCTACAGGAGGCTTCTAGAATGTCAAAGCCACAATGTAAAAAATGCTTATTGACTAGACTGGCAGAATTCAGCAAATCCTGCATATCCTTACTCTCCACCAACTGAGGCAAACCTGCTATCCTAGATTTAATAGCTGCCAAGGTGTGCTGCTGGTACTTAAGCATATGAAAAAGACAATTAATAGACTTAAAAGCAAGACTGGCAGAGGTATAAACCTTTTTACCCCACCTATCTAGGTTCCCTATCTAGGTTCTTAGATTCCCTGCAAGAAGAAACAGGATTTTTGGTAACAGTGGCCTTAACTCCTTTAGGGCCTTGAGAAATAACCTCTGGATCAGCCAATGGAGTCCTGAAAAGAAACAAATGAGAATCAGGGACTCTATAGTACCGGTCAGGTTTCCTAGGAGCAGGAGGAACTGAATTGGGAGTCAAGGAATTTTCCAGAAGCACATCATCAACCACTTCCAACACAGGAGGAACAGCCAAAGGCTTATGCTGAGGCAAATCCAAAAACTCCCCGATCCTTTTCTTAGAAAGAGGATAATCCTGACTTTCCCATTTAAAATGTTCCCTGAGAGTATTTAAAGCATCAACAAAAGAGAAATCTTTTGGAGGAGAAGCAGAAGGGATGGACTCATCTGCGTCCGAATCCTCAAAAGGAGAGAAAGCTTGAGAAACTTCTTCATCCACAGAAATACTAGAAGTATCCGAACCTGAAAAGGACAAAGACTTAGGATAGACATCCCTACCCCTTTTTGAAGGAGGAGGCTGTGAACCCCTAATAAGAGTCAAAAGTTCATCAGCCATTTTAACCATTTGAGAATGAGGGGAACGAGAGGAAATTGGAGACTACTACTTCACAGGCTTACAACTGGAAGACTTACCTGCAAGTCTAAAGGACTCAGTAGGCCTGGCAACCACCGAAGTTGCAGTCAAAGTCGCTGGTATGAGCTTGCTGTCTGAACGAAGAACTGAGGTCTCTGACACCGGAGTCAGCTTTGCGGCTCTGGATCCAGCAGAAGAGGCAACAGGTGGAAGGTCAGAAGACAAAATGGACACCGAAGGCCAGGGAACCTCAGAAATGGTCTCAATCGAGGCCTGCAGTTGAAAATCTGCGGGCTGCAAGGGCTGCAAATGCACCTCACTGGCTACCGCATGACCGACAACCAACCTATCATCATCCGAGGACTTGACCTTCGGAAGCCTGTTACGTTCCTTATCCTTCTTGGGGATATCCAAAGCCTGAAGACCAGCTGACGCCATACTGACAAACTTAGGCCAAACTACAAAATGCTTAGCTAAAAGCTTAGCCCGACGACGAATAGTACCCAGATTAAAGGAAGCACAAAGATCACAATTAGGAACATCGTGGTCAAGGCCTAAACAAATAATACAATAGGAATGAAAATCTCTACGGGGAATCTGCTTTCCACAGGTAAGACAATTATTAACCTTTTCTGACATTCGTTAAGGCAAGAAAAGAGGATCCCCAACGGGGTACTTAGCTGTAGTTGACTTCAACTTCGTAGTCGGAAACACAAAAGGTAAACTGCCGACCGGCACTCGTGCAAGAAATGCTTCTGCTTCCGGCTCCGTGGCAAGGAAGACTGAGGAAGTGATGTCGGCTGCCTCCTTTTTATCGGACGCCCTGACGTCCTTTACAGCAAACGTCATTTTTCCTTACCTTTGGCATTCTGGCCGATCGAGGGCTACTGGGAGCCAGATAACCCATTGGTTAGGACTGCAACAGTAAAACACGATCATCATCAGGATAGTCGGACAGCACCTGGTTCGTCAGGAAAAGGAGATTTCTGTGTCAAGATATGGGTAGCTTTAGCAGGAGGAGCCCATTTCCTACCCTTTTTACCTGTAGGAGGAGGGTGAGATTCTTTTAAATTAAGGCAAGAGAGAGACAAACATGTTTTAGTTACTGTAGAGCCTTGCCCTTATCCTGAAAAGACAGATAAATCAGCAGCAGCTGCACCAAATAAATGTTTGCTATCCAGAGGGACATCAATCAACTTAGCCTTAATATCATCTGGCAAAGGCTGAAACCGACGCCTGGAATATCTCGTCATCAGAGCCAAAAGAATCAGCTCTAGAAGAGGCATCTGCTGCATCATAACTGCACTCACCAGAATGGTGAGACACCTGAGAAGTCGCCCCTAACAAGAAGAGAGCAGAAGTCTTCCCTTCAAAATCAGGAAGGTCAAAAATTATCTGACAGGCCTGAGAAAGAAAAGCCAAAATATAAATTAATATATGGGTCTGAAAATTGACAGCCCTAAAAGCAAGGGTGGCTGAAGTATAATCCTTCTTACCCAGCCTTTCCATAGTTTTACAGTCTTTATCAGAAGGAAAGTTCATAGAAGGCAGTAACTGAGATGGCTTGTCAGATTCCAAAGACATCACAAAGGAGATTAGCAGGAGGACATCTCTACAGTTATTTGCAATCCTCAGGCACCCTATAAACCGGTCAGGTTTTTGGGGGGCAGAGGGCTGGGAGTCTGGAGCCTGAGATGCAGTAGAAAAGGAATCCAACAGGTCAGACAAAACAGGAGGAACAGCTGAAGGTCTAGGAGAGTCCATTTGCAGAAGATTGTAATACCAATGTGAGAAAGGAGGTACTACCGGCACAGCTAGCTGGAATTCTGTAAATAATTGTATGTCATTTGTAAATATTAATGTGATTTATAAGCACTTACACGAGTGCATGGATCGTGCAATCCCTAACAGAACCAAGATGCTATCCACCAAAAAAAGGAAGCCAATCTGGTGGTCCCCTGCTATAAACAAACTCTACAACAGAAGAAACTGTTGCAAAAGAGAGTAAAATCCTATGATTGGAGGAACTCCATGGTCAGCCTCAGTAAGAAGCTGAGATCCCTCATAAAATCCTCCAAAGCTAGTTTTAAATCCTCCAAAGCTAGTTATGAAAACAAAATCCCCACTGATTCTAAAGACAACCACAAAGCATTCTATAGCTATGTCAAGAATCTCAATGGCAACACTCAGATCTGCTCCGAGTTACAGCACAATGGCACTAAACATACAGAACCAACTGATATTGCCAACATCCTGGCAGATAGGTTCAGTGCTAACTTTACCCCTCTCTCATCCCCTAAAGGGCCCATTTCTATAACAGAAGAATGCAAAGTACCTGTAATCACGGCTGCACAGGTAAAAAAAAAACTCTCCAAAGCCAAGAACACAGCATCCATGGGACCTGACAACATCCCAGGCTGCGTTCTACATAACTACAAAACAAAATGGCACCCCATCTATGTACTATGTTCAATCATAGCCTCACCTCAGGCTTTGTGCCTACTGAATGGCGCACAGCAATGGTTATCCCACTCCACAAAGGGGGAGCCACCACTGACCCCAGGAACTACCACCCCATTAGCCTGACGAGCCTGGTCTGCAAGGCTATGGAGCGTATCATCATGGAACTTATAAACAATGACATTGGTAATTTCCAAACTCTGGACTCAGGTCTCCTAAACCTGATAGACTTCCCTGAAGCAGTCACCAAAGCTGTAGATGAGGGTAAGGTGGTTCATCACACAGCCTATCTAGATCTCGACAAGGCTTTCGACACCACCCCCCACTCAGGGATTTATACCTAGTTTAGTGAGTTTGTCTAAAATTCCAATGTCACAAGATGAGTTGCCAACTGGCTCACTGACAGAGCCCACACTGTGAAAGTAACAGACTAATTCCAACTTCAGACCAGTGACAAGTGGAGTACCACAGGGTTCAGTCCCAAGTCCTCTCCTGTTTGGTATCTACTTCTCTGAAGTACAGGCCAACACAGAAGGTCTTTGGCTAACAAAGTTCACAGATGACTGCAAACTAGGAGCCATAATCAAAACTCCTAAAGATGTTGACATCCTACAAAAGGGCCTCACTGAGATAGATGCCTGGTATCAAAACCATAGCCTCAAGCTCAATGCCAAAAAGTGCATTGTCATCCCTTTTGGTAAAAACTCTACACCCATAAAATACCACATAGGCATTAGTCTACTTAACACCAAAAGTGTGATAAGAGACCTTGGGACACAGGTGGACAGTAGTCCCTCCTTTGATAATCACATTGCCACAGTAGTCAGGAAATCCTTCTATGTGGCACACCTCATCACAAAAGGATTCTCATCCTGGAAAAAAGAGGTCATTGTTCCCCTCTACTCATCACTCAGACCCATTAAAGAGTACAACACCCCTTTTGGTATGCACCTCAAGACATCTACAACAACTGGAAAGGCCACAGACATACATCACAAAGAGGATTACAGGCCTCAAACAGATGCCCTACGCAGACAAGTCTCAAAAAACTCAAGCATTACTCTGTCGCACATCACCTACTCAGAGGCGATTCTCTGCCTAACATACAAAGCTATGTCAAATCCAGAGCTGTTGGACATGCTCCACGTAAAGAAATCCCAATCCCTCCGAGCTACATGCTCTAGGGAACTAAACGTTGTCACCACAACCACAATAAACAGAACATGCTGGAGGGATAGATTCCTGTCTCAGAGACTTCCCATACTTTGGAACAAACTACCTATCTACTTCAAACAAAGCTCCTCATTAGCACTCTTCAGGGAAAATCTTGATGATTGGATGGGAGATCGGAAATTCACCCCGGGGATCACTTCTGTGGCTCTGCTTGACAGGGACAAAGGAAAATAATTTCCTTGGGTGGCAAAAGCCAGGGTACCGTTTGTCTGGGCTTATAAAGGCCCTAGGCCCAATAGCCTAGTACCTACCTATGAACCTATAAGTGTAGCAAAGGGAGATACTGGCAACACAGCTGTCGGGAATTTTGTAAATAATTATGTCATTTGTTAATATCAACATGATTCATACAAGAGAATTGTGTTACAAATGTATTACAGCTGTATGTCCTACAAGATGATTTTGTAAAGACGTGTGCTGAAGAGATATTTTACAAAGTGCTGTTTGAAATGCAGCCACAATGTACATACACTAATGTAACCATTTAAATATATACATTTTAACAGGGGAAACTGGAATACAGAAGGTTAACTTGCAAAACTTCATAAAAGCAAATGAAATTAAATTACTTTAGAGCTGGGACATAAAAAAAGATGTTATCTTTCAGTTTCAGTGCAGCAAAAGACACAATGTCTGTGCTGAGAGGTTTTCTGTATTGTCTTGCAAGCATTTTACTGTTTTATGACTTCCAGCAAGTAACAAGTCACTGGCAGATGCTAAATACTGCTAGCTATCAGCAGTGGGGGCATTTACCCGAGTCAATTGACAAGACATGATGTCATTCTGCAAGCTACCCCAGCAGTAATATTTGACATATTAATTTAACAACTCTCAGAGAGAGCATATTATGCATTCTGTCTTTGACCTGACATCAGCTAAAGGATCTAGTCACCACATCTGCATTGCTGTTCTAATTAGGTTTCTAAATTATAGTAATTCTCAAATATAGTCAGGAATATAGCAAAACTTAATTTAGATGTTTTTCTTTATGTGAGACCGTCCTGCAATGTTGTTTTAAATATTTCCTGTGATTTTGAACTCTGCTGTCACTGTAAATAATGCAGAGTATTTTCTTGGTCTTTTAATATTTATTATTAAATATAAACTTTTCATAGTGGCTGAACTGTCTAGAAATATTCAAGTTCTGAGAGCAGTTGTATATTGGTTTGGGGATACTGTGGGCCACAACTAATAGCCTTGCTCTTGGTCAAACTACCATTTGTACTGAAAGTAACATTACACAGAAGGATTGGACACCCTTTGTTAAGGGCCTTAAAGTAGTTGATAAAGAGGTGGCTGGTGGCAGTACTACCTACCTTAGTCTGGGCAGAAGGGGGCATAGCTAGTAATCCTGTGCCATCCTTTCCCAGGTGTGTGTGTGTGTGTGTGTGTGTGTGTGTGTGTGTGTGTGTGTGTGTGTGTGTGTGTGTGTGTGTGTGTGTGTGTGTGTGTGTGAACTACTTGGGCAGGGAAACAAAGCACTAGTTGGACAGAGGGTGCTGGAGGTCTTGGCTGGACCACTCAGATGAGATCTCAACTCTATAGCTGTGCCAGTGTGCAGTCTTACTGGGGATCTGAAGAAAGAGGGAGAAACCAGCCTCAGACTCAGTGTGGTCTGTGTGTGTTCTTAAGGGAAACTACACTTGATGCAGAGAGCTGCATCTGGAAATAGTGTGTGTGTACCTGTCATCCTCCTAATTTACGTCCCCCCACTGGTGAGGATTGAGGCTCCTGGATTACTGGGCCAGTGGTGGGGGATCACAACCTCTTCTGAACCTCAGAAGCCTGGGCACAATCCCATTTTAAAAAATTCCATCATTCTGGAAATTGTCCCCCCAAAGAAAATCTCCTCAAAGGGAGTGTCAGGACTAGTTGACTCCTCTTCTTCAGAACCACAGTCTAATGAAGGAATCTGGGAAGAATAAGCAAGGGATTCTCCTCATCTGAATCCACCTCCTCCTCAGCAGAATCCTATTCCCCAGGCCTTTTAAGGGGAGTACAGGACCAAGGTGGAGCAAGAACAGAAACTCCTTGAGGAGGTTTCAAAGCCATATGGGCATTAAACAACCTCTGACTGAAATTCTGCTATGAGGGTCCTCAGGGGCAAGAGAAACGTGTGTTTTTTTTTTTCCTTTTCGAAAGAGACATCCGCCTTGTAAAACTTAGAAGGCTCACACCCCAGACTGCTTTCGACAATGGTCTTCAGAACTTCCTCCTTAACCAAAATCTGAGCAACACCCGTAAGCCCTCAATAATAAATCAGCCTTGATTCCTCCTGAACATCTGAAGTGGACATCTGCAAAGCCTCCAGGGATGTATGAGGATGGATCCATGCTGGCCTCTGAAGCAGTCATAGCAGGAAATCCAACGAAGATGCAGGGCGATCCCCTGGGCTTTCACTAGTCTTAGGAGAGACATCTGGTGGAGGCGGTACAGCAGAAGAATCGGACCTAGCTTTCTTGGCTTTCACACACAGCTGGCCCTCACTCAGGGAAGTTCCTTCCACAGTGTCTTTCACTAAAAGCCTAAGACGTTGGGTTCTCTATCTTCAAGGCCAAAGAGGAAAGTCGACTATGGAGAGTCTTTGGGACAAAAGCCTGACAAATGGAACAGGATGCATGGTTGTGAGAAGCACTGACACAAAACAAACACTGCTTATGATGATCTTCAAGGGGAATCTGTCTGCCGTACTGGCATACTCTTTCTTGATGACATGAACCCCTCAAGCAACAAAACAAAAGGAAAAAAGATAAGAGTAAAAACTCCAATGAGGCAGTTATCTGAAAATGACTTGGTGAACCAGCAAACGAATCAAGCAATCAGACGATCAAAAGATGGTGTTTGGACTGGTGGCAAAGTCACCTTTACGCCCTATGCTACATGTGGGGAGCATACATGTGGCATACAGCATACCTTAAGGAACTTAAAGGCTTTAGTATTCTGGCTGGATGTGAGGCCACCCTTAGCAGGGGATCCCTACTGTAAGAAATACGGCAAGAGTGAAATGGAAGGCCATCAAACAAAGAGGTCGCACTTACAGAACTCCCCACAGATGGATCAAATCTTGGAAAAACCCTTAATCTAGTTTCCATTCATGACGGTCTAAGCTGATCTTGCTCAGTTTGTCTGCCACTCAATATTACTCTCACAATGTAGGATGCCTGCAGAATGAGATTATGATGTGATGCAATATTCCAAGCTAACATGGCTAGTCTGCAAAGGGATAGGACCTGGTTTCCCCGTTTGTTGATGTAACATGACCACGGTATTCTTTAACTTGAAGAGGTCCTAGGGGACCAAAGATGATTCAGAGAATTAAGTCCCTTTATCAGGGCAATAATCTCATTGATAATGTTTGTATCTGTCCCTAGTGTCCCACATACTCTGCACTTTTATTCCTCCGAAAACAAGGCCTGAGGTGACCGACTATGGAATAGGGAAGAAGGGGAGACTTGGTTCTGATAGAAGTGTCTCCACCAAATGATTTATCTTCTGACAAATGCCAGCACTGGGATTTGAAAAGACAAAGGGTGTTGGTGCTGGGACAAAAGGTATTTCTGGGGTACGAAGAGAATCATAGAATCCATGAGACAAAATCCCGCGGAATTACCACGCAATGACCAAAATTTGAGTGGAAAAGCTTAGAAATAGATCTAGACAGACCTATTTTCCTTGTGGAAGAAAAGCTCTTTGAACTGTGGTGTCTAGCGGACATCACAGAAACACAATCTTGTGTGGAGTCAAGAAAAGACATTTGAAAGTCCTCTTGGAATCCCAAGCTTATTAAGAGATCTCTCACCTAACAGAAATTCCGGACACTTTTAAAAAAAGAACGCAAAAATAAGCAAGTCATCTAAACATGGGGAAATGTGGATACCCTGTAGCCTGCAATGAGCTAAAACCTGAGACACGTTGTGAACACTCTTGGAACACTAGATAGTACAAAGAGTAAGGCACTGAACAGCTTATGTTATTCAGACACACACAACCTTAAAAAATGTCTGTAGTCTGGATGAATTATGGAAGTGACAATAAGCATATTTTAAGTCTAGTGTTACCAGGAAACTTGAAAGAGGAAGAAGAGATAACAGGTTGTGAAGTGACATCATTATAAATGTAGGCGCCATCACAAACAGACTTAGAAAAGATCCAGAACTGCTTCCAATGATTTTTTTTTTTTTTTTTTTTTAGTACCAAGAACATCCTTGAATACAATTCTTCTCCACCTGTGAAGAATGAACTGGTTCTATCACTCCTTAGGGCAGTATTTGATGAAGAACAGGAGGAACAAGAGACTGATCTGGAGGATGAGGAAAGATCCTCAGAAAAAGAGAAATTTCCTCCCACTGCCATTTGTAACCTTGGTGAATGATCTTCAGCAATTTGTCTAAAACTATCAAAGAGGAAATGGAGATTCAGACTTTCTGGAAGAAAAAAGGATCCAGGGTGGGAGGGAGTCACAAGATTTCTTGAACAGTCAGACTTGGACTGTCCTTGGTTTTGACAGGTTTGAGACTTATTTTTGGACCCCTCTTGCTACTTCTTAAACATGTTTACTTGTACTTTGTTGAGACTGCTATTCTGCTTTTTGTCAAAATTGGATGAGGAATTGAGAGAATTTTTTAGAACTTTTTTGAAAAGGAGGATGAAAATATTGAGAAATACCTTGACCAACCCACCCCTTTTATCACACTTTCTGATCACTTTTGCAACAAAGGGGCCAAAAACTTCACCTCTCTCAGAAGGAGGAATTAAAATCTTATTTTTATCACCACCTGGGAGGTTCTGAGAATGCAGCCATGCAAACCTCCTCAAAACAGTACAAGTGGCCATAGCCTTGAAAGAAATATCAACAGACTTGAACACACACTGCAAACAAAGAGTAATGACCTCTGCAACAGAAGAAACTAAATTATTTAAAGCAGATGCTTTTTCTCAAGAACAAACTGCAGATAAAAACCTTCCTCATACTTAAACTTTGTCATAGCGATAAATCTCTCACATTTTCATCCAATTCAACCGTTGGGTTGTCAGATCCAACCTCAGAGCTTCTTATGAAGCCATGGATCTGAGGTTCTGACTCCTCTGCCTCTACCCATAATTCCCTCCACTCCACCAAAATACACAGATAACTGCAGATATGTCAGCAGACTTATCTAGGCTTTTTTTTTTAAACTAAAGCATGTAGACGTTAAGGGATATATGAATACCTATAAGGAAAACACAGATGCCTTATTTCACAGACAGGGTCTCATATATGGTGTTGTCCAGTCAGCAGAAGCTGTCAATGACAGTACTAGAGGGGGGGGGGGGGATGGTGAAACGGACAAAAATGAAAGAGCACAGATCTATCGTTATGGTAAATACATAACTTTCACACGTCTATTTTTGTCTGATTTAACCTCTGGGACAAATTATCAAACAGAGGAATACCAAGGAAGAGCATTCCTGAGAAAGTACAGTTTTGTACCTACCATAAATGTAGATGTTAGAGTGTATACCCTGCTGCAGTCATCACACTTGGGTTATCCTGTCGTCAGGCGGTCCCGCAGTCGGCCTGAATTCCAAAGTCTTGGTCCGGCATCGGTTGCTGTCGCTTCTTCCCTGACGTCAGTGCGCCAGGGGTATATGAGGCATCCAACGCCATTTTCTTCAGTTTTTCTTGCCCCAGATGTCAGGTGCCCCCCCCAAAAGGTGGTCAGAAGATATTACCAATAATAAAAGTTTAGCACAAAGGAAAGCTGTTTTCCAGGACAAATATTGCAAATCTGATGAGGCAGCTGGCTCAAAAGGAGGCAAGGTCAGTTTTTCCAGAATGAAATTGAGATCCCAAGCAGGTATTGGTTGTTTCCTTGAGGGTTTTAGATTCTTAGCCCCTCTGAGGAACTGTCTTAAGAGACAGTGAGAGAATAAGGGTGGATCAGTGTTGTATTCTGCAGAAATGGCTGAGGCATGGATTTTGATGGAGAAGAATGAAAGTCCACTGCTTAGCAGCTCAGCTAGATACTGTAATATTTGAGGTAAATTCAGTTTTCCAGGATCCTGGCCCTTTTTCTCATTCCAGACACAAAACTGTTTCCATTTTGCAGAGTAAGCTTTTCTAGTTGACGGCCTTCTGGCCTCCAAAATGACATCCTGCACCTCCATGGAGAGTAGGGTCTGTTGTGATGCTAATGAATCTTCCATGCGGCTAGATTGAGTGTTTTTAGCTGGCTGTGAAGAGTTTTGAAGCTGTGCTGAATCAGGAGAAGAGGCATTAGAGGCAGGGTCCGTGGTGGGGAATGTGTCAGGCTCCTCAGGAGTGGGTACCAGTGTTGTCTTGGCCAGTCTGGAGCAATGAGAATCATCTTTGGTCTGTCTGCTCTGGTTTTCAATAGAACTTTGGGCAACAGAGGAAGAGGTGGGAAGGCATAAACTGTCATTGATGTCCAACTGAAAGAGAGACCGTCCACTCTCCAGGCCTTTGGATGGAAAATCCTTGAGCAGAATTTTGTCAATTGGTGATTTTTGTGGAGGCAAAGAGATCTATGTCTGGCCTTCCCCAGGCTTGGATTATCTCTGTAAAAACTTTTAGATGCAACTTCCATTCGTGTGGATCTGTCATATTTCTGCTTAGGTTGTCTGTCAGTGTGTTTTCCTTGCCTGGCAAGTATTGTACTTGTAGTTCGATTTGTAAGTCCATGGCCATGTTCCAAAGTGACTTGGCCAGTCTGCATAGGGGGTATGAATGTGTTCCTCCCTGTTTGTTTATGTACCACATAACTGTGGTGTTGTCTGTTCTTATCAATAGTTGACCTGGTTGCAGAAGGTCTTTGAAAGCTATAATAGCATTTATTACTGCTAGCATTTCCTTTTGATTGATGTGAAGGTGCTTTTCTTTTTGGGACCATTTGCCCTGAATGCACCGATCTGTCATGTGCACCCCCCAGGCATAGTCCGAGGCATCTGTTGTGATGACTTGATTTGCTTGAGGCTTGAAGGCCTGTGTTTGTTTGGCATGCTTGAGCCCACCACAGAAATTCCTTTTGAAGACATGGAATTAGTGGTATTATTGTTTCCAAACTGTGGCTGTGTTGAGACCATAGGTTTTTCAGGTACCACTGAAGTTTCCTCATATGCAGCTTTGCACATGGGATTAGTAAGATGCAAGATGCCATGAATCCCAGAGCCTGCAGGATTTTCCTTGCAGTCAGCCTGGTGCAATTTGCTAGTGCTCTGAAGTATTGAGTTAGTTGCCCCTGCTTCTCTGGCGTGAGGTAGGCCATCTGGGTGTTTGTGTCCAAGTTGGCACCCAGGAAAATTATCTTCCGAGAGGGTATTAGCCTTGATTTCTTTTTGTTGGACTGTGTATCCCAGAGTTCAACAACAATATTACATAAGCCAGATGTTTCAGAAGAATGTGCTTGCTGTCCGCTTGGATCAGGCAGTCGTCCAAATAGGGGTATATTTGTATCCCTTTAAGTCTGCAGTAGGCAATTACTGATGCCAGGCATTTCGTGAATATTCTGGGCGCAGTAGATAAGCCAAAGGGCAATGCAGAGAATTGATAATGGGTTGAACCTGCAAGAAATCGGAGGTATCTTCTGCAATTTTGTCTGATTGGGACATGCAGGTATGCCTCCTTGAGGTCCAATGTTACCAGCCAAGACTCCTTGCCCAGCATGGGAAGAAGCTGCTGTAGAGTGAGCATCTTGAATTTTGGTACGAGTAGAAATGTGTTTAGGATGGATAGGTCCAAAATAGGTCTCCAATCTTTTCCCTTCCTTGGTACCAGGGATAGTCTGGAATAAAAACCTTGACCTTGTTCGTGCGTAGGTACCTCTTGAATAGCTTTCATGTCTATGAGATCTGTAATTTGCCTTTGTGCCTCTGCCCTTTGATTGTGTGGCAGGTTTGGCATGCCTCTCATTTTTGGAAGGGTGTGAAAATGGAATCTGTAGCCTCTGTTTATAATGTCCAGGATCCATTTGCCTTTTGTGACACTATGCCAATTTTTTGAAAATAATGCCAGTTTTCCTCCTAAGGGTGCTGCCATTTGAGTCTTACTTGGCATGCCAAGGGGAAAGTCATTGGGCTTGCTTTCTGAATGGTTGCGAGTTATCCTCACCACCTCTTTGTGTAGGAGCTTGCCACTGTCTGCCTCTAAACGATCCTTGGGATTGTCCTCTGCCCCTCGGGCGCCTGTATCTACCTCTTTGGGGTCTGTCCGTGGCAGGATAGGACCAATTTTTGGAAGGCCAATTTCTACTGAAACGTGGGGGTTGTACCTGTAGAAAATCTTTCACAGTTTGCATTGATTTAGCCTTTTCCTCCATTTCCTTGATACCTCCTCAGCATTAGCACCAAATAATACATCCTTTTGTAGAGGGGCATCTAGTAATTTAGCTTTGACATGATCTGGCAAGGTTTGTTCCTTGAGCCAGGCATGTCTATGTATGACTGATCCTGTAACAGCAGCTCTACATGAGGCCTCTAGAGCATCAAAACCACATTGTAAGGTATGCTTACCCACTTGTTCTGCACAATGCATCAAATCCTGTAACTCCTTCAAGTCTGGTTGTTCAGGTTGTGACATTTTACTTTTCAATTGTGATAACAAAAACTGTTGGCATTTTAGCATATGGAACTGACAGTTTAAGGCCCTCATGGTTAAGGTAGCAGAGGTATATACCTTTTTTCCCCACCTTTCTAAGGATCTGGAATCTCTCTCGGAAGGTAATGGATTTTTAGCAGTGGAGGCCTTAATTCCCTTGGGGCCCTGTGAGATGGTTTCTGGGTCAGCAGCATGGCTTTTGTATAGAAATTGGTGAGTCAGGAACCCTGTAGCACCTGTCAGGCTTGACTGGGGCTGGAGGTAGAGAATTCGGGTTAAGGCAGGCCTCCGAGTAAACATCTAGTATGTCCAAGACAGGAGGTATAGCCAGAGGCCTGTGCTGAGGTAGCAAGAGAAATTCCCTAAGCCTTTTCTTGGAATCTGAATAATCTTGGCCTTCCCAGTGGAAGTGTTCCCTTAAGGTATGCAAAGTCTCCCCAAATGAGTAATCCTCTGGGGGGGGGGGGGGGAGATACAGAGGGAATGGACTCCTCTGCATCAGAGTCTTCAAAAGGGGAGTAAGAATGTTCCTGATCATCAGAGTGCTCTGAAATAATGGAGCCCTGATCAGAGGAGGGGGATTCTTCCTCCACTCTGGGCCTTTTGTCCGGGTGGGGGGGCTGAGAACCTCTGGTAAGAGTAATTAAGTCCTCAGCCATTTTAGGCATCTGTTTTTTAGGCATGGGGCCTGGAGATGGGCCCTGTGTAGCTTGTCTCTTAGAATGCATGGCTGCTTTAGACTTAGTGAAAGCCCTGATGGAAAAAGAGGAGGAAGGTCTGAAGACACCTTGAGAGGATGTAGACCTGTCCACATTTTGAGATTCAACGCCAAGAGTGGCTTCGGTATCTGTAGTCGGGGTGTGGGCCGAGGAGCCTGCGACCTCGGGCACAGAAGACACCGCCAATGAAGTGTCGTCGGTAGTCAGGGGCTGCGTAGGCGCCTCGCTGAGAACCGGACGACGTGTAGTCTGCTTTGGCGTGGTGTCGGTAGAGGCCGCAGACCTAGTGTGTCGGTCCTCATCTTTGCGCTTTTTAGACAAAATTGGAGTCGGAGTATCCGACGACATAATATAGTTAAATGTTTTGCCAAAATAATGCTGGGCGAACTCCGCCCGACGCTTAATGGTGCGTTTGTTGAATGTAGCACAAGAGCGACAGACCGAGACGTCGTGGTCTGGGCCTAAACAAGGAATACAGAGGGAATGGAAATCCTTATGCAGTATTTGCTTCCCACATGAAATACAATTATTAACTTTGTCTGACATCTATCTGAGGCAAGAAAAGTTTCCCCAATGGGGTACTTAGCAAGAAGACTTCGGTTTCAAATTTTTCATAATTTCAGGAGCTGGCCGACCGGCACATGCGAACTGCTTCTGCTTTGGGCACCGCGCGGCAAGAAAGACTGAAGAAAATGGCGTCGGCTGGTTCCTTTATACCCCTGTCGCACTGACGTCAGGGAAGAAGCGACAACAACCGACGCCGGACCTAGACTTTGGAATTTGGCCGACCGAGGACCCGCCTGATGGCAGGAGAACCCATCTGTTATGACTGCAGCTGTATGCACGATGAACATCCACTTTTTTGCATGAAAAAACATGTAACAATCACTTCAAAACACTTTGCCAGCCACCTAAACGTAAAATAATTTCTCCACAGAAAAAAAATTGTTTTCAAAGTACGATAACAGTCACAAAAAAATCCAGGAGAGAGACATGGAGGAGCTCTCCGATCTTGTAGCCCAGGCAGGTATGACCCTAAGCCCAGAGTAGCATCCTGCCATCACCCAGAATGATACTACAGTACAAGGACAAAATGATTGACTTCAACAATTGGCTAAGCTTCTGGTGTCATTCTAAGGGGATCCAGTATCTGTCTGCCTGGGATGACATGATCGACAGACCACGAGCAAGAGATGGCCTGCACCTGTCGCCCTTGGGATTCCGGATACTGGCTAAGGCTCTTGCCACTCCTATAATGCCTTTTTTAGGCAAGGTTCAAAAGACAAATCCACCACCGTAACAGGTACATGCAAGCAAAATCTGAGGGCAATGCTACTCAATGCTAGAAGTCTAAACCTTAAAATGCACTCACTCGAGGCACTCCTAAAAATGGAGAACATAGACATCTGTGCAGTGACTGAGACCTGGTTCAAGGCTCCAGAGAGCACCCCTGCATTACCGGGCTATAACTCATACCACACCTTTCGGCCACCTAACCTGGACCGAAACACTAAAGGTGGAGGTGTGTCCATATTCAAAGATACCCACGCCTCCAGGCAAGTTGCTCAGCATAACGCATCCGAGATTATCCAACTGCAATTAACTCTGGGCAAGACCGCAATCCAAACTGTAACTTGCTACAGATCCCCCCACAATGCCCCAGGAGTCTCACTCCACATTTCTTGAAACACTGGAAAATATAATGGTACAACCCAACAACCTAATACTGGGAGATTTCAACTACCCCACCATCAACTGGGAAAACTACTCCTGCACCAACTCTTTTGCACACCATTTTTTGGAATTCATAAATTCAAATGCCTTGGATCAACTTATCCAAACCCACGCCAGGGGCAGCAATATCATGGACCTGGTCACCAGAGGTCATCTCCTCGTTGGTCAGATCCGACCACAAGCAGCCTAGACCATCCACATCTCGCCCTCACCCCCCATTAGGGAAACCACAGTAAAACGTTTCTCCAAAGCCAACTTCACGCTTAAGACAGAAGTGGTAAACTTCACGACACCCATGCAGCCGGACAATAGAGGTACGACTGCTGAATCCTAAACAAAGGCACTTTATAAGCACCTACACGAGTGCATGGATCGTGCCATCCCCTAACAGAACCAAGATACTATCCTCCAAAAAAAAAAAGAAGCCAATCTGGTGGTCCCCTGCCATAAACAAACTCTACAACAGAAGAACGAAACTGTTGCAAAAGAGCAAAATCCCATGACTGGAAGATCTCCCTGGTCAGCCTCAGTAAAAAGCTGAGATCATAAAATCCTCCAAAGCTAGTTATGAAAACAAAATTGCTACTGATTCTAAAAAGACAACCACAAAGCATTCTATAGCTATGTCAAGAATCTCAATGGCAACACTCAGATTTGCTCTGAGTTACAGCACAATGGCACTAAATATACAGAACCAACTGATATTGCCAACATCCTGGAAGACAGATTTAGTGCTAACTTTACCCTCCCCCTCACTCCCTAAAGGGCCCATCTCTACACCGGAAGAATGCAAAGTTCCTGAAATCACAGCTGCACAGGTAAAAACCACACTCTCTAAAGTCAAGAACACAGCATCCATGGGACTTGACAACATCCCAGGCTGCATTCTACATGAACTACAGAACTGGCACCCCACCCAAGTACCATGTTCAATCATAGCCTCACTTCAAGCTTTGTGCCCACTGAATGGTGCACAGTGATGGTTATCCCACTCCACAAAGGGGGAGCCACCACAGAACCCGGGAATTACCGCCCCATTAACCTAAAGAGCCTAGTCTGCAAGGCCACGGAACGTATCATCATGGAACTTATAAACAAAGACACTGGTAACCTCCAAACTCTGGACCCCACCCAGTTCGGGTTTGTAAAAGGCAGATCATGTTTTCTAAACCTGATTGACTTCTTTGAAGCAGTCACCAAAGCCGTAAACGAGGGTAAGGTGGTTCACACAGCCTATCTAGAGCTCGCCAAGGCTTTTGACACCATTCCCCACTCTGGAATTATAAATAAACTCACAAAACTAGGTATAAATCCCTATGTCACAAGATGGGTCGCCAACTGGCTCACTGACAGAACCCACACTGTGAAAGTAGCAAACTACAAATCCGACTTCAGACCAGTGACAAGTGGAGTACCTCAGGGTTCAGTCCTGGGTCCTCTCCTGTTTGGCATCTACTTTTCTGAAGTACAGGCTAGCACAGATGGCCTTTGGCTAACGAAGTTCGCAGACTACTGCAAACTGGGAGCCAGAGTTAAGTTCCAAAATGATGTGGACGTCCTACAGAAGGGCCTCACGGAGACAGATGCCTGGTGTCAGCACCATGGCCTCGAGCTCAATGCCAAAAAGTGCACTGTCATCCCCTTTGGTAAAAACTCTGTACCCGTGAGCCACCACATAGGTGGTAGTCTACTTAACACCGAAAGTGTGATAAGAGACCTTGGGACACAGGTGGACAGTAGCCTCTCCTTTGATAAACATATTGCCACAGTAGTCAGGAAATCCTACGTGGCACACCATCACAAAAGGCTTCTCATCCAGGAAAAAAAAAAGAGTTCATTGTTCCCCTCTACTAGTCACTCATCAGACCCATGATAGAGTACAACTCCCCTTTTGGTATGTACCTCACAAGACATCTACAACAACTGGAAAGGCCTCAGAAATACTTCACAAAGAGGATTACTGACCTCAGATGCCCTATGCAGACAGTCTCAAAAAACTCCAGCTTTACTCCGTCGCATATCACCTACTCAGAGACGACCTCTGCCTAACATACAAAGCTATGTCAAACCCGGAGCTGTTTGACATGCTCCACCTAAAGAAATCCCAGTCCCTCTGAGCTACATGCTCTAGGGACCTAAACCTTCTCACCAAAATAAAAAGGACATACTGGAAGGACAGATTCCTGTCCCAGAGACTTCCCATACTCTGGGAACAGACTACCTATCTATATCAAGCAAAGCTCCTCATTAGCTCTCTTCAAGAAAAATTTGATGACTGGATGGGAAATAGGAAATTCACCCCGGGGATCACCTCTGTGGCTCGGCTCGACAGGGGCACAGGTAAATTTTCTTGGGTGGCGAAAGCCAGGGTACCTTTTTGGCTAGGCTTGTATAGGCCATAGGGCCGACAGCCTAATACCTGCCTACCTATGAACCTATTAAAACACAAAACTTCTAGCTTTAAAATAACTTTCACAAAGAGGAAAGTGATAAAACACAAACAATATTAAATGGAAGTTTTTTTCCCCAAATGAAACTTATTTGCCAAGCAAAGGAAAAGCATCACACAAACTGTTGATCCTCAAAAGGATTACAGGAGAATACTCTTCAGCAGCAATAAAGTTCTGAAGGGCTTGGTGCTCAAACTTGTCTTTTAGTCAGCTCAGCTCAAGCTCCCTGACAGTTTGGGCATGTGGATGGGGCCTGAAGCTTTGGAATCTGGCTGGCTGTTGTATCCTTTGGCAGGATACAACCCATATAGCTAGGGGTACTACAACAGTGGTCAACATCCTTGTCTAAGGGGAGGGAGGCTCTTTCCCCGACCCCCCTCCACAGCAATTCCACAACTAGTAGCATTCGTCCTTAGGGTGAAAGATGCAACGTGGGAGACTTGTGGAGATCTCTAGAGGCCAGAAGCAATTCAAAGTAAATTCTAGAGGATTCTGGAACTCCTACAAGGGTGTTGTCTAGATAAGGCAATTATACAGGTATAAATAAATGTGAATAACCTTTGTCTTGCAAATGTAATTACTGGAGATGAGCACTTTGTAAAGATACCGGATGCAGTGAAAAGTTAAACAGCACAGAGGTAAAATGGTGGTAGAAGCTCCTTGCTTTGAACCCAGGAAGTTGTCTGCCTACACTGGCTATACAAGGAATCTTAGTTTCACGGGTAAGTTATTAGGTAAGCAGTCCAGATGACCGTTAAGGCACCTTGCCCAGATTCCCACTTGCCCTAAAGCACTGCCTGGTTGAGCAACATGCTCAAGTCCATACAGCAGGTAAACAGAGGCCAAGGAAATCAAACCTTGTACCACTGAAGCAGCTTAACAGCCTTAATCATCTTCAACTGCTGGACTCGTATTATGGAGATGGGCACCACTTACATCCAGGGTGACTGTGCAAATCTGCAGGGTAGAAGACTCTACAAGGTTAACCTTGTGAACTACAGAACTTTTACAAACTGGTTTAACTTTTATACGTCCAAAATGGGCAAAGTATTTTATCTTCTTGGATCGAGAAAAAAGTCTGCAATAGAAAACAGTGCCCTCCTCTCTTTCTGAATCCCTCTCTATGGCTTCCTGGGATAAGAAATCTTTTAGGAGGGATCCAGGAAGCCTGCAATAATTCTAGACACAGTAGTCTTAATCCCACTTGTAAAGCCACAGATGTTTCATTTCGAGCCTCGTAAATCTACACATGAATAATTTCTTAATCTTAGGTCCACAACAATTTGAGTCTGTCAAACGTACAGCATTGCCTTCTTAATCCTGTAAACTTCTTTGAAAACAAGTAGTATACTGTTTTTATGCTGTGCAAATGGCACAATTAAACCTGACCCAGGCATATGATACTAACCCATGCAAACATCCCTGACAAAATGAACCTAAACATTATCTTTATGTAATATGGCGGGTAGCAAATGAACTGCCAGGCAGAACATATGCTAATAGTTACAGGTGTCAACCTGAAAGCGGGGCTCTTCAAGCCGCACTACTACATCATCTATTTGGCATTTAGTTATCCGATCTACAACTTGCGTTTTCCAATCCATTTGTCCAAATTAGATTTGAAAATGGTTAAGGGGACTGTTTTGCTTTACAAAAAAGTGGAAGTCTGTTCCAGGGCTGGGAGATTCATTAGAAGAAATCTGTCACAGGAACAAGCCTTGTTCAGACCAGTGATGCATTCAAATCCCTTAATCTTTTCATGTTACTAATGGCCTTGTGAATTACACTAGACCAAGCAGGACTGTGTAATTTCCAGCTTTGTATGCCTGGAATACATTCCACATAGGAATTTGCAGGTGACAAAAAGACAGATGCTCTTGATAACTTAGGGAGCTCATCAGATTTGTTTTGGTGAGACACTGCTCCCATTTATCAGATTGGGTTAGGTGCTTGGACAGGTACATACCAAAGGGCACAGTGTACTCTAGCACTAGCCTGATAAGGGATGAGGGGAGAGAAGTCTTGACTGAGAAAAGAAGCCCTTAGTAATCATAAGGATAATGTACAATGCCTTACTAATGACAAAGATGCATGTTGGTCAAAGGAGAGTTGGTAATTCATTATGGTGCACAAGTCTCTAATGAAAAAGTGTCCGTTTTGAGGCGAGTGTTGTTTATGTAGAAGGTGAGAGAGTTCCTGTTTTCCAAACTGTACAATGCTATATTTTTGCTGCCCAAGTTTAGACCATGATCCAAGCACCAAAGGTCTGTCAACTATATGCACTCCTGTAGGGCAGGGGTCTCTCCAAGTGTTTTGATGATGGCTCCAAGCTTGCAACTACCTGACAGGCTTTTAAATGTTTGTTTTAACTTCAGGGAAGTTAATGCCAAATAGAACTCGTCCCAGAACACAGCTCTGATATATACACCTGGTAACAGGTCTTTTGGAGGACAGTGCGCCACCAACTTTCAAAGATAGGGGTTCTATCAGTGCACCACTTGGCAATACAACAGATTAAACAGGGATTCATATGGAGTCTAACCAGTTGGCAACAGTACTATACTCTACACTAATACTTAAGACTTTGGCTAAATTCAAGGTAAGCTGTGTGCATTACCCTACTCAGTGTTTTGGAAATTCTTTCAAAAAAGTTAGCTAGGTTTGACAGGTAAGAACAGCTTTTGCAAAGCCAAACTGGTGTGGGTTTAGGGAAAATAGAAGTTATGTTCTTACCATAACGTTCCATGTTAGTTGTCTTCTTCTCGCCTTCTTCTTGCTGGATGGGTCGAGAGCCACCTCGGTCGCCACTCTAAAAGCTCGAGAGTTGGTTCCACCGGCTCGAGGCTCCCCTTATATCCCACAATGCTAGGCGAGAGTTACCTCAGATCTCGTTTGTAAGCTAACCCCAGCTTATAATAGTAACAGTATAACTGTAAAAACAGAATCCACCTCTAACCACAGGAAGAAAGAAGGGTGACCTACATCCTGAACCAGAAAATATGCAAAATAGCATATGTCTAAGAAAGAGGTGGTAGAAAGAGGTCACAATCACAACTCCTCTAGGTCTGTCCAGGCCAGGGGAAGGAGGGTGGGACGAAGAAGAAGGCGAGAAGACAACTAACATGGAACGTTATGGTAAGAACATAACTTCTATATGTTGTTGTCTATCTCTCCTTCATTCTTGCTGGATGGGACCACCCTAGCACCTTGTCCCGGTGGCCTAGGAACAGACTCCTGAGAACAGTGGAACCAAAGTTAGCTCTATGCCTAGAAGCTAAATCCAACTTATAATGAGAAATAAAAGTGTGAGGAGTAGCCCAAGTAGCGCTGCACAAATGGTGTCAATAGGCAGTCTGTCTTGGAAAGCTAAAGAAGTAGCCAAAGCTCTGGTGGAATGGGCTTTAGGTTTATTAGGCAATTTTTGTTGTCTAATTTCATATACCAGGGAAATCAAAGATGTTAGCCATCTGGATAATGATACCTTTGAAACTGAAAGTCCCTTTCTGCTTTCCGCATAGGAGACAAACAGCTGATCAGATTTTCTGAATTGTTTTGTTCTATCCAAGTAGTACCTCAATTGACGATGAACATCCAGGCAGTGTAATTTTTGTTCAGACCTACTGGAATACTCTGGAAAAAGACAGGGAGGTCAATGCTTTGGTTTAGATTTGATGTCGAGACCACCTTAGGCAAAAAGGACGGGTTAGTACGTAAGGATACTCTGTCCTTATGAAACAAAAGATAAGGAGGACGACAACTGAGTGCTTGAAGTTCTGAAACTCTTCTAGCTGATGTAATAGCTACCAGAAAGAGAGTTTTCCATGATAACAATTTCAAAGAACAGGAAGCTGCAGGTTCGAAAGGGGAAAGAATCAAAGAAGCAAGAAGTAAATTTAGGTCCCAAGGAGAAGGAGGATTTCTTATAGGAGGTCTGAGAAGAAAAACTCCTTTCAAAAAGGCTTTGCAGAGCTTGTGGGACATTAGGGCAGATTCAGAAATACCCACATGGAAGTTAGAAATAGCTGCCAATTGAACCTTAAGTGTAGATGGAGATGAACCTGCATGGAAGAGTTCAGCTAGAAAATCAAGGACTAGTTGGATGGAAGCGGTGAAAGGATCTATGTCCTTTCCTTGTTTCCACTTACTCAAATAAATCTTCAGTAGAAGATTTATGGGAAGCTATCACCAGCATTACTGTCATCTCTACTGAGTATAAAGCAGCTGGCACCAAAATCTTGTAAGGAGGGAGTGTCACCACTGCAAGAAAGTGCAGTTGTGTACACTTACCATACATGTAGATGTTCGAGTATATTCACTGTTGCAGTCATCACAGATGGGTTTATCTGCCTGCAGGTAGCCCTCAACCAGAGTCTTCAGCTGCATCGGATGCGGTCGCTTCTTCCATGACGTCAGGGGGTATATAAAACATGTAGCAGACGCCATTACATCAGTTTTTCTTGCCCCAGATGTCAGGTGCCCCCACAATAGGAAGCAATTATATGGTATGGTACACCCCCATCAAAACGCAAATGCACATGAAAAGATATATACCAAACAAAAAGGAAAGGTAGAGCTAAGAGAAGTCAGGGGGCTGGAGGGAGGGTAACCAGGACTGCAACAGTGAACACACTCAAACATCTACATTTATGCAAGTGTACACAACTGTACTATGGTCTTCGTGTTTCACTGTTGCAGGTCATCACATTTGGGTTGATTCCCAAAGCTAAGGAAGTTAGGAGGTAGTTAGAGAGCATTAGGGCCAGCTATTAAGCCCTGCAAGACTGCTGTGGCAAATCCAGCTCTAGATTTAGAAAAGATAGGCAGGTGGTAATGCTTGGTGAAGGCATGTACAGACCTCCAGGTAGCAGCTTCCAGAATGCCCCTGGTAAGGACTCCTCTGAGAAATGCCGTGGAGGTAGATGCAGCCCTCCCCTGTGGGGTAGGTTTTTCATGGTGCTTGCAGCAGAAATGAATGCAATGGGCTTTCCATTTGGAAATGGTTTGCTCTGAAATGGCCTTCCCCTCTGCCCCTGCAGCAAAGTCAACTAGCAGCTGCTCAGATTTTCAGAGAGGCTTAGTCCTGTCCAAACAGAATCTAAGTTGTCTGTGCACGTCCAGAGAGTGCAGTATCTGTTCCCCTTTGTTTTGTGGATTAGGGAAAAAAGTAGCCAAATGAATGGACTGGCTTAGGGCCACACTAGATACCACCTTGGGCATAAAAGGAAGGATTAGTCCTGAGGAAAACCCTGTCCGCATGGAAGATAATGAATGGCTCCACTGCCATCAGGGCCTGTAATTCAGGCACACTTCTTGCTGAAGTGATGGCTAGAAGGAAGGCTGTTTTCCAAAAAAGGAATTTCAACTCTGCTGTTCAGCTGGCTCAAGGGGGGGAGCTTTTCCAATATACAAGTTTAAGTCCCAGGCTAAGTGAGCTCTCTCCCTGGGGTCTTAAATTTTTGGCCCCTCTAAGGAATTGTTTTAGAAAGGGGTGATAGAAAAGGGGTGGCTCACTATTATAATGTGCTGAAATGGCAGAGGCATGAATCTTAATTGACGAGAAGGACAGGCCCTTGTAAGCATTTCTGTTAAGTACTCCAGAATATGAGGTAAGCCGGGCACCTTTGTTCCCATCCCCTGAGCCTGGCTCCAGGAACAGTATCTCTTCCACTTTTCAGCATAGGATTTTCTGGTACTAGGCCTCCTTGCCTCCAGAATGACATCCAGCACCTGCTTACTGTGGTACGCTAGAGAAGAGCTCATGGAATTAGCCAGGCTGCAAGGTTTGAAGCTGAGGGTGTAGAATCTGGCCCGCCTGCTGGGACAGCAGGGAAGGGGTCTGAGGCAGGTGCCATAGTTGTAGCATCATACTGCGCAAGAGGGGATACCAGTGCTGGTGTGGTCAGTCTAGTGCAATCAGTATCGTCCTTGGCTTAATCCTGTTTGATTTTTAGTAGCACCTTCGAGAGGAGAGGCAGAGGGGGAAAGGGATAAACAGAGATGCTTTCCCAGGTAAAGGACAGGGCATCCACTTTCCAAGCTTGACTTTGGGGAGTTCTGGTGCAGAATTTGTTCAATTGGTAGTTCTGAGGGGAGGCAAACAGGTCTACCTCTGGAGTCCCCCATTTATTCAAGAGGTTGAATATTTTGGGCTCTAGTTTCCATTCATGTAGGTCCATGAGATTTCTGCTTAAGTCTGCAGGTGAATTTAGTTTGCCTGGCAGGAATTGAGCTTGTAGGTGTACTTAGTAGCTCAAGGCTGTGTTCCACAGAGGCATGGCTAGTCTGCAGAGAGGGTAGGAGTGGGTTCCCCCCCTGCTTGTTTATGTACCACATAACTGTGGTGTTGTCTGTCTTTACCAATAGTTGTCCTGGAAGAATACGGTCTTTGAAGACTGTCAGAGCATTCTGTACAGCTAACATTTCTTTTTGACTGATATGCAGGTGCATCCGTCTCAGGTTCCATTTGCCCTGAATGCACTGCCCTGCCATGTGAGCCCCCCATGCATAGTCGGATGAGTCTGTTAGGGTTTGGGCGGCAGGGGGTAAAGTGAAAGGGAGTCCCCTGTTGTGGTAGCAGGCCTCTGCCCACCAAAGGAACTCTGTCCTTAGACAAGGAATGATAGGAATCATTGTTTACAGGTCCTGAGAATGTGGACACCACAGCCTTTTTAGATACCATTGGAGTTTCCTCATATGTAGTCTTGCATATGGAATTAGTAGAATGCAAGAGGCCATGAATCCCAGAGCTTGCAGTATTTTCCTTGCAGATAGCAGTTTTTTTTGGCCAATAGTTTGAAGTAGGTTGTCAAATAAACTTGTTTCTCTGGAGTGAGGAATGCCATCTGGGAAGTTGTGTTCAAGCTTGCTTCCAGGAATACAATCTGTTGGCAGGGTACTTGGTGAGATTTCTTTTTGTTGATGGTGCATCCCAGTGAGGTTAGATGTTTCTCTACAAATGCCAGGTGTTGTAATAGCAAGTCCTGGCTTTCTGCCTGAATCAGACAATCGTCCAGGTATGGGTAAATCTGAATATTTCTCTGCCTGCAAAATGCAATGGCTGGAGCTAGACACTTTGTGAACATCTTGGGCGCAGTAGATAAGCCAAAGGGAAGTGCAGAGAACTGAAAGTGCATGCAGCGCACCCTGAAATGTAGGTATTGTCTGCAGGATTCTCTTATTGGGATGTGCAGGTAAGCTTCCTTTAAGTCTAGGATTGCCAGCCAGGTATTCTTGGCTAGCACAGGAAGAAGCTGTTGAAGAGTTAGCATTCTGAATTTTAGAACCACCAGAAAGATGTTGAGAATAGAGAGGTCCAGGATAGGACGCCAGGAGTTTTCTTTTCTGGGTATCAGCAAAAGTCTTGAATAAAAACCTTGTCCCCTTTGTTCTGTTGGGACAGGTTGAATAGACCTGATACTGAGGAGAGAGAGAACCTGCTGTTGGGCCTCCACCCACTGATTTGGGGGGAGGTCTGGCCAACCATTTGGGGTTGGTAGTGTGTGTAAGTAGAATCTGTATCCTTGGGAAACTATGTTCAAAACCCATTTGTCCTGGGTAATGAGATCCCAGTTTTTTGCATGCAGGGAGAGCTTTCCTCCTAAGGTAGCAAGGAGTTGAGCAGGGCTTGGAAGGGTTAAGGTTACACGTCATGGTGCCATTTTTCCGTAGGGGGGTGGCTTACTACTCCCTGCTTTGGAAGTGGAAGCCCCCCACTGCTTAGATCTGTGCGTACCCTGAGACTGAATTCTTGGTGGTCTGCTGTTCCTGGGTTTGGACTGAGAAGGCCTGGAAGGGACTGGAAAGTACCAGTTCTTTGAAGGCCAATGCCTACTGAATCTGGGAGGCTGTACTTGTAGGAAATCTTTAACAGTTTGCATAGATTTAGCCTTTTCCTCCATCCTTTTGAGGACTTCTGCTTTGTTGCCAAAAAGGCAGTCTTAGTTTATGGGTGCATCCAGTAATTTAGCTTTAACATGATCTGGCAAGTTTTGTTCCTTAAGCCACGCATGCCTTCTAAGTACAGACCTAGTGACAGCAGCCCTGCAAGATGCTTCTAAAGCATCAAAACCACATTGCAAATTATGTTTACCAACTTGTTCTGCAGAATGCATTAAATCTTGCAAGTCTTTGTGCTCATCACAGTCAGGAATCAACATCATTTTCTGTTTAAAGTAGTCCCATAATATGTTGCTGATACGTTAACATACGAAACTGGCAATTTGGCCAAAGTAGCAGAACTGCATACCTTCTTACCCAATCTGTCAAAGGCTCTATAATTCTATCAGAAGGGGTAGGATTTTTGGCAGCAGTAGCCTTAATGCCTGGGAAATGGTCTCTGGATCCGCAGTAGAATTCTTGAAGAGGAACTTGTGAGAGTCCGATACTCTGTAAAGTGTTTGGGGTAAGGCTAGATTTCAAGAAAACATCTACAATATCCAGGACAGGAGGGATAGCTAGAGGCCGTGTTGAGGCAGGACTAAGAATTCCCCAAGTCTCTTTTTGGACTCAGAATAGTCCTGGCTTTCCCAGCGGAAATGCTCCCTAAGGGTATGCAAGGTTTCACCAAAAGAAAATTCTTCTGGAGGTGAAGCAGAGGGAATGGAATCCTCTGCATCAGAATCCTCACAAGTAGATGAGGGCAAATCCTGATAATCAGAAGGAGCAGAGATATCATATTCCTGATCAGAAGAATCAGAAAGAATCGGTTCTAGGTCTCTTAGAGGGGGAAGGCTAGCTTCCCCTAATTAAGGTAATAAGGTCTTCAGCCATTCTAAGCATTTGTTTTTGATGCATATGGGCCTGAGTCTACAGTTTGGTCGTCTGTTTTCTAGGTGTATTCTTAGTTTTATGCCTGAGGAATTCAGTACTTCTAGTTGGAAACGATGCAGTCGTTTAATATGAAAGTCTGTAGGGCTGAATACACCCTCAGAAGCCAGTGCCTGCATAGCGGCTCTGGACTCATCCAAGCGAGACATCTGCAGGTTCCATACTCGAAGAAGCATCTTGCGGCATACCAGACTCCGAATGGGTCTCAGTAGAGGCCTGCGAATCTGTAGTAGCGGGTATCAGGGGCTGCGAAAGCTCCTCACTGATTACCAGCGGACTGGCGACTAGCTTAATGGAAACATTGTCGGCAGTTTTGGACCTATGCAGTCTGTCTCTGTCTTTATTCTTACATTTTTTCGGAAGATCGGTAGTCGGATGGCTTAACGAAGCCATTTTGGAGTACGGAGATCGAGAATGAAAGTATTTGGCTACAAAAATAGCCCAACAACGAATAGTTTGGGCGTTGAACAAGGCACAAAACTGACAGCGAGGGATTTCGTTGTCTGGGCCTTAACAGGTGATGCAGTAAGAATGAAAATCTCTATGAGGTATTTGCTTTCCACAGGCAAGGCAATGGTTAATTTTTTCTGACATCGGTTAGAGCAAGAAAAACGGATCCCCAATAGGGTACTTATCTTTTTTGAACACTTCGGGTATGAAACTCGAAAATGAAAATTTCAGGAGACGCCTGACCGGCACTTGTGAACTGCTTCTGTTTCAGGCACCGCACGGCAAGAAAGACTGATGTAATGGCATCAGCTGCATGTTTTATACTCCTGACGTCATGGAAGAAGTGACAACATCCGATGCAGAAATCTGAACACTCTGGTATTCAGGCTGGCTGAGGGCTACCTGCAGGCAGATAACCCAAATGTGATGACTGCAACAGTGAAACACGAAGAACATCATGGTTTCAGTGGCAACGCAAATGATTTCTACAGTCATAAAGGCCTCACAGTATGTCATTTTCTTACTTGGATACTACTTCTCTGACATTTACCACACTTTACTAGGTTTGTAGTCTGAGTAGACTTATAATCTTCTGGAAAAGGTACTATGTAGGTAGACAATGCCTTGATCAGAATGTAAAAACCAAGGAAATATAGCTATAAGTCATATATATATATAGGGGGGGGGGTTCAATCTCACCATAGGCTGACACAGAAGAGGTATGTTACCATTTCCTGTGTGCTGCTCTCAACCTCTACATCTTAAACATAGTGTACTGTAAGAAAAAAGAAGTTATGTACTCACCATAACGTTTCATCTGAGTAGCTATTTGTCTTCAATCTGTGGGAATACGGATCCGTTTCAGATCTGAGCTGGCAACTATTGCTAGCATCAGCTCCGAGTTCCAGACTCCTCCCCTTACTCATAATACACCTCCACTGCCTTCCATATCCAGATAGAGTCTGCTGAACTTGTACCAAGAACCCGACCTGATAAATCTACTTGTGACGTATACTGTAGCCCGTAGAGTGATAATGCACAAAGGTCCAGGGGCAGGAAGGAGGAATGGTTGAAGACAACTGAAGTACAACTACTCAGATGGAATGTTATGGTGAGTACATAACTTCTTTATCTGAAGTAGTTTACTTCATTTGATCTTCAACCTGTGGGACAGAGTCCCCAGCTACTAAACTCCTGGGAG
The DNA here is from genome assembly GCF_019279795.1 of Protopterus annectens. NCBI lineage: Eukaryota > Metazoa > Chordata > Ceratodontiformes > Protopteridae > Protopterus > Protopterus annectens. The sequence continues at coordinate 1,362,409,196 of NC_056746.1, forward strand.
GCCCTCATGGATGGATATTCCAGAGCACCGCGGAACCAAAGGATGCTCTCCTTCCGGAAGTCAAATCCAATTTGAAATGAGAAATAAATGCAGGAGACTAGGACCAAGTAGCTGCAGAGCAAATGTCATCCAATGACACTCTAGACCAAAAAGCTGCAGAAGTAGCCATGGACCTAGTGGAATGAGCTTTCACCTGACCTGGAGGGAACATGCTTCTGTCCTTATAGACCTGCAGGATGCATGAAGAAATCCATCTAGCTACAGTGACCTTGGAAATTGTTTCCTTCTATAAACCTTTTTTGGGGAAACCTAACAATTGATCAGATTCACGGAAATTTTTTGTCCTGTGTAAATAGAATTGTATCTGTCGAACATCCAACAAGTGGAGTTTGTATTCCATCTTGTTCGTAAAATTGGGAAAAAACACAGGCAAATTAATAGTCTGATTGATATTGACTGGTGAAGCCACCTTAGGAAGAAAGGATGGATTGGTTCGAAGAGAAACTCTGTCTTTATGAAAAATCGTGTACGGAAGTTTGATGGACAAGGCCTGTAATTCTGAAACCCTTCTAGCAGAGGTAATAGCCACCAGAAAAGCTGTTTTCCACAATAAAATTTTCAGATCTGCAGTTGTGGCAGGCTCGAAAGGTGGAGCGACCAAAGCTTGAAGAACCATAGTAAAGTCCCATGGGAGAAGAGGATCTTTAACTGGGGGGCATAACAAAAAGGTGCCCTTGATAAAGGGTTTACACAGTAAGAAGATGCTAAAGAGACAGAATTTTCACCCACATGAAAATGAGAAATGGCAGCCAAATGAACTTTGTGCTCCGTGCTGGAAAATTTCAGCTAGAAAATCAAGAATAGTGGAAATAGAGGCCGTGACGGAGGCCCAGAAAGAAAAATGTTTCCATTTGCTACAATAAACCTTTCTGGTCGAAGACTTATGAGCAGCTACCAAAATAAATCTGAGGATAGTCAGGGAGTCCTAGCAATTACGGGAACTGGAGCAGCCAAGACGTGAGCTTCAGGCTGTCCAGACTCAGATGAGGCACCCCTGAAGAGTGTGAAATGAAATCCTAAATGGGATCTAGGATCAAAGGTGGGGCCAGAAGGTGAGACCAAAGGAAGGGCAACCATACCTGGCAAGGCCAGAATGGGGCAATGAGGATCACCTTGCTCCCACGTCGACAAGCTTTCTGCAGAAACCTCGGAACGAGAGGTACTGGCGAGTAAGCATACAGAAGACCGGGAGGCCAAGCATGAACTAGATAGTCTCTGCGGGACTCCCCCGGCAGGGGGTTCAGAGCGAAAAACTTGCTGCACTTGGAAGGAGATGCGAAAAGATCGCAGCAAGGTTGACCCCACTCGCTGAATATCTGTTCCGCTACTGACAGATTCAGAGACCACTCGTAATGCATCAGAATGGTCCAAATTAGCCTGTCCGCTAGAATGTTGGACCGTCCCGGAATGTGTGTTATGATGAGAAAGCGACCGGTGGAGCTCGCCCATTCCCACACTCTCATGGCCTTGCGACAAGGGGGGGGGGGTAAGATCTGGACCCTCCCTGTCTGTTGATATACCAGACTACTGACATGTTGTCTGAATGGCAAGCGTCCCCAGAGGAAGAAAGGCATGAAGGGCCTGCAACGCTAGGAGGACCGCCCTGATCTCTAGGACACTGATATGCAAGCTGGTCTCTATGGGGGACCACAGGCCTTGGACTGTCCTGCCCGAACAATGCCCCCTCCCCCCGAGCTGAGAGGCATCCGTGGTCACTGTGGTTTGGGCCAGGGCTGGAACAAAGGGTCATCCCTCCAAAATGTCCGGAGAGCTCATCCACCATATGAGGGATGACCGACACATTAGAGTTAGTTGGAGAGGACAAGTCAATGGCAGTTCCAACAGGGACCACTGAACCACCAGAGACCACTGAAGAATCCGCATGTGCAACCGAGCACACGGAAGAAGAGTTATGGTAGCCACCATCGAGCCTAGGGCCCTCAACACGATTCCGCCATAGGAAGATGAGAACGGTAGATCAGGGAGACATGCAACCTCAGGTTTTGAACTCTCTCCAAGGTCAGGAATATTTTGCACTGAAGAGCATCTATCTTGGCATCAATATAGTCTATCATAGCACCAATATAGTCTATCACCTGTAGAGGATCTAGGAGAGATTTGGATGTGTTGACTGCGATGCCCAAACTCAAGGCAAGTGTCAGGAAGTGATGCCTGGTGGGAGCAGTGAGGAGCCAATCGTCCAGGTACGGACAGACCTGAATCTCCTGAAGCCTCAGGTGAGCCGCTACAACTGACATCACTTTGGTAAACACCCTGGGGGCTGTGGTGAGACCAAAGGGTAGGGCTCGAAATTGGTAAAGATTGGCTCCTATCTGGAAGCGGAGAAACCTTCTGGAGCTTCAGTGCATTTTTATGTGATAGTAAGCATCCTGGAGATCTAACGAGCACATCCAGTTGCTCTCTTGCAGGTACGGCATGATGGACTGTAGCGTGACCATCTGGAACTTCTCTTTGGCAACGGACAGGTTCAGGGTAGAAAGGTCCAGAAAGGGCCTTAACTTTCCCATTTTCTTTGGCACCAAAACAAACCTGGAGTAGAAACCCGATCCGGACTGATCTGGGGGGACGGTTTTGATGGTTCATTTTACTAGCAGATTGGAAATTTCCTGTTCCCCTGCCTCCCTTTGCATGGGTGGTACATCTGGGACGTGTCTGGGAGATATGGGGGAACCCACAAAGGGGATAGAGTATCCTCTGGATATGATTTGAAGCACCCAGCGGTCCACTGTGATTGAATCCCATGCTGCTGGGTGCAAGGACAATCGTCCCCTGACTGCCTCCTGAGTAAAGGTTCTAGAGACCAGAAGTTCTGCGGACGCCCTTTGCCTCTGGGCCGGCGTCCATTCTGTCCCCCTCTGCTTCTGGGGGAAGAAGAGCCCAGAGTGTCCCGGGAATACTGAGACTTCTGGAACCACATCTTTTGCCTTCTAGGGTTCTGAGAATAGGACCTTTGAGGGTTAGAGAAGCTGATCCTGACGGCAGACGGCCTCTTACCGTCCTTCTCACTTTGGACTAATGTCTCCTTGACTGTCTTACTGAAGAGTGTAGAACCGTCATAAGGGGCATTGGCAAACGATACCTTGAAGAGTTCGGAAAATTAACATAACCTGAGCCAGGCGTTATGCCTCACGAAACGCCAGACCCAGCCACCCTAGCCGCTCCTTCCGTATCATGGGAGAGAAGTCGCATGGACGTATTAGATACTGCTCTTAGAGTGGCCATCTTTGCGGAGAATGAAGCCTTGTCCTCCTGTGACATGGACTTGGGGGGAAGACTCCTCCAACTCCTTAACCAGGATGCACTGGAGTCTAGTGACATGGGCCAAGTAATTCAGCACCCTGATTGAAAAGGCAGCTGAAGCATACACCCGCTTCCCTACGCGGTCCATCATCCATGACTCACAGTCAGGAGAGTGGACTGAGGAACTCTCCTGGGCAAGTTCCTTCTTAGTGGCTGCTGCTACTACCATGGCATCCACGGGGGAGCCCTTATTCCAGGATGGCCTATCAATGGGGAGGCTTAAAATTTTATCGGGTTGCTTAGGGATAGGCTCCATGGTGTCCGGTTCCTTCCATGCCTGCGAAGGATCGGGGGGGGGGGGTACCCTGGAAGTAGACTGGCCCATGCCGAAAGCCTCCAGGAACACAGACTCATCAGAAGAGGGTATGGGGGCAGACCAACCACCCCGCTGGTGCAGGATCTCCATGGTGTCTTCAAAGGAGACCTCCTCGGGAGGTGATCTTGGGGAACCCCCTCCATCATCTAAATCAGTGTCCTCATTGAGGGACTCAGGGGAGTCAAGTGCCTCCTCTTGCACATATGTTTGCGAAGCACCTCTCCGGTGGGGCTCTCCGGATGGAATTTGCAAGCCATTTGCTCCTCAGGGGGGGGGGGGGGGAGACAGTCTGGGGCTCTTCGAGCACGGGCTGTCCCTCTGGTAAGACAATGGGGACTGTAGACCGAGCAGAGGGGGTCTGGAAGAAGTCCAAGGGGGCGGTTAGGGATCTCGATCCGATGGAGAGGACCCTTTCTACCACACTGAATGCAGAAGGAGAGCGAACCTCCTGGGAAACTAATAAGGAGGCTGGTCTCCCCAGGTCCAACGCGAGAATCTGAGCAGAGCCCAAGGTGAACACAGAAGGCTGTAAACCGCAAATGCCACTCTCCAGAAAAGACTATATAGCTGTATCGCAAAAAAACACTTCAACTGAACAGTAAGAATGAAAGAAACAAGTAAAGGTCAAGTGCTTTTTGTCCCACCTAGTTGTGGGACTTCTTCAGACAAAAACCCTTACAACAACTACAGTATATATCCTAGTGGGGTGGTGCCGCAATTACAAACACCACAGCTGATCTTGATACTAACTGAATGTTAAGTAGTTTAACCCAACAGAAAAAACTATGTTTACCATGAAGGTAAAACCTAATGCTTATCTGACAAACAGTACAAGTCAGAACTATTTAAATAGTATAAATTTTAAAATGTTAAAAACTTTTTTAAAACATATATATATATATATATATATATATATATATATATATATATATACACATACATACACACACACACACACACACACACACACACACACACACACACACACACACACATGACAATAGTGGGTCTATAATAAAATGTGAATCCACTGAATACATATGAAATATAAAATGCAAATATTTACAATAAGCAAAATCCTGTTAAACAAACAATAGCTTACTATACCTAGTATTGAAAAACCCATGGATCTAGCATGCATGATGTGTAAAAGGGAAGTAAAAGGCAAAAAAAAAAAACACAATTCGAACTCCACGTCTAATTATAATGCTGGTTAATATGGAATAGTTTGACCAAATGGAAAACCTGTTACCATTAAGATAGTCAAACCTAGTACATGTCTAACGTGAACCAATGCCATCACAATGGGGTAAATATTTAAACAAGTATTAAGAAGATTAAAAACTATGGCGTGTACCTTGTATACGTTGATGGCAGTGATCTATAGTAATGGAAATAGCTATTCCAATAAGTACATCTAAACCACTTATATTTACAATGGGTAAAGACCATAACAAGCAACCAAGAACTTAGTATATCTTTTTTTTTTACACACATGATGTATATCAGATTCACGGGTTTTATATGTATTTAGATATACTAAGTTCTTGGTTGCTTGTTTTGGGCTTTACCCATAGTAAATATAAAGTACAGTTTTGTACCTACCATAAATGTAGATGTCCGATAGGAATGCATCTGCAGTCCTTACAAATGGGTTGTCCTGTCGTCAGGCAGCCCTTCGGTCGGCCGGATTCCAAAGTCTGGGTCTGGCTTCGGCTGGTGTCGCACTTCACCCGACGTCATTGCGGCAGTTTTTCAGGTTTAAAGGCATCAGCCGACGCCATTTTCCTCAGTGTTTCTTGCCCCAGATGCCAGGTGCCCTCTTGGATGGCTAAATTTGGATAAATGCCAAAGTTTCCAAATAGTAGAGAGCAAACACATAAAATAAGCATGTATGTACATATATACAAACAAATACACCATAATAGATCCCCCCCAAGCTAGCTGAAGGTTGGCAAATACCCTAGGAGTACCTCAGAGGGGAAGGTGGGTGGGTAATCCTGACTGCAGATGCATTCCTATCGGACATCTACATTTATGGTAGGTACAAAACTGTACTATGTCCTTCAAGGATGCATCTGCAGTCCTTACAAATGGGTAGAATACCATAGCTAAACTAGGGGAGGAGGAAAAGAGTAGAAATTATGGTGCAGTTAGGATCCCTTGCAAAACAGCAGTGGCAAAACCTGCTCGGGATCTAGAGTATAAAGGTAAATTGTAATGCTTGGCAAATGTATGCACGGAGGTCCAAGTAGCAGCCTCTATAATGTCCTTGGTAGCCACTCCTCGTAAGAAAGCTGTGGTAGTGGCTGTAACCCTTGTGGAGTGAGGCCTGATGTTCTCTGGAGTTTTCTTTCCATGGTAGGAGTAACAAAATCTAATGCAATTTCCTATCCATTTGGAGATTGTCTGTTTTGAAATTGGGTTTCCTTCCTTTCCTGTTGCATATGCTACCAGAAGCTGGTCAGTTTTTCTATTGGTTTTGGTCCTGTCCAGGTAGTAGCGTAATTGTCTATGTACATCCAAGGTATGCAAGAGTCTTTCTCCCCTGTTCTGTGGGTTGGGGAAGAATGTAGGTAGGTGGATAGCCTGAGTTAAAGAGACTCTGGATACCACCTTAGGCATAAATGTAGGATTTGTTCTCATGGACACTATCTTGATGGAAGATCAGGAAGGGTTGCACTGCCATTAATGCCTGTAGTTCAGAGACCCTTCTTGCTGAAGTTATTGCCAGCAGGAAAGCAGTCTTCCAGGATAAGTATTGTAATTCTGCTGTTGCTGCTGGTTCGAAAGGGGGAAGTGTCATTTTTTCTAGCACAAAGTTCAAGTCCCATGCTGGCAATGGAGGTTTCCTGGGAGGTTTCACATTTTTAATTCCTCTCAGAAACTGTCTGAGCAGAGGATGAGAGAAGACAGGAGGATCAAAGCTGTATTCTGTTGAAATAGCTGATGCATGTATCTTGATAGGACAGGCCTGTATGGAAGAGCTCTGCCAAGTACTCCAGGATGTTGGCTATGTTCACCAGTGTCACATCTTGCCCCTTTGCAGTACTCCAAATGAGATATCTTTTCCATTTTGCTGCATAATTCTTTCTTGTTGAAGGTCTACGAGCCTCCAGGATTATGTCTTTAACCCTTTGGGATAAATTTGGGTTAATTGCTGTTATGTAATGTTCCAGGCAGTTAGCTGCAGAGTTTTCAGGTTTGGATGCAGGATGTTGTAGTTGTTCTGTGTTAACAGTAATGGGATCGGGGTAGTGTCCATATTTGTTCCTGAGACATGCTCCTCAGCAATGGATACCAATGTTGTCTTGGCCAGTCTGGAGCTATCAGAATGATCCTCGGACGTTCCTCTTTGATCTTCAGAAGCACCTTGTGCATCAAAGGAAGTGGCAGGAATGCGTATGCCGTCAGGTTTTTCCAACTGAAAGATAGGGAGTCCACCTTCCAAGCAAGTGGGTGGTACGTCCTTGTGCAGAATTTCTTTAGCTGGTGATTGAGTGGGGATGCAAACAAGTCTATTTGTGGTAATCCCCATTCTCTTGTGATGGCTTTGAAGATGTCCGGATGCAGCATCCATTCGTGGGCATCTGTGGTAGTTCTGCTTAATATGTCTGCTAGAATGTTTTCCTTCCCGGTACAAAATTGCTTGTAACTGAATGTTGTAGCTCAGAGCCACATCCCATAGGTCCAGTGCCAGCCGGCATAGAGGATATGAATGTGTGCATCCCTGTTTGTTGATGTACCACATAACTGTGGTGTTGTCTGTCCTTATCAACTGACCTTCTTGGAGAAAAGGTCTGAATGACTGGATTGCCAATTTTACTGCCAGCATTTCCTTTAGATTTATGTGCAGGTGCAGCTGGTCTTGAGTCCATAGGCCTTGAATGCACTTGCCCAGCATGTGTGCCCCCCAACCGAGGTCTGAGGCATCTGTCATGATGGTTTGTCTTGGTTGACTGTTGCAGCAGGGCAATCCTGTGTTTGATTGACAGGCCTGAGCCCACCATAGGAACTCTTGCTTCAGGCATGGGATTATTGGAATTTTGGTTTCTAGGCTGTGCTTGTGTTGGGACCACAAATTCTTTAGGTACCACTGTAGCTTTCTCATATGCAGTCTGGCATGAGGGACCAGTATTATGCAGGATGCCATGAAGCCTAGAGCTTGTAGCACTTTTCTTGCAGTTAGATGGTTCTGCTTTGTTAATGCCAAGAAGTAGAGAGGTAGTTGCTCTTTCTTTTCTGCAGTTAGGAAAGCCATTTGTTTTGATGTGTCCAGTTCTGCACCCAGAAAGGTTATTCTTTGGGATGGAATCAGCCTTGACTTTTTTATATTGACTGTATATCCCAGGGCTTGCAGCAGAGGTAAATGACTCTTTGTAAGTCTTCTGTTAGCTTGCTTTTGTTGTCCGCTTGTATCAGGCAGTCGTCCGGGTAGGGATAAATTTGAATCCCCTGAAGTCTGCAATGAGCGATTACTGATGCCAGGCATTTCGTGAACACTCTGGGCGCAGTAGATAAGCCAAAGGGCAATGCTGAGAATTGATAATGCTCTGATCCTGCAAGAAATCTGAGGTATCTTCTGCAAATTGGTCGTATGGGGACATGCAGGTATGCCTCCTTGAGATCTAGAGTTACCAGCCAAGACTCCTTGCCCAGCATGGGAAGAAGCTGCTGTAGGGTCAGCATTTTGAATTTTGGAACAATGAGGAATGTGTTTAAAGCGGACAGGTCTAGAATAGGCCTCCATTTGTTTTCTTTTCTTGGTACCAGGAAGAGTCTGGAGTAAAATTCCTTTCCTTGCTCCATAGATGGTACCTTTTCCACAGCTCTCATTCTTAATAATTGAGATATTTGCTTTAGAGCTTCTGTCCTTTGAGTAGGTGGAAGGTTTGGCATTCCTCTCTTCCCTGGTAGAGTATGGAAATGGAACCTGTAACCTTGGTCTATAGTTTGCAAAATCCATTTTTCTCTTGTGATGCAATGCCAGTTCTTTGAAAATAAGGTTAGCTTTCCGCCTAAGGGTGCTTCTAGTTGTTCCCTGGTAGGCGGTGCCACCGCCAAGTCACTGTGATTGAGTTGTTGTAGTGGTGGTGGCTGCATCCGTGCCTCGCTGGTTGTTACCTTGCCATTGGCGTCCCCTGTAGGCACCCCTGGATTGGTTTCTGCCTCTAGAACGCCTATTCCTGCCTCTTTGTGTCTTAGAGGAGTCCGAAAGGACCAATTCTTGGAGGGCCAGTTCCTGCTAAACCTTGGAGGTTGAACCTGTAAGAAATCTTTCACTGTTTGTACAGATTTTGCCTTCTCTTCCATCTTTTTTAGTACCTGCTGTGCAGGGAACCAAATAAATTGACCTTGTCCATGGGTGCATCCAAAAGCTTTGATTTGACATGGTCTGGTAATGCCTGTTCTTTCAACCATGCATGTCTCCTGATAACTGTGCCAGTCATGGCTTATCTAAAGGAAGCCTCCAGTGCATCATAGCCACATTTTAAAGAATGGTTACTAACCTGCTGTATGTTATGTACCATTTCTTGAACATACTTTTATCTAAAGATTCTTCAGAGGACAGCTTTTTAGTTAACTGGTCAAGCATAAACTCTTGATATTGAATCATATGAAATTGGCAGTTCAAAGCCCTAGCTGACAAAGTAGCAGAGGTGTAAACTTTTTTACCCCATCTCTCTAAGGACCTGGATTCCCTTTCAGAGGGAGGGTTTTAGTAGAAGTAGCTGCTACAGCTTTAGGGCCCTGGGAGATAGTCTCTGGATCTGCAAAAGGAGCCTTGTATAAATGGTGATGAGTGTCCGGGACCCTGTAGAACCTATCGGGCTTAGCAGGAGCCGGAGGTAATGAATCAGGAGCAGTACAAGCATCATTAAATGCATCATCTACAACAGAAAGAACTGGAGGTATAGCTAAAGGCCTATGTTGTGGCAAATGTAGAAAGGTCCTAAGCCTTTTCTGGAGTCTGAGAAATCTTGGCCCTGCCACTGAAATTGTTCCCTCATAGCATGCAAGGTTTCCCCAAAGGAAAATTCCTCAGGCGGAGAGGCTGAAGGGATGGACTCTTCAGCATCAGAGTCTTCGTAAGGAGAATAAGGAGCCTCAGGAGGGGTCTGTATGTTCTGAGTCATCAGAGGAATCATCTGTGGATACTGGCTCAGGGGGCTCTGCTCTAGGCCTCTTTTCTGGAGGAGGGAGAGAGGCCCTGTCTGGATGAGACTGGGATCCACGAATTAAAGAGATGAGATCCTCAGCCAAAGAAAGCATATGGGAGCTGGTGCTGGGCCTGTGAGAGGGGGGTTTGGCAGGCACCGTTTTTGATGCTTTGACTGCTTTAGCCCTGGCAAACGCCTTAATAGACATTGCTGCAGGAGGTCTAGCAGCTCCACGTGCAGGGGTTGAAATATCCAGGGGAATAGTGTCTGATAATTCCTGTGAAACCGCAACAGAAGGTTGGATTTCAGAAGCCGATTCTACCAGGTTAGAAGAGGCCTCGGTAGAAGGCATGGTTTCGGCTGAAGAAAGAACCGCTTGCTCGGTTTCGCCGAAACAGAGACACTCATGTTTGCTTAACCGCTGGTTCGGCCAAACCGCGGACCGCGAGTGTCGGTCCTTTCTTTGCTTTTGGTAATTTGCGTTGTCGGAGGATCCGACGGCATAATATAGGCAAAATCGGGCGAAAATCTGTTCAGCAAACTCCGACCGACGCCTAAGCGTCCGTCGGTTAAAAAGCACAGGCTAGACAAGCTGCTACGCCGTGGTCTGGGCCTAAACAATGTATGCAGTAGAGTGGAAATCTTTATGAGGTATTTGTTTCCCACAAGATAAACAGTTATTCACTTTCTCTGACATCGGCTGAGGCAAGAAAGAGTCCCCAACGGGGTACTTAGCTTTTTAGAAGTCTTCGAAGTAATATTCGGTAGTAGTAATCTCTGGATCTGACCGACCGGCACTTAACAGCTTCTGCTTGGCCACGCCGCAAGAAAGACTGAGGAAAATGGTGTCGGCTGATGCCTTTATACCCGAAAAACTGCCGCAATGACGTCGGGTAAAGTGCGACACCAGCCTAAGCCAGACCCAGACTTTGGAATCCGGCCGACCGAAGGGCTGCCTGACGACAGGACAACCCATTTGTAAGGACTGCAGATGCATCCTTGAAGGACATTTGGTTTAGAAGTACTTATTGGAATAGCTATTTCCATTACTATAGATCCACTGCCGTCAACGTATACAAGGTACACACCATAGTTTTTAATCTTCCTAATACTTGTTTAAATATTTACCCCATTGGTTCACGTTAGACATGTACTAGGTTTGACTATCTTAATGGTAACAGGTTTTCCATTGGGTCATACTATTCTATATTAACCAGCATTATAATTAGACGTGGCGTTCGAATTGTGTTTTTTTTTTTTTTGCCTTTTTCCTTCCCTTTTACACATATCATGCATGCTAGATAGTACAGTTTTGTACCTAGTATAAATGTAGAAGTTCGAGTGTTCACACTGTTGCAGTCATTACACTTGGGTTACCCTGCCGTCAGGCGGTCCCGCAGTCGGCCAGAGTTCCAAAGTCTTGGTCCGGCGTCGGTTGCTGTCTCTTCTTCCCTGACGTCAGTGCGCCAGGGGTATACAAAGATGCATCCGACGCCATTTTCTTCAGATTTCTTGCCCCAGATGTCAGGTGCCCCCAAGTAGGTAGGCAATACATATTGCTAATAAAAAATATACATATAAAATAAAAACAATACCTTCAGTTACAAGCAAATACACCACAAAGGATGTATGGAATAGAAAGGTATAGATAAGTCCAGCTAGTTCAGAGGTGATGTAGGGTAACCTGGACTGCAGCAGTGTGAACACTCAAACATCTACATTTATGGTAGGTACAAAACTGTACTATGTTCATCGTGTTACACTGCTGCAGTCATTACACTTGGGTAGAATCCCAAAGCTAAGGTTGGGTGGCTGGTCTATAAGGAGTTAGGATTGGCTAGGAGGCCCTGCAGAACTGCAGTGGCAAATCCTGCTCTGGATTTAGAGTAAAGAGGCAGGTGGTAATGCTTGGTAAAGGTGTGCACTGAACTCCAAGTTGCAGCCTCCAAACTTTCCTTGGTAGGTACACCTCTGAGAAAGGCTGTTGAAGTGGCTGTTGCCCTGGTGGAATGTGGCCTAATGTTATTTGGGACTGATTTTCCATGCTGTGTGTAGCAGTAACGAATACAGTTGTCCTATCCATTTGGATATAGTCTGCTTTGAGATAGCCGTGCCCTGTGATCCTGCAGCATATGCTACAAACAGTTGCTCAGTTTTCCTGAAAGCTTTTGTTTTGTCCAAGTAGAAGCATAGCTGCCTGTGTATGTCCAAAGAATGCAGAAGTTTCTCCCCTTTATTCTGGGGTTTGGATAAAAAGTTGGCAAATGGATGGTTTGGTTAAGAGCCACACTAGATGCCATCTTTGGCATAAAGGTAGGGTTTGTCCTTAAAGAAACCCTGTCGTGATGAAACATTATAAAAGGTTCCACTGCCATTAATGCCTGTAGCTCCGAGACTCTTCGTGCTGAAGTTACTGCCAGGAGCAGAGCTGTTTTCCATGATAAAAATTTTAGATCGGCTGTATTGGCTGGCTCAAAAGGGTGGTAGGGTCAGTTTTTCCAAAACTAAATTGAGGTCCCAAGTTAGTGTTGGTGCTCTCCGGGGCGGACTTATGTTTTTAGCCCCTCTGAGGTACTGCCTTAGCAAGGGATGAGAGAATAAAGGAGGATCTGTGTTGTAATGTGCTGAAATGGCAGAGGCTCGGATCTTAATTGATGAGAAGGATAGGCCTCTGTCCAGCATCTCAGTTAAGTACTGTAAAATCTGAGGAATGTTTGGAACAAGAGGGTCAAGGCTTTAAGCCTGGTTCCAGGCGCAGAATCTCTTCCATTTTTCTGAGTAAGCTTTCCTTGTGCTAGGCCTCCTGGCCTCCAAAATGACATCCATAACAGCTTTAGAGAGAGGTGTTGCCTGTTTGACTAATGAATCTGCCATGCAGCCAGGTTTAGGGTTTTGAGCTGACCATGCAGGATCAGACTGTTTTGTCGAGTCAGAAGTTGTGGAATTTGAGGCAAAATCCATGGTGGGCCTTGAGCTAAGTTCCTTAAGATAGGGTACCAGTGCTGGCGTGCCCAGTCTGGAGCAATCAGGATCATCTGTGGTTTTTCTTGTCTGGCTATTGGGAGTACCTTTGAAAGGAGAGGCAGTGGCGGGAAGGCATAAACTTTTAGGTTTTTCCAGCTGAACAAAAGAGCATCCACTTTCCATGCTTGCTTGTGATAAGTTCTTGTGCAGAATTTTTGTAGTTGGCAATTCAGTGGGGAGGCAAAAAGATCTATGTCTGGGCATCCCCATTTTTGCGTTACCATGCTGAAGATTTTTGGATTCAATTTCCATTCGTGAGGGTCCATGATATTTCTGCTTAGATCGTCTGCCAGAGTATTTTTTTTTTTCCTGGCAGGAATTGTGCTTGCAGGTGAACTTGATACGTTAGAGCTGTGTTCCACAAGGTCATGGCTTGCCTGCATAGGGGATAAGAGTGAGTGCCCCCTTGCTTGTTTATGTACCACATTACTGTGGTGTTGTCTGTCTTTAGTAATAATTGCCCTGGATGCAGGAGGTCCTTGAAAGCTGTTGGGGCATTTTGAACAGCTAACATCTCTTTTTGATTGATGTGAAGATGCATCTGGTCTGTGGTCCACTTGCCCTGAATGCATTTTCCTGCCATGTGTGCTCCCCGGGCGTAATCCGAAGCATCTGTTGTTAGAGTTTGCCTGGCTGTGGGTAGGGTAAAAGGCTGACCCTTGTTTAGGTGACATGCCTGTGCCCACCATCGAAACTCCTGTTGTAGGCAGGGAATCATTGGTATTACTGCTAAACTGTGAGTGTTGAGTCCAAACACTTTTTAGGTACCATTGTAATTTCCTCATATGCAGTCTGGCATATGGTATTAGTAGTATGCAGAATGCCATGAATCCCAGGTCCTGCAGAATATTTCTTGCAGGGAGATGGGACTTTTTTGCCAGTAATTGAAAATAGTGAGTTAGTTGAACTTGTTTTTCTGGCGTGAGGTAAGCCATCTGGGCCGTTGTATTTAAGCTGGCACCCAAGAATATAATCTGTTGTGAGGGCACTAGTTTTGACTTTTCGTTTACTGTGTAGCCTAGAGAAATTAGCAACCTTTTTACAAACGCCAGATGCTGTAGAAGAATGTCCTTGCTCTCTGCTTGAATGGGGCAGTCGTCCAGGTAAGGATAAATTTGAATTCCTTTTTGTCTGCAAAATGCAATTACTGGTGTCAGGCACTTTGTGAAGACCCTGGACGCAGTAGATAAGCCAAAGGGCAGTGCAGGGAATTGGTAGTGCATTGTACCAGCCTTGAATCTGAGGTATCTTCTGCAATTTTGTCTGATAGGGACATGCAGGTATGCCTCTGAGGTCCAGAGTAACAAGCCAAGCCCTCTTGCCCAGCATGGGTAGAAGCTGCTGTAATGTCAACATTTTGAATTTCGGAATATCCAGATAAGTATTCAGAATTGAAAGGTCTAGTATGGGCCTCCAGGCCTTGTCCTTTCTGGGGACTAGGAAGAGTCTTGAGTAAAATCCTTGTCCTTGTTCCTGTTGTGGTACTTTCTGAATAGCTCTCATGTCCATGAAGGTTGAAATTTGTTTTTGTGCCTCTGCCCATTGATTTTGTGGCAGGTCTGGCATTCCTTTTAGCCTTGGTAAAGTATGAAAGTGAAACCTGTAACCTTGAGACACAATATTCAGAACCCATTTGTCTTGGGTGATGGTTTGCCAGTTTTGAGAAAAAAGTGCTAGTTTTATCCCTAAGGGGGCTTCCAAAAGGGAAGTACTTGGCGTACGAAGGGGGATGTCATTGTGACTGTTTCCTGTAAGGTTGAGACTTGTCCTCACCTCCTTTTGGGGTTGAGGTGCCTCACTGTCGTCGTCTGTCTGAGCCCTGGGGTTGAGATCTGCCTATTGGGCGTCTGTATCTGCCTCTCTGTGGCCTGACACTGGAAAGGACCAATTCTTTGTTGGCCAATTTCTGCTAAATCGAGGTGGCTGTACCTGTAAGAAATCCTTGACTGTTTGCATAGATTTATCTTTATCCTCCATTTTCTTTAACACCTCTTCTGCCTTAACACCAAACAAGGTAGTATGCTGTAAAGGAGCATCCAATAATTTTGCCTTAACATGATCAGGTAAACTCTGTTCTTTTAACCAAGGATGTCATCAAATCACACAACCTGTAACTGCGGCTCTACAAGAGGCCTCTAAAGAATCAAAACCACATTGCAGAGTATGTTTTCCCACCTGTTCAACTACATGCAATAAATCCTGCATTTCTTTACAATCAGGAGCTTCTGAGCTTGCAAGCATTTTCTGTTTTAACTGAGCCATTAAATATTGCTGGTACTTAAGCAGGTGAAACTGGCAATTTAAAGCTCTTACTGCTAAAGTTGCAGAAGTGTATACTTTATTCCCCCATCTATCCAAAGCTCTGGAATCTCTGTCAGAGGGTACTGGATTTTTTGCAATGGAAGCCTTAACCCCTTTTGGATCCTGGGAAATAGTTTCTGGATCAGCAGAAGGTTTTTTGTAAAGAAACTTGAGAGTCAGGGACTCTATAATACCTATCTGGCTTGGCTGGAGCAGGGGGCAAAGAATCAGGAGATAAGCTGGATTCAGAGAACACATCATCCACAATATCTAGCACAGACAGAATAGCCAGGGGCCTGTGCTGAGGCAATAAAAGGAAATCCCAGAGTCTTTTCTTGGATTCAGAGTAATCCTGACTTTCCCAATGGAAATGCTCCCTCATGGTATGTAAAGTTTCCCCAAAAGAATAATCCTCAGGAGGAGAGGCTGAAGGGATAGATTCTTCAGCATCAGAGTCCTCATAGGGGGGCAGAGAATATCCCTGGTCTGAAGAGGAATTAGAGAAAATGGAAACCTGATCAGAGGAATCAGTCTGCATCCTGCCTAGGCCTTTTCTCAGGAGGGGGATGGGAACCCCTGATTAGAGTAATGAGGTCTTCGGCCATTTTAAGCATCTGTTTCTTAGGCATGGAGGACTGTCCAGGAGAATGCTGTACTTGGTTCTTGGTCTTTAATGGTACTTTTGTCTTGGCTGTTGTTTTAATGGTAAGTTGTGAAGGTCTGAAAACACCCTCAGAAGCCGATGCCTGCTCAGCGGCTCCGGACCCATCTGAGGGATTAGTTTCCGTAGGCCCAATACCTTGAGTTTCCAGAGGCCTAGTTGTCTCCACGTGGGAGTCAGAAGCGGCCTGTGGCTCTGAGGTAGCGGGTGTCAGGGGCTGCGAAAGCGCCTCACTGAGAACCGGCGACTGGCCTAGAAGAGGCTTTGCCAGTTTTGGACCTCAGATGCCTGTCTTTATCCTTGTCTTTGCGTTTTTTCGGTATTGAGGTCGCCGGTTGATCCAAGGGCACAGTATAATTGAACCTTCAGCCAAAGTAGTGCAAAGCAAAATCAAAACGTCTTTTTATAGTGAGTTTGTTAAATCTAGCACAAAACCGACAACTAGTGACGTCGTGATCAGGGCCTAGGCATGGAATACAGTAAGAGTGCAAGTCCTTATGAGGTATTTGCTGCCTACAAGAAATACAATTATTAGCTTTTTCTGACATCGGTCTGAGGCAAGAAAAAAAGTTTCCCCAACGGGGTACTTAGCTTTATTGAAGACTTCGGATCTGAAATTCGACTTCGAAAATCTCAGAAGTCGGCCGACCGGCACTTGCGAACTGCTTCTGCTTAGAGCACCGCACGGCAAGAAAGACTGAAGAAAATGGTGTCGGATGCATCTTATATACCCCTGGCACACTGACGTCAGGGAATTAGTGACAGCAACCGACGCCGGACCAAGACTTTGGAACTCTGGCCGACTGCGGGACTGCCTGATGGCAGAATAACCCAAGTGTAATGACTGCAGCAGTGTAACACGATGAACATCCATGAGTTTTTCGATACTAGGTATAGTAAGCTATTGTTTAACAAGATTTTGCTTATTGTAAACGTTTGCATTTTATATTTCATATGTATTCAATGGATTCACATTTTATTACAGACCCACTATTATGTGTGTATATATATATATATATATATATATATATATAATATATATATATATATATATAGATATATATATATATAGATATATATATATATATATATATATATATATATAGATATATATATATATAGATAGATATATATATATATATATATGTTTTAAAAAAAAGTTAACATTTTAAAATTTACATATAAATAGTTCTGACTTGTACTGTTGATGTCAGATAAGCATTAGGTTTTACCTTCATGGTAAACATAGTTTTTTCTGTTA
The DNA here is from genome assembly GCF_019279795.1 of Protopterus annectens. Taxonomy (NCBI): domain Eukaryota; kingdom Metazoa; phylum Chordata; order Ceratodontiformes; family Protopteridae; genus Protopterus; species Protopterus annectens. The sequence goes on from NC_056746.1 coordinate 1,362,426,301, forward strand.
GGTTAAACTACTTAACATTCAATTAGTATCAAGATCAGTTGTGTTTGTAATTGTGGCACCACCCCACTAGGATATATACTGTAGTTGTTGTAAGGTTTTTTTTGTCTGAAGAAGTTCCACAACTAGGTGGGACAAAAAGCTCTTAACCCTTGTTTGTTTCATTCTTACTGTTCAATTAAAGTGTTTTTTTACGATACAGCTATATCGTCTTTTCTGGAGGGCGGCATTTGCGGTTTACAGCCTTCTGTGTTCAGCTATTACATTGTTTGTTGTATTTTTGAGTTCAGAGCCGGAGGTGGATGGAGCTCTGATGGAGGAAACCTGGCCCGACAAAGTCAGAGCCGATGGAAAATGTTCCACTCCCTTGGATCAGACACCCAAGCTCCAGCTCAGAGAGTGGCTCGGATCCTTGCTGGTCAGATCCAAAACACGCCAGGCAGCTGTCGGCGTTGAGGAAAGTACCACCGCTGGCGCTAACCCCCTGACCACAGCCAACCTCGGATCAAAGTACTTCGAAGCCGAAGGTCAGATTGGAGAAGGAGAAATGGGATGAAAGAAATGAAGCAAGCTCCCCCCCCCAGAAGGAGGGGGGCTGGCAAGACCCCCATCTGGATCTGTGTACGGATAAAGCGCCTCATCATCTTATCCAGATCCATATCCGACAAGGACAGGTTTGACTGACGAGGCCATGGACTTCGACCTGGCAGGTAGGGGTACCGAGGCTCGGGAGACTGAAAGTGCCTCCTCTGGCTCCGGTGAGAACCTTGGAGATCAGAGCCAAGGGGAGTCACAGGTCTGCAGAGTTTTGCTGGGTGAAACAAAGTCTGGGGACCTCTTCCTCTTTTCCCTCTCCTTCGACTCTCTCCCCCTTTCTCCACCTCTCTTCTGCTGCCACAGGCAGAGAAACAGGAGTTTAAGTCCCAGCCTGGGAGGGAGGAGAAGCCAGAGGAAGAGATAGTCACAGCAGCTGCTGTGACTGAAGCCGAAGACGAGGAAAGAGTCGGTAGGAGGAAAAAGTCCTTTGAAGGCCAACTTGGCCTTCCTATCCTTTAAGGCGCAGGGGTTGAAGCCCACACAAAATGCTGCAATCCACACAAAGGTGGGCCACACCCAAGCAAACAACACACAGAGTGTGGCCATATGCTGGGGATAGCTTATGGCCACACTCTGTGCAGCGCTTGAAGACAAGCTTTTCAGCCATTCTAGTTAGAAAGAAAGCCTTGAAAAAGACAGGCATAGAACAACATTGACAAGGGGGAGGGGTACCACAGAACAAATTGTTCTAACTAGCTAACACTAACATTTGATGCCAAAGCGATGGGAGGGGAGAAAAGGTACCTATACTAACCTAAACTGATGAAAAAAATGAAATTTTTTACTCACAGAAAGTTAAATGACCCACTGCTGGCTGGAGCTCAGAAGACACGATGTTTTAAGCAAATCGCGGCAAATGAGATCTGGGGATGGAAGGCAGTGGAGGTGTATTATGGGTAAGGGGACGAGTCTGGAGCTCCGAGCTGATGCTAGCAATAGCTGCCAGCTGGGATCCGATACGGATCCGTATTCCCACAGGTTGAAGACCAAATGAAGTAAACTACTTCAGATCTACTAATTTATTCACAATTGTTCTTGGGTCCATGTCTACTCGACAATTCTCTAATTTCCAGATTTTAGTCATCATGCTTAATTACTTTTTTGCCTGTTTTGAGGTGGAAACAACAGAGACAGTCAAGGCTAGGCACCAGCAGATAGGCCACAACAGTTTCATGTCATCTATACCAGCCTCCCACAACCACATCTTCACAGTACAACAGCATGATGCAAGATGTGCTCTCAAAGTGGTTAATCCAAGAAAGGATGCTGGCCCTAATGGACTGACAGGATGGGTGCTGAAAGAACGCATAGACCAGCTCTGTGGGGTCTTCACAAAGATATTCAACTTCTCTTTATAAGTTTACTATACCTTCTTGTCTGAAGTCAACTAGGATCATTCCACTGCCAAAGAAACTTATCAGTAGTCTCAATGACTACCATCCAGTGGCACTTACTCCAGTCATCATGAAGTGTTTTGAACAACTGGTTCTGCAATACATCAAGGACAGTGTCCCAGTTATTTTGGATACACACCAGTATGCTTACAGGCCAAATAGGTCTATGGAAGATGCCATCTCCGTTGCCTTACACACTGCACTTTGTCATCTTGAGCAGCAGGGAGAGCTATGTGAGGATGCCCTATGTAGACTTCAGTTCAGCTTTTAACACAGTTATCCCAGACAGACTGGTCACTATACTCACTGACCTAGGACTTTTAGAACCTACCTGCCATCGGATTAAAGGCTTTCTGACTAACCATCCTCAGATGGTTAGACGAGGCTGGTACGTCTTTCTCCACTCTCAGGCTGAACATTGGTGTCCCACAAGGCTATGTGCGGAGTTCCCTTCTGTATACTCTTTACACCCGAGACGGTGTCCTCTCTCATTCTACTAATACGATCATTAAGTTTGCAGATGACACTACAGTGGTTGGTTGGACTTCCTTCAGGAGAACGAGATAGCATACAGAAATGAAGTTCAGAGACTGGCTGCATGGTGTACTGAGAACAACATTGCCCAGAACTCTGCCAAAACAAAATAACCTGTAATAGATTTCTGGAGGCACAACACATCTCATAACCCAACATACATCAATGGAGACTTTATGGAAAGGGTTTCTACCTTCAAGTTTCTAACTGCACATGTGGCAGATTCTCTTGGTCCATAAACACCACGGAGGCAGTCAAGAAGGCAAAGCAGAGACTCCATTTCCTGAGGATCCTCTGGAAAAACAATCCTCAGGAAAAGTTACTGGTGTCTTTTTACCACTGTTTTATTGAAAGTGTGCTGACATACTGCATTACTAAGTGGTATGCCAACAGCTCGGCAGCACACAAGGAAACCATTCAAAGGATCATTAACTCTGCCCAGAAAATCACTGGCCTCTTTGGAGGAAATCTTCAGCTCTTGCTGCCTCAGCAGGGCAACCAGCATCTTCAAAGACCCTTCTCACATCTCACAC